>NC_091951.1:308541159-308878659 GCF_031021105.1 Erythrolamprus reginae
CAACTCCTACAATCAAAGCCTCGGGAGCTGAAAGGCTGATTGCTGAGGTGAGCCGGAGGCACGTAACACAGAAACACACCCCTCCCCCGCGGCGCGCGCGCGCGCGCGCGCCCAGTCCGCCAGCCAATCAGGCTAAATGACAGGGCCACGGGAATGTCCCGCCAGTTCAAAATTAACCCAAACAAAGGCGGCAGAGCTCGGCCCCATTACGGCTTGTGTGGAGATGCGTAACGCGCGCTCTTGCCTTCACACAAAGTGCGAACGTTTGGAAATTACAGAGCTTGAACTTTACGTTCACCCGGAGCGGGGATTGGGGGGGGGGGGGGGGGGGGGGGGGGGGGGGGGGGGGAGAGAATGTCCAAAGTTTGGCGCCCCATTTTTAACCGCCTTCTCAGTCAGTCACGCGTATAACCTCCCCCGCTGGGTTTTCCTCACACACACAACCCCCCTCACACCCTGTTTTTCCTCCACAGAAAGCAAGTTTATAGAGCTCTACTACACCTGCGGTTGGACAGGTGGATTCAGCTTCTCTTTAGGACTCTGGTGGGCGTTAAAAAAACTGACTAGAAGGCCTTACACTATTATGGGCTGCGTGACACAGACGGCAGATGAAGTTAACTGCTGTGGCTGCCGTAGTGGAATCCTAGTTGGATCAGGCCACAAGCGCCTGTCGCTTTCATTCCCAAGCACCTAAGGAGGCTTCTAAGGGGAACAGCTCTCGGCGGCGGCGGCGGTTCCGCCAAGCTCCTCTTGAAGGCAT
The DNA here is from genome assembly GCF_031021105.1 of Erythrolamprus reginae. Taxonomy (NCBI): domain Eukaryota; kingdom Metazoa; phylum Chordata; class Lepidosauria; order Squamata; family Dipsadidae; genus Erythrolamprus; species Erythrolamprus reginae. The sequence continues at coordinate 308,541,920 of NC_091951.1, forward strand.
TTCAGAAGGGCAGGCTTTGAAATCTGGTAGTCCCGGCTCCTCACCGCTTCTCGCGGCTTCCTTAACTATGGGTGACTCGGTCCATTTTTATGGTTTCTTATAACACGCTGCATCACGGTCTCGTCTCCTTGAACTGAGTTTGCATAACCCGCCGGGTTGAAAACTTTGGTAGTTCGATTTATAAGCTCAGTGCGTTGGTGGGATATGGCGGTTCATTATCTTTGTATAGAACCTCAGATGTTTGCTTTCTAGGAGGAACAGGCAGAACCGCTGTCATAGATCCTTATATTTCATTGGGCAGAGATAGTTTGTTTTTAGTAGTACAGTACTTTTCAAGTAGTAATTCAACAGATTCCACTTTCTCTGGAGGGTGAGAAAAATACATTGGTTGCATATTTCTCCCAACTAATCCAAACGCTCTTAAAAACGTAGGAGCCTCGGGAGAGATTAAAGTACAAAACGTTCCCCTACACACACCAATCTCTTTGAAGTCTAATTCAGAGTCCTTAATGTGTTAGTAAAAATAATTTAAGTGTTCCAATCTTCCGCAGAAATATAATTGGCATTGGCACTAAGCACCAGTAACAGTATGCTTGCAAAACACTGGAATATTTGCAAATAAATTTCATGTTGATTCTGTAACACGAGTTCTTTATATTGGGTAACCAAACCACCAAATGAAAGGATGTGTACTGTGTCTGCATTCTGTGATTTGAAATGGCAGAGTTCTTTCCTGAAATACATAGTTCTCTGGTCCATACCTATTTATGTAAACTTTCACTTCTAGTATTAAAAGAACAGCTCAGAGAATAAATGAGATTTCTGGGATTCTAATATGCGTCCAACTTCCAGCAAGTCTATTCATATCATATGATAAGTAATTGTATTATTTGGGCTGAATTTTTTTGTTGAATAATAATTTATTACCTTTTCATGATGAATTAGAAAAGTGCCTCCAATGTTCCTTAATATAAGTCTACATATAAATATTTAGTAAAAATCTTACCTAATTGACAGTTAAGTGACTAATTGCATAGGATTTGAAAGAGTCATTGAGTAATTCATTAATCTTTAGAAATAAATTTATGGAAAAATAAATGTTCTAATAAATGGAGTAAAAAATGAAAGTCTGTTTCCAGACTTTTAAAAGGTTATGCTAAGGTAACTTACAAGAGGAGAACATTGCAATTTTCAACAACTGAAATCAAGAGCCATGCAGTAGGGTAAGTAAGAATTTTCCAAGTTAAAAAATCCCCTGAGCATATGGTACACATCAAGAACTTGTTTGTAATGCTAGAGAATGATTCACAATGTTTTCAGGTGAGAATACATTCTCAATTCCTCCTAAACTTCCTTCTCTTTTAAAGCACCATAGAAAAAGATTTCATTTCAGAATTGCTGCTTTTAAAGTACAGTACTGGAAAGTATTCAGAAATTAATCCCTACATTTTGGTGTATCTGGCCCATCAAGCATCTTGTTTTAATACAAATTATCATAAATTTGAATTCAGATAAGAAAACTGTTTAGGTTTTTCTCCAAAAAAGTGGAATAAAAAAGTACGGTAAGCCAATTTAGAAATGTTTTTGCTACTAATGATATCCAATAAATTAGGCTTACTGTCCACATGTCGTAATTAGATGGCTGGGTTTGAACAGTATAGGCTATGATGGGATTGAGTTATAGTTTAGTGCTCTTAGCAATCCAGCTATTTTTGCACATTATGTAAAATACTGTATAATCTAAATGTCTAGATTATAAAATTTAGCAAGTCCTATCAGTTTGATTTGGAATTGTCTTCCCTTCAATCACCTCTCTCTGTGTGTATGTGTATTCCAATAAACAGTTGTCATTGTCAATAAGGCTAAGCGCTTATTCCATTGTTCAAAAAAATATATAAGACAGGGTCTTATTTTTTGCGGAAATACAGTATATCTATCCATCTATCCATCTTTCCACCTATGATGTCTAGTGCGATATGAACACAGACTATGTAAATAATCTACAGTTAAGTTTGTTGTCCAGCTTCAACTATTTGAGTTAATAGGTAATATCTAATATTTTGTTCTACAGTTTTTATAAGTTTCATATTTGACAAAAATACTTAAGAAAAATTGCATAAAATTTCCCCAAACCATCTCACCTACAATAAATTATAGATGGACAGTACATGGACTTTATTAAAGAAAATGCTTTTGATAGAACAAACTACATCAACCCAGAGTCAAGGCACAGAATCTCTTTCAAATGCTTCCATGAAAGGGCTTGTTCAGCTCTTTGTAATTAATGGGAATGTTTATTTCCATGAGAGAGCATATTTTAAAAATGTTGTGAAATATTGGCTGTAGTTTAAAATTCTATTCCAGAATTTTGTTTTTTAAAAAATCATTGATGTATAAAGTAGAAATCTACTTTACCAAGAAAAGTGTATACCAAGACTTTGACATCTATTGTCATATGACTTATTCTAAATAGATATTAAAAACAGAGCTTTGGTTTGACTTCAATTTTTGACATTCATACAAATCCAATAAATAAATAAATAAATAAATAAATAAATAAATATATGTAAGCTGTGACTAGATCATAAAATGATATGCTATGTAATATTTCCTCAACTTCTTTTTTGAATAAGACACAGGTGGCTGTAATCACACAATGGGCTAAGCCATGAAGTAAATAATAAGCCACAGCAGTTAACTTCATATGCAATTCCACCCCATGTTAGAATGCCAGAAGTAAATAATTTGGATTATGACTAGGAGATGCACAACCTGAAGCCCCCATATAGCTGCTGAAAACATGTGCTCAGGTTCCTAGAGATGTCCAAAGGCTCTTCCTAAATTGTCATTTTCAATTATGACAGAAAGAGAAAATGATTAAATACATGATCAGAAAATAATAATTTCAGTTATATTTAATTTTTAAAGTAAATTAATTTTTTTAAAATAATTTTGTCCTTACCCTGCCCACTGATTTGTGGAAGACAGATACTAGCATACTAGTCATAGATCAGCTTGTATGCTATGCTTCAGCTTTATTTAAAAGTGCATCGTTTTGTGATATTCTCCATTGAATGTGCAAATGCAGCCAGTACTAAGCCATCCATACTCCAGAATCACACATGTCAGGACAAACATTCTAACTTTGTCAAAGCATGATAACAGAAAAAAGAGATATTGCAAGAAGAGCTTAATGATTATTAATGCAGAAAAATAGCACATTTTGTCCAGCTTCCAAATGGTGACATAGTGGAGGTGGACATTTGTCATATATTTTATCTTTTGGAAAGGAATGATATTTTTGTTTATTAAATGTTTAAGATGAACTACATATTAGAGAATTGGGTAGTGTTCAGTGTTTTTTATATTTAAAATTAAATGTGGTGTTAAAAGATGTTGCTACACTTTAATCTGCAATTGTTAGAAGTGATTTTGTCTAAATAATGCCACTTTATTACAATTTTGTTTTTTTTATATTTCATCTTTCCTCTTCTTATATTAGAACCTGAGATTGTGTACTTAAGTAGAAAGTGCATAAAGTGCAAATGTTGTCAATAGTGATGCATTCATAAATTTCCTTGTATAATATTAAGACATTTTATTGACATTGCAAATACATGCATACTTTTCTGTAGTGTGTGTGTCTTAGTTTTGACTAAATATACATAGAATGCTTATATGAGAAATGAAGTAGGTCTAAAAAAATGGATGAATAAAAGTTACAGATGGCTCAAATTAATTTGCTAAGTAGCTATAATTCACCTTACATTATTATAATTATAAAATCAGTGTAAATTATTGGGGGGGGGAGTGGTATACAATTTTTTAAAAAGCAGAAAAAGTTAAGCCATATTTATATTTCCCACCTTTTCCAGTATACAGTGTTCCCTCGATTTTTGCTGGGGATGCGTTCCAAGACGGCCCGCGAAAGTCGAGATGTGGAAGTAAATACACTATTTTTGGCTATGAACAGTATCACAAGCCTTCTCTTAGCACTTTAATCCCCTAAATTGCAATTTCCCATTCCCTCAGCAACATTTAGATTATTACTCACTCTGTTTATTTATTAAAGTTTATTAAAAAAAATATTTATTAAAGGCAAACAAAAGTTTGACAATGACATATGATGTCATGGGGCGGGAAAAACTGTGGTATAGGGGAAAAACCCATGAAGTATTTTTAATTAATATTTTTGAAAAAGCATGGTATAGACTTTTCACGAAGTTTGAACCCGCGAAAATCGAGGGAACACTGTATATGGGTTTACCTTTTTTTTTTTTTTTAAAAAGACCCTGTCTTATACTTTTTTGAACCCTGAAATAAGGGCTTGGCCTTATTGCCATGCACTCAAAAGCCCGATTGGGCTTATTATCAGGAGATGTCTTATTTTGGGGAAAACAGGTTAAACAGGTTAAATACACCCTCACATGCTGCCTGCTACTCGCAGTTGTCATTGTCAAAAGTTCTGGTATTATTATTCTTTGAATAGCACATTGTGGAAAATGAAGAACTGAGCAAGAAAATTATCTATTAGTAACCAAAAGTTCTTAAGGAAGAAATATGAAAATTATAAAATTTTTATTTGGGAAGGGGAAATTTTTTGGATAATGGATTAGAATGTATTACAGAAAACAACTCTTCTGTGGAGAGAATTTTATAGAGAAATTTACAGATAATTGTTAATCCTGCATGACCATTAATTGATTAAAAAAACATCAGTGTAAGAATTTCCTCAGACTGTATTTTTTGTCTTTTTCAGATGTACGCCAGTAACTGGAGAAAGATTCCGAAGCATACTTCCAAATGCTTTCCCCTCTAGCTTCTTTGCAATAGCATTCATTGAACATAACTTTACCTTGGGAAGGGAAGCTATTGCCTTCTTGATATTACTTCAGCTAACTCATTACTATACTGTATTAGCATGTTATCTTGAGATAGAAAGTATACCAGTTCTGTAACATCTGGAAGGCAAAAGGTTTACACCCCAATGTAAATTTTCAGTAATCTAGATGTCTGGCTCACAAGATACTTGAATTATGAAAAGCTTTCTGAAATGCTAATTGCAACTGTTTAAATCCTAATGAATATTCCATATTTTTATCTTTTATTCTTCAAATTTTACTGAATTACTTTTAAAGCAAAACAAAGCTGACCAACTCTTATGGTTGATTAAAGTGAATTGTGCTGGATTTTTTTTTGCTTCATCTTCATTTTAAAAGTGTTTTCAGTGATTGCAATTAAAAAGTTTTAAATTGTCTAGGTGAGGATTTTACATAAATTAAATAGATATAGTAATTTATTAAATTGAGAAATGAAAACACTATAATGTATACTGATCTGAAGTGCCAACTGGTACAAAAACACATTTTGCTAAGTTCCATGATATACAAGCTTTACTTTTCAAAAGTGAAGGTTTCTGCATAATAACCAGGGAATTGTCTCCTAGTAGGAAATACCACTTTTCATTCCCTCAATCCATGTGGAATGTTGGAAAGAAATTAACCAGGTCTCAGATTGTTTTCTATTTTTCAGCAAAATATCTTTTAAAAAACCCCCAGAAAGGGGCCAAATTTACTATGGCAAGAGAAACTAACAAAAAGATGGAGTTTAATAATTCAGCCAGTTTGTGAGGGGGAAAAAAATCCAGTATGTTCCTATGAAGAGAAGTATTTGGATAGTGACTTTCAGTGATGCTGACTGCACCCTCAGGGTCTAGACCAGTGGTTCCCAACCTTTTTTTGGCCATCCCCCACCTAAGCATCTCTAAAATCCTGAGGCCACCTCCCCATGACATATAATTCTTATTATTCAAAAAGTGAACTACTCAGGTGGAGGAAGACTAAAGGGCCATTAACTACGTTTAAACAAGGTTCCAATCGCCCCCATTAAAAATGAAATTGCCCCCCTGTGGGGTGTGGGCCCCAGGTTGGGAACTACTGGTCTAGGCCCTCAGGGTCTAGAGCTGACCAAGAAAATTAGTGAAGTGCCAGGGGTGTCAAACTGGCGGCCCATGAACTGGATGCATCACACGCAGGCCACAACTACCCCAGCTCCACAAATGGGAGAAACGTTGCACAATGTCATGTGATGGCAACGTGATGTGACGAGTTTGACCCGTGTGGTGTACAACATCTCACTATGGTCAACTTGCTACTGGACAACTCACTGTGAGACAATTCAACACTGTATTAAAAGTTTAATTCAGTTACTTTATTGGTGGTCACGTATTTTGCAAAATTATTGTAACCCTTGCATTTCTGGATTGACTTTATTTTATTATTATTGGCCGTAGTTTCATTGAAATTGTGCTTTAGATATTCTTCCAATGCCTTTCTTAATCTATCTGATGTAATTGCAACATTCCATGCCCAACTATGCTCCTTAGTAAGCAGAGTTTATTATTGTTGCTGCATAGATAAACAGTGTGAATCACTGTCATTTGTCTGGTCTTTATCCAGAGTTTTTAGTTTTGTTTGAGTCCAGTCCCATCTGTATATCTGGAATTGTCCTGGTGCTAATTGCTTTGGTGGTACAGTATTATAATTTCTGCTTCACTCTCATGATGTATTTACTACTAATCTTCTTGTTCTCAATTGTCAAGACTATCCTTAATGTTATCATCTAGAAAGATGTTTTGGAATTTTTAGGTGTTTTCTCCAACCTCTGATTACAGTATTTCCATAGGGCAGTAATGGCTCATCTTTTTGATGTTGCATGCCAAAAGCGTGCACACACTCATAATGCAACGCATGCGTGATCCCTCCTTGCACTCCGCCTTCCCATCTGTGTCTTACACTGTGCAATTGATCTTGGTACAAAGTGTCTGATATTTCTACCCATTCTTATTTCTGGGCACGTAAATATACAATCATGCAGCAGGGAGTCAAACATCATCTTGTAATCAATCCAAGCTACATTGGGTTGAAGTTGGCCTTCTTTGTCTTACAGTTTTTCAAAATCATCTAGTCTATGAGGAGCTGATATTTTGTTCCCCTATTATTTCGGTAGATTCCTTTCTGTGCAAGTGAAAAAAGCTTGTTTTTAATTAGTTGCTTCAGCTTCCATACCAGTTAACAATTTGAAAGTTGCTGGTTATTATTGTTACTTCTACTGTTTTCAACATTACACAATTATTTTCAGTTACTATTACAAGGTAAATAAGATTTTGGTGATGTCTACATGTACTGGTTATCATTTCTCAATTAGACTTTATTATATGCTTTTTGTGGGTTTGCCTTTGGCAATGATATGGAAGTAAAGTTGCTCCAAAATGCAGCACACAGACTCTTGTTGGGATAGTGCTGCTAGGGTAGCAAAACATTCTTATATCATTGCGTTATTCCGAAGAAGTTTCCAAGCTCAATTCAAAGTTCTGGTCAATACTTTTAAATCCTTGTATGGATCTCCACTGATATATTGTACCAGACGATACTTTGCTAATATTAGACATCTCCTCTGGCCTATTGGAAGTCCACTTTCTGGAACTTGTACCAAGTAATGGACCAAGTAATAGGAATTCTTAGTAGCAAACCCCATTCTATGGAACACCATAATCAAGAAGTAAAAGTGATTCTTCTTGACATTTGCAAGCTAATCATTGCAATGTTGTTTCAGTGGAATTTGGTTCTTAGGATAATTCATTTGTGTATGAGAAATTTTCTTTTGTTTACTGGCATTTTTAATAATGGTATTTGTCTCTGTGTTTATTCCATCTGGAATCCTTGTCGAATGGGTCAGGTTATAAATATTGTTATTAGAAAATACTGTATATTCTTTACTTTGTGTTGCAAGTATAGTTTTGCAGAGATGTTACCATTTCTTAATAATTTGGAAAATGGGAAAGAACAATAGGCATTTTAATTTTAAACATCCTGTTAATGAAATTTTCTCAGGCTCTGAAATGAGTCATCCCACCTGGGTTGACCAATTAGCTGATCTTAGTAGTAGCTGTGAATAAATTTTCTTGGAACGATGTACCTAAGTGCTATTTTTTAAATAAAATCAGTAAAAAGGGTGAATTAAATCTGCTGGACTTAGTTCATGTATTTTTTTTCAACCAATCCTAGCCAAATCAAGCTGAAAATTTCAGCCACACCCACTCTAGTATATCATGATAACTTTCAGAAAATCTTAGAAGCTAAAGAAAATTTGTGGACTCCTACTCCAAAGTGTTATTTGGGGAAAATACATTTGAGAGCTCCAATAATTGAATTCACATGACAGACTAATTGTGAAAACAGAAATGATATATCAATGCTTAAATTTCAGTTTCAATTATTTAGCATTTTTGCAGTGCTAAAAACATCATTAAAAAAATAATACTTATCTAAGTGTTATTTATTTGTTTGTCAAACTTATACAAGGTAACAAGTATAAGTATGAAAATAAACATGAACATGCTGGTGTACTTATACATGCCCCCTTTAAGGACCTTTTAGGAATGGGACGAAGTCCACGGTAGACAGATTGGGACTGAAGCTATGAGGGTTTGAGGCTGTAAGAACAGAATTAGGTAGAGTGTCCCAGTTGTTGACCACTCTGTTGCTGAAGTCGCATTTTCTGCAATCGAGTTTGGAGCGGTTTACGTTGAGGTCATATAGATTGTTTGACAGTGTATTGTGCTTGAAACTAAAGTCATTGACAGGCAGGATCTTATAGCAGACAATTTTGTGAACTATATTTAGATTGGACCGCAGGCGACATAGTTCCAGATTGTCCAAGCCCAAAATTTCAAGCCTGGAAGCAAAGGGAATTCTATTGTGAGTGGAGGAGTGGAGTATTTTTCTCGAGAAATACTTCTGAACGCACTCAATTGTGTTAAGTCTGATATATAGTGTGGGTTCCAGCTTTCTCCTCTAAGATCTTATATATTATGCAAGGTATGAGAAGAAGAGGTGGAAAGGCATATAGAAAGCCCCTGGGTCTTGGAATCCACAGAGCATTGGTTCCCATTGCCCCCAGAATCACAAACCTGGTGACATAGCTACTGAGGTGGATGTTGCTGGGAGTAACAAAGAAGTCCACTTCCAGGAGACCAAAGATGTCCATCATCTCCTGCAATAGGGTCATACAGCTCTCATGCAATTCACCCTTCCAGCTTCCCACAGTAAAGAATGCACATTAAAAGACTATAAAGTACAGCAGGCCAAAGACCCCAACTAAAATGACTTTGGCCTGACAAATAGCTCCAAATAATCTCCAAACAAACGATCTCTGACAATGGTAGCATTTGCTAACTGCCCTGTGTGGCAGGCATTCACCTGCCAGTTTTTGAGCCAGAGCATCCGCTATGCTGCTATCAATGCTCCAATGGACTTTGAAGAAAATCGGGCTGCATTTAAAGTTGCATCTGCTGTCATTTGGGCTGCCACAATTAATTTATTGATGCCATCTTTAGACAAGCGTCAATGCATGATGTTCTCTCCTGAAGTTGTTGAAGCCAGATGAGAGATATTTAGGAGATAAAGGACGCCATAGTGGAGGTTTAAATTGCCCACGCTGCTGCTGGATGAGCCTGTTGTAGCGACTGTTTGGACCAATGAGCCTCTGGATGCAAAGTGTTTGCTGGATCATCTGGCATACTGGAGGAGGTATGCAGTGCGGATACCAGTGCATCAACTGAAGGGATCTGAAGAGTTTTGGTTAGGTTAGGAGTAGGAGTGGGCTACCATTCCCGGCCCTACCGGAATGGGCCGGGAGCGCACCCCCACTTCCTCCCCTGCACGCGCACGATTTCTGCACATGCGCAGAAGCGAAAAGAACCCAGAAATTGTGCTCGCGCGAGATTCAGCTTCTGTGCATGTGCAGAAGCTGAATCTCGCATCAGCGCGATTTCTGGGTTCTTTTCACTTCTGCACATGCGCAGAAGCAAAAAACCCGGAAATGGGCAAACAAGTAAGTGCCCGCTCACTGCTGCCTGCCGCCATTTGGACCCCCCTGCTTGCCACCTTTGGCCTCGCTTGCCTCTTGTTCTTGGGGTGAATGGTGTCAGCACAGGTGGTGGTGGGAGCCGGTGTGAGAGGCGAGTGAGGCGAATGGCAGCAAGTGGGTGGTTGGGGGGGCAAACAGCGGTGGGCAGTGGCGAGCAGGAACTTACTTGTTTGCCCATTTCCGCATGGGCAGCAGGAGGAGCCAGCACGAAAGGCGAGCAAGAGGTGAATGGCGGGGGAAGGCAGCACTTGTAGCAGAGCAAGGCAGGCCAAGGCAGGCCAGGCATAGGTCTGGGGAAGCGCTGGTGGCGCATGCACGCCCGACATTGCCACTGGAGCTAGGCTACGTGCTACATGGCCGCCACCGGAACCGTGTCCCTCCCCCATTTAGGCTGGAGCCCACCACTTGTTAGGAGCCACATTATATAGGTTCTTTTTTGCAGATGATGGATTTGTTCCTGCTCCGGGAGATGACGCCTGATGAGTAATAATGTCCACAAACATTTTTGGGGAAGGAACAACCTCCACTTCTGTTGTATGTTCCAAATATAGTGGGTCTGAAAAGTCCTGAATTGACTGGTTCTGGTTCAGAAATCACTGGAGATAAACCTGTGACAATCTTAGCCTTGTGAAGCAGGTGAATTGGAAAAAGCTCCATGAAGGAAGGCTGTTCTGGTTGCATACTCACCTCAGACAATTTGAGATCTGTGTCATCTTCCCTTGCCACAATAGCTGAAACTAATCCTCCCTGTAAGATTGGCCAGATCCCAGGTTTAAAGAAATAGTCTGCTGGAGGGATAGATTCAGAATGGTGTCTGTGCCTACAGATGCCCTCCTGGTACTCCTGCCTCAATCAATGGAGGCCTTCTGAGATGTGCCTTGGCATATCGCTTCCACGACAAAGGCCTTCATATGGTCCAGAATGACCAGTCTGGGTTCTTTCATAGTCCTAAGGCCTGCAGCCATAGAAATGAAAGTGGCCTCTAGAGGGGTTTTACGGCAATCTGTAGTTACCGGGACAACCTCCTTGAGGGGAAGAAAGCTTAAACCAGGTCCCCAAAGGTCAGTACTGGAGCTGGGCAGAATAGAGTGTAGGTGTGAAGCACTGGCTTCTTCGGCCCGATACCTGTGTCCCTCATCGTTTAAAGCAAAGGCTGCAGCATGGGCTGGCTCATTAGTGACAGTTTTATCATAAATCTTATCCAGCATCTTACGAAGATGTTGTTCCTCACTGCTGAGCGCCTTGGAAGCCCTGGATGATGACTCCTTTCTAGCAGTCTTAGAGGGGCAATCAGAATCCTCTGACTTGTGACGGCCTATACGACCCGTTAGTGGCCGAGCTGGCCAATATGGAGGCCTGAGATGCCATGATTAATGGTAAACACTGGAGGGCCACCACTTGGGCCGGAGAATTAAACAACACTGCATGCCGGATGGCCCAGGAGCAATGAGCTGTCCCTGGTAATGACCCCCACTAGCCCAACTCACGAGGCTCAGTAAGTATCAATGCCTTGCTTTGATAGCAGGGCAATAGGCTAGGTTTTTTGCCATGCCATGGTAAGCGTGGCCAATGTGACACTTGCACTGTGTTCTGGTAGTGTAGCACTGTAAGTTGCCTGACTATGCTCTGATGGAGCGTAGCCTATAAGATACCTGGTTGTACACTTTGCTTTTACCAGTTCCTCAGCTTAGGTCCGAGTCATATATAGTTACATGGGAAGGAGGCCGCTAAAAATGGCAGAAGAATTTCTCAGTCACTTATAGACACAATAATCACCTATATAGAGACTATATAAATTATTTTATATTATCCTTTTCTCCTATCCTTCTTATATAATTACCAACTGTAAACAATAAGATACTGGGCTAAAGTTCAAATGGCCTTTTAGTCTGATCCAGCATAACCTTTTCATTTTTTCTCCTTCATGGTACTTTTGAATTACCTGGTTGGATTACTTACAAAAATGTGGAGGTTTTTCTATATTTAGAATAGAATAGAACAGAACATAATTCTTTATTGGCCAAGTGTGACTGGACACACAAGGAATTTGTCTTTGGTGCATATGTTCTCAGTGTAAATAAAGGAAAAGATACATTTGTCAAAAATCATGAAGTACAACACAAATCAAATAAGCAATGAGGAAACAATATTAATAAAAAAATTTAAGGATACAAGCAACAAGTTACAGTCATCCAGTCATAAGTGGGAGGAAATGAGTGATAGGAATGATGAGGAAAAAAACCTAGTAGTAATAGTAGTGCAGACTTAGTAAAGAGTTTGACAATGTTGAGGGAATTATTTGTTTAGCAGAGTGATGATGTTCAGGAAAAAACTGTTGTCTTGGTTGTGCAGTGCTGTGTAGGAGTTGAAACAGTTTATGTCTAGGATGCAAAGGGTCAATATTTTCACACTCCTCTTTTAGACTCGTGCAGTATACAGGTTCTCAATTGAAGGCAGGTTGGCAGCAATTGTTTTTTCTGCAGTTCTGATTATCCTCTGAGGTCTGTGTCCGTCTAGTTGGGTTGCAGAACCAAACCAGTTATAGAGGTGCAGATGACAGACTCAATGATTCCTCTGTAGAACTCTATCAGCAGCTCCTTGGGCAGTTTGAGCTTCCTGAGTTGGTGCAGAAAGAACATTCTTTGTTGGGCTTTTCTGATGACATTTTTGATGTTAGATGACTATTTTGGGTCTTGAGATATGATAGAACCTAGAAATTTGAAGGTCTCTACTGTTGATACTGTATTGTCTAGTATTGTGAGGTGGTAGGATTTCTCCTAAAGTCTATCACTAATTCTACAGTTTTGAGTGTGTTCAGTTCTAGATTGTTCTGGTTGCACCATGAGGCTAGTTGATCAACTCCCGTCTGTATATGGTTTCATAATTGTCTCAAATGAGACCAATCATTGTTGCATCGTGTGCAAACTTCAGTAGTTTAACAGATGGATCGTTTGAGATGCAGTCATTGATATATAGAGAGAAGTGGTGAGAGTACACAGCCTTGGGAGGCCTGTGCTAATTGTACTGATGTGATTTTGCCTAGCTTCACCTGCTGCTTCCTGTCCATTAGGACAGGGGCATTTTTTATGGCTAGTACTTTCTCTTCTGTTGGATGGATGCCTTCCCTGTCTAAAGAGAACCCTAGAAATTCAACAGTGGGGACTGCCCACGAGCGGAGACCTGTTTCCTGGATTTTTGTTAGCACTTGTCGGATTCTTTCCCATAATTGGGAAGCTGATGTTGCAGAGATTAATACATCGTCGAAATATGGCACCACCCCGGGGATTTTATTTACAAGTGTGTTCAGGTATCACTAGCTGATTTAGTTTAGTTAAAAGAATGTCTGGTATGATAGTGTTGAATGCTGAACTAAAGTCTACAAAGAGGACCCTAGCGTAGGTCTCTGGAGATTCAAGATGTTGTAGGATGTAGTGCAGAGCTATATTAACAGCATCATCTATCAATCTATTTGCTTAGTATGCAAATTGCAGGGATAATTTCAAAATTATTCTAATTTCTGTTGCATTAATAATACATACATTGATTTTGCAAATTAATAAGCAAATAATTATTTAATAAGCCTTATTTGAGCAAATGAGCTTTTAGAGCCTATACATTTTGAAATGATTGGAATGCTACCATAGAATGTTACAATGTTAACTGAAAAATTAAAACCAATTGATAATACAATCTTAAAGTTACACAGAAATTTTATGCAAAAGTTTTACTAATAAAGTTTAAGACTGCTTTGGATTATGATTAATTTGTGCTAGTCTTTCATAATCCAAAGTGCTCTGGGTGTCATTTGAGATAGGTCTAACAATGGAGAAGAGATATACTGCTTGGACAATGTTTAAACTTCAGATCACATTGTGGTTCTGCTAACAGTGGTCTATTAGTAGTAAGGCCAAGGTAGCACCTGCTCGGAACACCTATTAAGAAATACCTTAAAGAAGAAGCACTGTACAGTACAGTACAGTGGAGCACAGAAGATTTTCTTTAAGATATTTCTGATAATCCTACTTGTGCACTAAAATCCTCAAACTATCTTTTCAATCTGCATTTTTATATAACCCTACTACAGTGTAGTATTTGTGTTGAGTAATGTAAACCAAGAGGGCTTAATAAATGGTAATAGTGTTGCCATGCCTCTCTTCCAATTTGAGGTTTCAACTCAAAGCTCAATAAATTAAAATGATAGCTTAAATCATTACTACCACCACCACCACAAAATCCCAGTCACATATCCCAGTGGTCTTATCCCAAGCTATTGTTTATGATTCTGAAATGGTAGACTTAATATATATTTAATACCTATAAGGAGTATTGAGATGCCAGAGGAACTTGTATTCAAGAAAGATCTATGTGAAGTAACAATTGCAGAATAAAAAGTCACATCTTTTGCTATGTGCAGATGTGCCATTTTAAAAGCATACCTAATTGCAAGTGCCAATTAATGTAGTTAGTGACCCCATGGGAATCTCATTGGACTACACTCATCGCTAATATTAGACATTCCTGCAGGTACCCTAACCTAGCCAGTTAAGAAAAATGCTTAATAACTTTTGAGATCTCTATTTATCTCTTGACCTATTGAGTTACCTCTAGAATTGTAACTTTCAGTATAACAATAATTTGCCATCAAACTCTTATTAGACTTCCACTCCCGCCCCCCCAATATACCAGTCACTTCTATATTTCACATTTCATCTATTTTTTTAAAGTTCCAGTTGTTTAAAACCTTTGTTCAAACAATTGACTTGGTTATCTTTTTATTCAAAGTTTTGCTCATTTAACAGGGCTGATGAACCCAGGACTGAAAAACTAGATGGGTGGTATTAGCTTCATTCTTAAACACTCGTAATGTATCATGATAACAATTAACTACGGTGCTAATTTTGTGTGTTCCATGTTAAGTTTTAAAATTATTTTCATTCTCTTAGGTCTGTTATTTAATAGAACTGTTCAAAATACCATCTTTTCTAGAGACCTAATTCATGGAAATATTTCATGTACACAGAACTAAACAGCCGAGATTATAGAATTTTTAAAAATAATTTTAATATTTTTAAAATTAATTTATTCAAAAAGCAATAGTTCTGTTAAATGTCAGTGAAAACTTAAATCAGTTTCTTATATCTGTTCTCTTAGAAATGCTGTGCCTTATATGTAGAGCACAGATATACTCAGTGTTTTTACCTTAGGCTTACTTTAGATTCATCTTAAGAAACCTCAGGACATAGTTCAAAGTGCAGAATACTTTTTTAATATTATCCTCACATTCTAAATAAGCATGGTGCGTGAAAACCTGAGCCATTTCATCACTGGTGTAATTGCTGAAGTCAACAAATTTGCAGCAGGCTTGATTTTTCTTTCAGAATTAACAACCTTGTCTTCCCATAATCAGTATGCATCAAGAAACCTTCAAGGTTTCTTCTATTTCAACCAGAGCAAACAATCATTTATATAGGTCTCTCAAAGACATATCATGACTAATAAGTACAAACAACAAAAATCCTCAACAGTTTTATTCTATGATCACACAACATTACTTCCAGATAATGCTATTGAAGCAATGACAGATTTTTACTATTAGGTATAAACAATATATAATGAGCATCTATGGGACACTGCACAACTCCCATCAGTAAGAGAAGAGCTTCATAATTCACATGTTGGTTTACCACTTCAGTTTATTTAACTCTGTTATTAGGTAGCAATTGTGTCCTCTGCTGGAAGTGGCTAATGCATGTTTCCAAGGTAGCAAAAGCATAAAGGGATCCCATCTGGGTATTTTCAAAAGGGTTTTGGAAAATATAATACATTATGCATATGTGCAGATACTCCAGCATTATTGTGGAATCAGAAGCCAGTAGAGATAAAAGTAAAAAAAACCTGACAGTTTAGATGTCATAGGTTTGAATGACCCCTGAAATCTGGTGCTTTAATTAATGAGCTAGTTTTACTTTAAAGACTATGATGGAAAAATAATACATTCATAAATATTTTGATTCCAAAATATTTGAACCTTGAATTAGTTTTTCACCCTAGCGACTGCCCTTCCCCATTCTTATTCAAAGCTTTTTATGCATTCATCTGAACATAACAAAGACGCATTACAAAAATAAAATACTGTACAGGGATCACATAAATATGAATACAGGTTATATGCATGAGGGGTAAAATTGTTTGAAGTTTTTTCAGGCCATTGGAACAAAATAGTACATTCTTGGCAATATAGCCTATAGGTTTCCATTTACTACTCAGTTTGCATCTGGAGCATTCTTGCAGAGCCATTGAAAAATATTGCTGTCGTGTTGTTAGTTTTTTCCTCACTCTCAAACCATATTGAAATTAATTTGTTCATTGCTTTTTAGATTTGATTTTTGACTTTTGGGACTTGCAATGAAATTCTTGTACATACGCTCCTGTTTATACTTGTTTTGCTTACCAGAATCATAATTTTAATTGCACTGTCTCCAGGTATAAAGAATACATAATTCACATTTCATTTATATTGCTGTCTTCCACAATTCTTTATTTTATTGCAAATGAAAATACATGTTTATATAAAATTACTCATTATCCTTTAGAGATGTGCACAACAAACATGTTGTGATTAGTCAGATTCTGATAGTTATAATGACAACAATGTTACTTCATGGGGTGTACACTATGAGTATCTTTAAAAGTCATAAAAGGGTTTTACTGAACATGAAGAATTTCATTATTAAAATAGTACATTATGATAAAACTGAGAAACATCCTTTCTAGTTCCATAAAGTAAACATTGATTACAAAATATATACTGACAAACAAGGAGAAAAAAAGTGATTGTATTTTTAATTACAAAACCAAGGTGTTCAATGTGCTAAATATTTCATATTTTATTTATACTGCAATTGCAACTGAATTAATACATCTAGGCTGCAATTGTATTGACTCATCTGTCTGTACTCAATGGGACCTATTGGTGACAAAACATCATAGGACATTGTGTCTGTAGTTAGTAATGTATTTGTTAGAAACACAACGATGCCATTGAGCTAAAATTTTCACACAAAAAATGTGAAATAAATTTGAACTTAAATAATAAAGAGATTGCATTTTTTAACTGAAAATTTGTCTAGTTCCATGATGATAAAGCTTGTTTCATAAAATATATATTGATGAAATAGGTCAAAATTTCGACTACCTAGTTCATGTCAACATGTGGCTCTCCCCCCCCCCCCCCCAATTATATTTCTTCCTAGATTTGTTTCAGTATATTTTACTAGCAAATTATTAAAAGTAAAGTCAGATAGTTTTTCTGGAAAAGTAAATAGTTCATACCACAAATCTATAACTATAGAATAATACATGCTCCTGTGAAGTAGTAACTCATAAATGAGTTAATGAGTAATTAAGAAAATGTTCTTACATTTTACTACTCACCAATGATGCAGTATACGTTTGAGAGCCTTACAAAAACATTGAATTCTGGAATTCAATTCTGGAAAAAAGTATTGATTCCTTTTTATATTTTTTGAATGCATGTACAGTATATCTTTGCCAGTAAAGATTCATATAGATCTTTTATATATGTATGTGTATATATGAAGGGATTGGATACTGTAGCCTAGAGGATAATTCTCTGCCTTACAAGGCAAAGGTTGCAGGTTCAAGTCCCAGTGGGTATGGCTAGCTGATGAGGCCAAAATAAGGCCGAAATAGATCTATCCTAGTCTCCCTTAATTTTCAAATTCAGCAAAAAAACATGTGACACACACACACACACACACACACATATATAGTCATTTGCAATACCATATATCCTTTCCAAACACCTGCTTTTTGAAAAAAGATGAATTTGAGAAGAAAAGTTATCTATCATCCATCAATTGTAAAAAAACCTGATACTGATGGATACATGGAAGAGGACACTATTTTACAAACAGATGCTATAGAAAGTATACGGAAAATTAAACTGTATAGCTGGATATAAAGTATCTGTTCATATATTTGAGGTGGAAATAAGAAAAAATTAATAATTAGTTGTGAATGAAATCATTTTACTTAAACATTTCCAATTTTCAATGCATAATTTTATCATTTCTCCCAACAGTTTTAACTTGATGAAGTTCATTCCTTCAGCAATCTATTTGCTTTCCTATAAAGAAACAATTAGTGTGATATATTTTTCACATCTGCACTCATCACAATCACAACTTTTACCAGAAGGCTATGAAAAATTGTATGTACAGATAATCTTATTTAGGGACTCTTTAGCAACTGTTAATAGTTATAACAGGGTTGAAAATGTAAATTTACAAGCAAACATCACATTTATGAACTCTGTATGTCTGTATAATAAAGGAAATCTAAAAGATCAGAGGCACAGGCTCACTTAACAACCACTTCACTTAATGGAATTGCTGATCCCTATTATGGTCACTAAGAGACTATCTGTACTCTTTATGCTATATTTTATTGATTTATTCTACTTTAACCCTAATTCTTGCTTGCTACAGTGCAAAATGATGACCTATTTTGTGGGTGAGGTGAATTTGGGAGCTTCAGGCAATATAGAACATTGCATAGCCTCAGTGTAGACATTAAAGTAACAATGTACCTAGAAACAAACATTTTACAAATTAAATAATCCTACTAAAAATTATTTATTCCATACATAAAATATAAAGGTAAAGGAGTCTGCAGATTTTAATCTGCGAGTCCTTGCTGATTATAGGGGATGGTGCTCATTTTCGTTTCAAAGCCATTGAGCCAGTGCTGTCCAAAGACATTTCTGCAGTCATATGGCCAGCATAACATTAAAGTACTTTCATTTGCGTGCTTTCCAATTACAGTATGTTGGCAGAAGCTGGGGCCAAGTTGGAAAGTCTCACACAGACCTTGGGTCTCGAACATCGGATATTATCTTTCCAGCCAACAAGCCCAGTATCTGAGACAGTTAATCACATGTATGGTTATTTCCCCAATTTGTTTTGGTTCACTTTTAATACCAGCAATAGCACTTATATACAGCTCCAAAGAGTTTTACAGCCTTCTCTAAGCGGTTTATAGGGTCAGCATATTGTGCCCAACAATCTGGATCCTTTTACTGACATTGGAAGTCTGTGTCAACCTTGAGTTAGTGAGAATCAAATCGTCGAACTGCTGGCAGACAACAGCAGCAGAATTAGCTTGCAATACTGCACTCTAACCATTGCGCCACCAGGGCTCATTATTAACCACTTGTGTGTTATGGCATTTATATTCGATTACACATGAGTAACAGTTAAGCTTTAAATTAGGAGTGAGGAGATCCAGATTTTAGGTGTTTTTCAAACTCTTCAACTTTAAGATGTCTGGATTTCAAATTACTGAGTTCTTTGAAGTCCACACATCTTAAAAGTCTTTCATTCCATTCAACTTTGTCTGATTTATGGAAACTGCCTGGAAAAGTTCCTGCATTTTCTTGGCAAGGTTATTCAGAAGAGATTTGTCATTGCCTCCTTCCTAAGGCTGAGAGAAAGCCCAACCTAGCTAACAAGAGAAGTACAGCTTATGTCTTCAGGTTGATGGCATGATGCCTTAATCACTGTACCAAATGGACTCTCCCTTAAAATTTACTAAGCTTTTTGAAACCCTGTTCTAATCCATCATCAGCCACATAAGTGCTGTGGATGAACTGAGACTAGTAATTCAGTCTCAGCATTGCTGTGAGGGAAAAGCAGATATTGTGCTGTGTTTAGATTTAAGAGCATATGCCCATGTTACACCAACACTCCGCAGTCTGCATTGATTGCTGATCAATTTCCGGTCACAATTCAAAGTGTTGGTTATGATCTATAAAGCCCTTCATGGCACCGGACCAGATTACCTCAGGGACCGCCTTCTGCTGCACGAATCCCAGCGACCAGTTAGGCCCCACAGAGTGGATCTTTTCCGGGTCCCATCAACTAAGCAATGTCGCCTGGCGGGACCCAGGGGAAGAGCCTTCTCTGTGGTGGCCCCGGCCCTCCGGAACCAACTCCCCCCAGAGATTAGAACTGCCCCCATCCTCCTTGCCTTTCGTAAACAACTTAAAACCCACCTCTGCCGCCAGGCATGGGGAAAATGAGATCCTCTTTCCACCTAGGCCTTTACAATTCTATGCATGGTATGTATGTATGTATTTTTGGTTTTTGTATTAACGGATTTTTAATCATTTCTAATACCAAATTACTATTGTACACTGTTTTATTGTCGCTGTTAGCCGCCCCGAGTCTCCGGAGAGGGGCGACATACAAATCCAATAAATAAATAAATAAATAAATAGTAAATTAAATTATATACTGTAACACAACAAAACAATGACAGATCTCCCTCAACTTCTGAAAAGAACAGGCAAAAGCAGAAGCATTACCTGTTTCACAACATTTTAGTTTGTGGACCCGAAACAGTATGATTAGTTAATGATAGTGTAACACTGAAGCCTTTTATCTTTGCAAAGAGGCTTCTTTGCCCACAGCAAAGCAAAAAAAAACCCACTCAAATTCAGGATTCAAGTTCTTATCAGCTCCACCCCAAAGGAGGATGTCTGAATTTGGAGGCAACAATGTGAACCCTCAAAATTGGCTTCGTTGTGTAAGTAAATTTTATACTGTAATCCCAACCTTGATTTATGTTCAAAAGCTCAAAGAAGAAACTATCAGCAAAATGACCAGGAGGCAAAGTAGCTTTATTTGTAAATGGATTTGCAAATGTTGTCTTCAGTGGGTAAAAATCAAACATAAAATCAATTATGTGGTGATAAATTCCACACTGAAAACAATGAATGTTTTCTAAATAATGATTAATAAGAAGCAAATGTAAAATTTATCATTACACATCATCAGGCAATGTACAACAAATGCCCAAAATACAGGTAGTCCTCGACTTACGACCACAATTGAGCCTAAAACTTCTGCTAAGTGAATTTTGCCCTATTTTACGACCTTTGTTGCCACACTTGTTAAGTGAATCACTGTAGCTCCTAATTTACTAATACAATTTTAAAGTAAACCTGGCTTTCCCATTGATTTTGCTTCTCAGAGGGTGACAAAAGGTGACCACATGGCCCTAGAACAGGGATCCCCAAACGTGGCAACCTTTAAGACTGGCTGGAGAATTCTGGGAGTTGAAGTCCCCAAGTCTTAAAGTTACCAAGTTTGAAGACCTCTACTGCCCTAGAACAATGCAGCGGTATAAACATGAACCAGTTGCCAGATATCCAAATTTTGATCACGTGATCATGGGATGCGGCAAAGGCTGTAAGTGCGCAAAAAAGTCACTTTTTTCAGTGATGCTGTAACGTCAGGCAACCACTAAGGGAACCGTCGTAAGTCGAGGACTACCTACCCAGCAACAGATTTCGTCCGCCCATTCCTCATAATACCACCGCAAACTTTGCTGGTTTCCTCTTCCTCGTAGATCAAAAGGGCTTCTATCCCCGTCTTCTCCCTCCCGATTTCGAAGTTCGCTCTTCCGCGGGAGGCTAAATAATAACGACTGCTTCCAGGAGCCGGAGAGGACGTACCGTACGGAACCGCCTCCCACCTCCCGTAACTTCACGCGAGACTCCAGGGCGCACTAGCACGCCTCCCTCGCGCTCCTCTTAACCGCACGCGACACGCCAGGCCAAAACTTCCGGGTTCATGCAGTTTTACGTTAAGACGGTGGTTGGTTCAAAAAATAAAGCTTGCGCGCGCGCCCACCCACCCGCTCTAACCACAGGCAGCAGCACCTCGTCGTGCTCTGAGGCGACCAACAAGCCGGCTTTCTCTTCGTCTTCGTGGGTTCTTAACCTCTGTATCTTGATTCCTGTCACACATGTGACTGTTTTTTTAAAGATTTTTTTTTTTTTTAAACGGGTGTCCCATTTATTCTGCTGTCTGGGGTCTAACATTTACGCGCCCTGAAACCTCAGCGGAGCGCGTCCTCATTTTACCCGGTTTGTGTGTGTGTCCCGTCCCCCCCCCCCCCTTGTCATCAGCTACGAAGAGCGACTTTAGCGTGACCTCGATGTCACGTGACAAAGCCCTCCGTTCGCGCTTTTAATTTCCAAAAAGCTGCGGAGTTTCCGAGTTCGCGCCTGCTTAAAAAACAAACAAACACAACTCTAGGAAATGGACTTTTCCGAACACGTTTATTTCGCTTTTCTCTTGGGGAAATTCTCCGTGGGGAAATTCACCTCTAGCTCGGTGGGCAGAACAAAACCGGATGAGCCTGCAACGGGGAGAAGGGTCTGGTTTTCTAGTCAGGCGGATCCGGGGACTACTTAGCCGGGGTCCTTAATGGAGCTGGGTCCTGACGTGACCTCTGTAGGCTCGAAAGGCGTGAGCCGGGCAGTGGAAACCGGCGCTGGTTAGTAGGGAGATAGGCTCTGGAGCACCGGCAAGATCCCGCTTTGAGGATTTATGAGCTGTGTGTGGGGAGCGCACGTGAGGAGGAGGAGGCGGTGGTGGAGGCGGAGGCCGTTGGGACAGCATGGTGAGTTTGGGGAGAAAAGTAGAAGGAACACGAGGAGTTTTGCATTGACTTCATCTAGCAGTTCTGACCTCGGTTAGAAAAAGGTCAATGCATATGGAATCTCTCCTCACTTTGCTCACATTAGGGACATAGGGCTCTTTCTATTTCAAGGTATTTCTGAAATATTAGTAAACATCGGCACTCTAATGTTGCTTATTTATTATGGATCACAAAATATATAAGAGGTCTGTAAGGGGCTTCGTGTCTACAGCCCCTGTCCTAATGTCTTTTTATCTTTTCTATCTCTATACTTACATTATGTTAAACATACTACAATACTATATTTGTATGACAAATACATACATACATACACACATACATAAATATTTGCATCCTAAGTTTCATGGGAGCATGCCTTATAAACAGTGCAAACTGTATTATTTAAAACAAGCTTGATGATCCTTCCCATAGGGCAGCTGCTGATACTGTAATTTACTATGTAGGGAGAAAGAGCCCAGCTTGAACAGGCTTCTGCGTTGGTTGGTTGCTTGCCTTTCTTCATCTCTTAAGGAATCTTTTCCATGTGTTTTTTTCTGTGTTAATAATATGATTGGCCTTGGGTAAGTAGGCTGTGGCATGTTTATGCTTGTAAATAACACAAAGGAATCCAATAATTAATGATTAGCATACCTTATTACCCCATAAGGAATTTTGGATGATTCATTTAATTAGTTCTGATGTGAAATAATTTAATTGTGGATGTTTAGCAGTACAGTTTAACTGTAGGTAAAACAAATGTCAGAAGGGAAGACAAGCATGTTTGTTTAATTTAATATTATAAGAGGTTACTCCTGGTTTTCAGTTATTCTAATGGACTTTTTTTAGAGAAGATAATTGAATTATTTGCTTATTCAGTATTGATTAGTCAATATAATCGATTTGCCATAATAGAATAGAAGAAAACAATAGAATTAGAATAGAATAGAATTCAATTCTTAATTGGCCAAGTGTGATTGGACACACAAGGAATTTGTCTTTGGTACATACGCTCTCAAGGTACATAAAAGAAAAGATACATTTGTCAAGAATCATGAGGTACAACACTTAATGATTGTCCTAGGGTACAAATAAGCAATCAGGAAACAATATTAATATAAATTGTAAGGGTACAAGCAACAAGTTACAGTCATACAGTCATAAATGGGAAGAGATGGGGTGATAGGAATGATGACAAGAGTAATATTAACAGTAATGTAGCCTTAGTAAATAGTTTTGACAGTGGTGAGGGAATTATTTGTTTAGCAGAGTGATGGTGTTTGGGGGAAAATGTTCTTATGTCTAGTTATTTTGGTATGAAGTGCTCTATAGCATCATTTTGAAGGTAGGAGTTGAAACAATTTATGTCCAGGATGTGAGGAATATTTTCATGGCCCTCTCTCTGACTCATGCAGTATATAGGTCGTCAGTGGAAGACATAATGGAAATTAAACCATATAAAAGGGTATACAAAGTGATGGTGAACCTATGGCACAAGCCATTGCCCTGCTCAGCTCCAACATGCATGTGCAAGCTGCCCAGTTGATTTTCGGCTCACACGGAGGCTATAGGAGGTGTTTTTGGCTTGCAGAGGGCCTCCAGGGGAATGGGGGAGGGCATTTTTCCCTCTTCAGGCTCCAGGGAAGCCTCTAGAGCCTGGGGAGGGTGAAAAATAGGTTTACTGGGCCCACCAGAAGTTGTGAAAGAGGCCATTTCTAGCCTCCAGAGGGCCTATAGGGGGAGTGGGAGGCCATTTTCACCCACACCAGGTATTGAATTATGGGTGTGGGCACACACACTTTTGGCACTCATGGGAAAAAAGGTTCACCATCATTGATATACAATATTGCTGACGCATTGCAGTCATTAATGGAAATATGAATTTTTATTTATACACTTGCCCAGGTGGCCAAGGGCTACTATGTTTAATATTTACATTGATATGCATCCAACTTTCAATGACTCTTGGTACGTCATAAATAAATATACTGAAAATAAGAAAAAATAATACAATAATAGAGAAAAGTAAAAGAATGAAACAGTAACAACAATGGGATGGGAACAAAAGAGAATCAAACCTCCACAATGCAAAGAGGCTTCAACAAAGATGTGATCGCAGACCCAGGTCTTCAAACTCTTTTAATCACCAGCATCAGGATCTTGAGGGAGATGGTAGGAGACTTCATTGGAGCGGATATGGCTTATTACAGCGAAGGCACAGTTTTGGGGTCTCAGTAAATAGCATTTGTAAATCAAACGAATCAGAGGGTATCAACTCTGCTTGGTATAGGCTGGGTAGCTAATATGAGAATTCCCATCAGTTAAGCAGGCCCTAAGCACTGTAGCATTTCCATGCTATCTTTTGTAAGGAGAAAATCTTCATTGATCAGGAAAGGATTTAATGTTAATTGAAGAACTAAGTTACTAAAGTTCAGCCTTATGAATGGTTATTTGTTTTCTTCTTAGCCTAAGCCAACTCTTGAACATTAGTTTGATGTAGTGGTTAAGATATCAAGCTAAAAACCGAGCAACTGTGAGTTTCTGTCTCCCCTTAAATATAACTAGCTAAGTAATCTTGAACCAAGCACTCTCTCTCAATCCTAAAAAGTAGGCAATGGTTAACCACTTCCTGAGAACCATGGCAAAGGACTGGTCCAAGCAATTGCCAGGAATAAACACTGAATTGAAGCTAAGCTCATTCCTCCAAAAAAGCCGAAGCCATGTCTAGTGAGACATCTGTAGTGTAAAAAATCTTGATTTTAGTCTTAGTTTTAATTCTGCCTACTCTGCAGAAGAAAAATGTGGTTCCTATTATGTTAAGTTTTAGATACTACGGAAAACTAAGTTTTTTCATTTTAATATGGAATCTTTACAAATGTTTATGTATTTGTGTTTGGTTGTTATATTGGCATATGAAGTTGCATCAACTGTGACATTTGGAAATAATTATATCTAATTTGGGTAAGATATATATGTATCAGACTTAATCCTTGATTTATGTCATGTATTTTATTTCTAAAGTGTATATTCTCAACATTATTAAAACTAAGCAATAAACACAATATCCAAAATTCAACATATTAAAATTAGATGGGAAGATTAAAATCAGTCAAAAGGGCCCATGCTAAGCATATTATTGGGTAAAGGTGGATAACATTTGGCCATGCTGCCTGACACAAAAGGAACTAGTACTAAAACAGCTGTTGCTTGAATAGAAGCATAAGTTCTATATCAAATAAGAGAAAGATGAAACTGCTCTACACTGACATATTTCCTTCTCTCGTTACCACCCAGAACTTTCCATTGGAAAAAAAGTTTGCCATCTCTATCCTCTATAAAACATGAATTTTATGAATTAGAAAAAAAGTCTGGCTTCAGAAATAGGTGGATAGGACTTGGTGCACATGGCAGAATTCTTGGTTTTAATTTTTATGGCCTTTTAGAGTAAATTGGTACTGACACAGTCTCAAAAGCAGTTTCTCTTGATCCAAGGATGTTTTTCTTCATACAATAAAATAGATAAATGTCCACAGAACTGAATTCTTAGCCATGATTTTTGGGTTATATATCCTGGGCAAATGTGTTTCGTGCATTGTCTTTCTCTCCTTTCCTTCCCCTCCTAATGTTACTTTGTTATTTCATGCCCTTCATATTTTAACCTGTTCCATCAACCTAGAAAAGGTACCTGGCATGATATGGCCCTTTACTGTTGACTTATGCTTATCATTTAAAATTGTCCCAAATAATAAGTCACTTAGGTTAATATGGGGCACAAAAATACATACAGTTTTCTTGCCCTTGAAAAAGTACAATTATTTCCTGTAAGAAGTTTAATGATATGACCATGTTATCTTCACTATATTTTTGTACTATATCTGATGATAGTCTATCTCAAAAAAGTATGATTAGCATATTTAATGGTAAAAGTTTTGAAAAAGAGTACAGTTCATTGATAAACAATATTGATTCACAATTGTTTTTACAAAATAAGTTCAATAGATATAACAGAATAACGGAAGGGACCTTGGAAGTCTTTTAGTTCAATCCCATGCTTAAGCAGGAGATTCTATGTCAGTTATGGTGAACCTTTTTTTTCCTCGAGTGCCAAAAGGGCACATGGATGTGCCCACCCATAATGCAACTCCTTCCCCCCACACATACGAACACAACCCCCAAGCACTTGCTCTCCACACATGTGCGCAGGCCTCACAAGCTTCCAGACTTCTGACGACCTGTCGGGCCATTTGTCGCCTTCCAGAGGCTTTCCTGAAGCCTGGGGAGGGCAAAAATGGCCTCTCCCCTCCCTCTGGTAGGCCAAAAATCAGCTGGCCAGTGCTCACATGAATGATGGAGCTTACATAGGGTAGCGCTTTGCATTCCCTCAGCTATTTAGGGGTAGTGATTTCTGATAGTCTCAAAATGGGTGAACAGTGCGGTCAGGCGGTAGGGAAAGCAAGTAGAATGCTTGGCTGCATAGCTAGAAGTACAACAAGCAAGAAGAGGAAGATTGTGATCCCGCTGTATAGAGCGCTGCTGAGACCACATTTGGAATACTGTGTTTAGTTCTGGAGACCTCACCAACAAAAAGATATTGACAAAATTGAATGGGTCCAAAGACGGGCTACAAAAATGGTGGAAGGTCTTAAGCATAAAACTTATCATGAAAGACTTAATGAACTCAATCTGTATAGTCTGGAGAACAGAAGGGAAAGGGGGGGGCATGATCAAAACAGTTAAATATGTTAAAGGGTTAAATAAGTTCAGGAGAGAAGTATTTTTAATAGGAAAGTGAACATAAGAACAAGGGGGCTCAATCTGAGGTTAGTTGGGGAAAGATCAGAAGCAACATGAGAAAATATTTTACTAAAAGAGTAGTAGATACTTGGAACAAACTTCCAGCAGACATGGTTGGTAAATCTACAGTAACAGAATTTGAACATGCCTGGGATAAATATATATCCATCCTAATAAAATGCAGGAAATAGTATAAGGGCAGACTAGATGGACCATAAGGTCTTTTTCTGCCGCCAATCTTCTATGTTTCTATGGCTCCCCATGTCACTTGTAGCATGCGTGCCATAGGTTCACCATCTCGGACTTATACCAGTTCAGTTGTCCAATCTTCTATTAAAAACCTCCAACTTCCAACTCTAATTATCAGGAAATCTTTCCTCATTTCTAGATTGGTTCTCTCCTTGATTAGTTTTCATCCATTCTTGTTCTACCTTTAGGTGTTTAGCAAGTGGCATGACCATCTTGAGCTTCTTTGTATCAGCCCCTTATATATTGTAATATTGCTATCATGTCACCCAAATCTGCAGTTGTTCTTAATAGGTTTTAACCTCCAGCCCGCTATCTGTGGGCACATGAGCAGTCGCCCCAGTTCAGTTCTGCTGCTCATGCATAGGTGCCTCCTGCCAGCCAGCTGGTCATTGAATCTCTGTCGCATATGCACAGAGCCGGGGTGCATGTGTATGGCATGTGTACATGTGTGAGACATACACAAGAGGGTTCAGTGGGTACATGTGCAGGGCAGGGGGCATGTGGAGCTTGCATGCACATGGCAGGATACATCCATCCTAAGATAAAATATAGGAAGTAGTATAAGGGCAGACTAGATGGACCATGAGGTCTTTTTCTGCTGTCAATCTTCTATGTTTCTATCAAAATTAGAGTGCTTTGTAACTTGCATTTATTTATATTTGTAGTGTCCAGAAGTCATGTGATCACATTTTGTGACCTTCTGACAAGGAAAGGCAATGGGGAAGCCAGATTCATTTAATGATCATGTTACTAACTTAATTGCAGTGATTCACCTAACAACTGAGGCAAGAAAAGTTGTAAACTCTCCTTGCGGAGAGGGGCGGCATATAAATCCAATAAATCTAATCTAATCTAAATCTAAACATGGGATAAAACTCACTTAGCTGTCGTTTGGAAATTTTGGACTCAATTGTAGTTGTAAGTTCAGAGCTATCTATATAACCGTTCCGAGTCCTCGGAGAGGGGGGGCATACAAATTAAATTAAATTAAATAAATAAATAATAACAATTCTCAGTAAGATTTGCCCATTTGGGTTTCTGATCCTTCAACAGTCTTGGTGCTAAAGCAGAAATCTTTAATCTGTAATAACTGTATTAACTGTGATTGGGGATTGTCTCCTAAAATACTGTAGCTTATATTACATGTCCACAGAAGAAAAAATGGTATTCTGCTGGTCTGCCTGCTGTCCATTAGTACTACACAGCATTCCGGAGAGGGGCGGCATACAAATCAAATAAATAAATAAATAAATTCATAGTGACCATAAGTTGTTCTAACTAATCTTGGAATCTAATATCTGTAGACAGGCATATGTTAGACACTTCTCAAATCAGATGTATTATCTAGATACAAAGGGCATTTCCACAAACCCTTTGTTATGATCAGATCATCTCTTGGTCCTGGTGAGATTGATTACCACTTGGGATCCTACAGAGAAAATGAGCTGATTAGTGTGACACATGCCTGGGCATCTTATGGACCTTGATGGTTTATGTTTGAGCCTTGAAAGTTATCCCAATAATCTTAAGATTTGCAACCTGTCCACTTGATAGTAGTCTTATCAAGTAGACCTTCATTTTTGGTCAGACTGGTCCCTGGTTTTTCAAAGATCTGAGAGAGAAGTGGAAGAAAAAACGCCTGTAATGCCAATTGCTTTATAGGCTGACCAATTCTCTGTAGGAGAAGGGTCAGGAAACAGATTTTCCCACCTAGCCTCTCTGACTATATGGTAAACCTGAGCAATCTCATTAGGAAAACGTTATGTCAAAGTCTTGACTTTCTGTGGATGGAATCAGTTGTGGTGACTGGGATTACAACTGATTGTGTTGCCTAGACTGCTTCTGATCAGTGAACTCTAATGGAGTAGATAGGGTACTCTGTTGTTTCCAGTCGCATGAAAATCTGATCTTTGTCTCCTGTGGCTCTTTAGCAGCTCTGTGGGAGCTATTATAGATTTATCCAGGATGTGGTCAACATCTCAATGAAAGATAGGATGATGCCAGCTGTTTTGAAAGAGGCTGTGCCTCCTCATTAAAATACCCTCCTTGGATCCCACTAGGTTTGATCTCTATTGTCCAGACTCCAGACCATCTATTTTTAGGAAAGGTTAATGTAGCTGTAGTTTTCTTATGGGGTGGTTGGTTTATATAGATAGTTCTGTATTGGTTAAAATCTAAATTAACAGCATAGGGGAGATTCCACTCCATTTCATCCATGTTTTTTAGAAGGACCTCTGATTTAAAAGCCCCATTGGAAAAAAATGAATGGAAACCAAAATGCAGAGCTAGATAGTAAAATTCTGGCTGGCAGTTGCCATTATTCTCTACTCCAGAATTTTTAATGAAAGCATTCTTGCTATAGTAAATTTAAAAATTGAAGCTATAGAACCCTGTAAAGAACACATCCTCACATCTAATTTATTATCTTAATCAGTTTTGTGAAGAAAAGTCTAAATTAAACTGGGATTTTTTATAAAGAGCTTGAATATAGATAATCAAATTACATTCACTATATCAGTGGAGGGTTACAAGCAGGGGTGGGCTGCTAGCCGGAACACCTAATTGGGCTCGTCTCCGCGGCTCTGGAGGTACCGTGAGTTCGAGTGGAATTATGCTTCTGCGCCTGTACAGGTAGCAAAATTGCGCACGGAGATGCAGATGCGTCTGTGTTCCGGTGAGGTTTGTGCGAAAGCAGCTACGTTTTCCACCGGGGCTTTTGCCTTTTCCGTGACTGTGTGGCGGTTGCTTTGAGAATGGACAAAGAATTGTTGGATGCTTGCCTCATGCCCTTTTGAAGGAGAGGATCTTTTTGGCTGTTCTTTGGACCCCTTCCTTATTGAAACTGCAGATAAGAGGAAGTTGCTGCCTTCCCAAAGCAGGCAACCCTACTTCCGACCCTTACCCTTTTTTAGACGCCACTCCTCCAGACAGGAAAAAGCTGGGGAGAGCTATTTCTGTTAGCACAGGCCCTATCAGCACAGGTTGGACCCTCAGCCCAACCACCCGGTTTTCAATGGCAGGGGCTGGCTACAACATCAATTCAGGTACCAGTGACGAGGTGGTGGCTCCAAAACTTTCCACCGGCAGAGATAGTCTAGGGCAGTGATGGAGAACCTATGGCATATCTACTGGCACACGAGCCATTGCCCTAGCTCAGCTCCAACGTGCATGTGTGTACCGGCCAGCTGATTTTTGGCTCACACAGAGGCTCTGGGAGGGCATTTTTGGCTTGCAGAGGGCCTCTGGAGGATGGGGGAGGGCATTTTTACCCTCCCTCATCTTCAGGGAAGCTTTTGGAGCCTTGGGAGATTGAAACATGAACCTACTGGGCTCATCATAAGTTGGGAAACAGGCTGTTTCCAGCCTCCAGGGGGAGGGGGAAGCTTTTTTTGCTTTTCCACGCGTTGAACTGTGGTTGTGGGCACTAGCGCATGCACAATAGCACATGCCCACACTTTTTCAGCACCCAAGGAAAAAAAAGGTTTGCCATCACTGGTCTAGGGCCTGAAAACCTGATTGGGGGGAGACTAGGCCTTTTCATGGACCACTGGAGGGAGAAAACTTCCGATGCCTGGGGTAGGGAGACCATTACATCTGGGGTCTCCCTGGAATTTCTTTCTCCTTCCCTGAGGTTTTTCCTCCAGTGCCTTGTTTCAGGGGATCAGGTTTGCTGGAGTCCAATGGACTCAGCTATCCAGCATTTGCTGGACATTAGGGCCATCCAGCTGGTACCATTGGAGCAGAGGGGTAAAGGCTTCTATTTAATTTTGGTTTTAGTGTCCAAATCCTCAGGGAGGGTGGGTGGAGGGCAATTTTGAATTTAAAATGATTACATTATCTGGTTTACTGAAGGTTTAAGATGCACTCCCTCTGTTCCATCTTAGCCGGGATCTGGGAGAGGGACTTCTTGACTTCTGTAGACCTTCCATGTCCCTATTCGTCCAAGTCACTGTTGTTTCTTGAGATTCTGTTATGTTGAGCGCCATTACCAATATGCTGTGCTTTCCTTCAGGCTGGCCTTGGCCCTAAGGACCTTTACCAAGGTCATGGCAGCGCTAACAGCTTCACATGACTATTAGAGCCAGGAAATGTCATTGATTGAATAAAATGTGGTGAAAATCAATAACGCTAACCAAAATTTTGGGCTCAGTTATTGTCATAAGTCAAGGACTATCTGCCTTCCTCTGCCTGGCAGTCTTATCCTATTAAACTCCTCCTTTCTGGTAATTTTCCTCTCTGTTAAAGGCACCAAAATAATCCAGACAATATAAGGCTTCCTGCTCGAGCACAGATTTCCATCCACTTCTTTTTTTGGTGGGGGGCGGGAGTGTATTTTATGGAGTGAAAGATATGGTATATTGTTCACTATTGTCTCATTGGTTATACAAATAAAGTTTTTCAAATAGAATAAGCATGAATTGGAGAATTAATGGGAAGCATAGTTATTAAATTCATTGTTGATTTTGCCTTTCTGCTTATTTTAGTAAATGGTGACAAATCTGGATAAGAATGTTGACACTAATGCAGATAAAGTAGGGAACTATATCTTTAAAATATTAAAAATAAAGCTACGTGTTATATAATCTGTTATTTTGAATATAATCTGTAATTTATTAATTTGATTCAATTTCTAGACTGCTCTTCTCCTGAGACTCAGGGCGTAATATTAGACAAATGCTCATTGCTATTAATAGTGTACTTAGTTTGGTACTTTACAGATGTGATAGATTATCAGGTTTATTGCCCAATAAATTTGGCGAGTATCAGAGTGGAGAAAGTAGTTTAAAGCCACATTTTGAAATGTCAGTGCTTTAGATTAGAACTAATATTTCAGAGTTACAAGAAAATGATGCTATTTAAAGATTAGTTTTAAAGAAGCTGTGAAATAAAGTTTGTTTATGTTAAGATACATTGGTTTATTCTTCTACAGGGGGTGATAGGTGTGCAGCTGGTGGTTACCATAGTGATGACTAGCATTATACAGAAGATCATACCTCACTACTCTCTTGCCCGGTGGCTTCTTTGCAGTGGAAGGTAAGATAAGAAACCAGAACTAAATATCTGATAAAGTGGGTTCTTGTCCATGAAAGCTGATACTGTAGTAAATTTGCTGCATCTGTAAGATGCAGTTGGATATTTTGGTGGCCTATTCCATTGTGTACTAAGTTTGTCTGGGAACTGATTATAATTATAATGAGTCTGGATATGTTGCGTCTAAAAATAATCACATTAAATCTTTTCCAGTCTTATCTAGAAATGTGCATTATGCTATAGCTGAGGATCTTCTTGAGAAATAAATGATATATACTTTATTATACTATTACATACGGTATCCACAATCTATTTCTTGACAAGTGCTATGCCCTATTTACAAAAGCAGACACTTCTATCTCACCTTGCTTAATAACATGACCATTTTCTGCATAATTGTCTCAATAATTAAAATATGCATCCTGTAAGAGAAAACTCAGATTTGAAATTTAAGAAAAGAGGATGGCTTACTTAAATGCAATAGTCATTAGTGACAATCATGGTACTTGTGGCAAATTACTTAATAACTTTAAAATAACATTCACAATCATTATGCTCCCTGTGCTAAAAACAATTAAGAAAGAAGCAGATTTGGGCTATCTCCAGGCTCCCTAAATCCTTTAGAATTATTTGTGAATTTCCATTTGAAAATATTCTACCTCTTGTGATATTCTTGCTGGGAAACCAGAATAATGAGTGATCTTCGGAAGATTAATTCTCTAGTTAGATATTATTTGGCTTTTATAAATGCACTTAAATTTCAGGAGGGATTACTCTAAAAATGATAAAATAAGAAATAAGCTCAATTTCCCGATTAAATAATTAAGTATCAAGGACCCCACAATTCCATATATAGTTATAACAGTCACTGCTCAATGTATGCAGCCAGGTGTTCTTTTGGTTGGATTTACTAATAACTGATGATTTGTCTACTCAACCTAAATCTTCTCTGTCTTCATCAAGAGCTTAATTGATGGATGATTCTGAGACATGTGGAAGGACTGTATAAGCCAGATGGCTGCATGACAAATAAAAGAGAGTCTAGCACTCATAATTGGCAGCTGCTTGCCAGTGTAGAAATTTGCTCAAATACCTCACTAGAGAGGACAGGTGGAAGGACAAAGTAAGTAGATATGGTAGGGTAGCTTTGGCCTTGATAAGCGCTAAAACAGCAGCCTCCTTATTGGACCTCTAGAGATTCCTGTGGGATATTGAACAGCTGGTCATGGACTATTGAGTTTGTCATAATTTATCTACAGAATTATCTGTAGATAATTATCTGGTGGCATCTTTTACTAAAAAGTCACATTTGAATATTACCAGTCATCTTAGCAAGCATACTTTTTGCTTTTGTTCCTTAATAATTTTATATTTAGCATGTGATCCTTTGGTTAAAAAGCATTTCAAAGAGTAAGATAGGAAAAAATTTATATATATTGCTTAACCTTAATTGGGAATTTCCATCACAAAGCAGTGGTCATTAGGCAAAATATCACCAGTTCTGGTTGATGTTTCCTCTAAATTTTTTTTGGTGTGGGCGGAAAAGTATAATGTCTGAGTGGCACATTTTCATACCTGGGCATGGATCGATTAAAAACTCAGTCGTTAAGCGAATCTGGCTTCTCCTCCCCCCTTCCCCATTGTCTTTGCTTGTGGGACGGTCGCAAAAGGAGGTTACGTGACCTCAAGACACAGTAACGGTCATAAATATGAAACGGCGGCCAAGTTTTGATCACACAATCGGGGGGCTGCTGCAAAGGTCATAAGTGTGGAAAGGGGGCATAAATCACTTTTTTCAGGGCCATTGCAACTTTGAATGGTCAGTAAATGAACCGTTGTAAGTCAAGGACAACCTGCCTTCCCCCCTAGATGTTTTCTGTGGAGCTTCAAAATGGACTCCTGATCTGCTTCTAAAAGAGTGGACTGGTCAGACAGATAATCCTCGACTTCTGTTCTGACCCCAATGGAGATCAACATTTCTATCTCCTGAGTAAGACGGTTATTAAATGAGTTCTGCCTCACTTTACCACCTTTCTTGCCGCAGTTGTTAAGTGAATCCCTGGAGTTGCTTCTCAGAAGATTCCAAAAGATGTTCACATAACCTTGGGACATTGCCACCATCATAACTACATTGTCAAGTGTTCAAAGTTTGATCCAATAATCCCTTTATTTTTCTAACAAAGTCCTTCATTCCTAAAAGGAAGAATAGAAAGAATAAAATGGAAAAGGGGATTAAAAGGGGATACAAAAAAATGAAAAAGAAAAGGGTTCAGTTCAAAGTTCTGCTCAGATTAAAGAAATTGGAGTTTGAGAAGGGTTGATTAAGCTTGGAGTATTGTTTTGTTTGCTCTTTTTTAACTTTAATTATTTTTTCTATTTAGATATATGAATTTAGGAATTGCTGATCTGTTTGAATAAAGTTAGAAGTATTGATTATAATAAGATATGTAGTAGTTGATACTGATTTGGATTAATGCTTAAATGGAATTGAATTTAGAATTGTTGGAGAGCAATTATGTTAATGATTTTTAATTGATTGAAAATAGAGAATATTTAGATTTTTTCCTTTTTTTCCTTTCTCAAGTTGAAATTTAAGATCAATAAAGTAAGAAATGTAGATAAGTATTAATTGGCTAAATGTTAGATGGGTTGAAATAATTTTTAAATTTGGGATTAGGTAAACGTGCTATTTAGAGGTCGAAAGAAGTCTGAAATTAGTATATGTTTATGTTTTGTTTTTAATTTTCTTTTGTTAACATATGATTGGCTATACAAGGTTTTATTGGTTTATTAAAAATGTATAAAGAAAGAAGGAAGCACTTTGGCATAATGGTTAATAGGTTAGAAATATAATTGGTGTTGTACCTTTTGAAGGAACATTAAGGAGGGAATTTAATTAAAAGAAAATGTAACTGGATGACAAAATTAGAAAAAATCTTTGCAACTTTTTTGATGATTGATATTAGTTATTAAGAAAATACCGCATTTTATTCATGGAAAATTAGATGACACACTATTGTTTGAATGTATGGTGAGAGAAAAAATAAAAAAAATTACCTCCTCCCAAAAGTACTTCCTTCCTTCCTTCCATTCATTTCATCTTTCCTTCCTCCCTCCCTCCCTCCCTCCCTCCTTCCATTTCTCCTTCCCTCCCTCCTCCTCCTCCCTCTCCACTTCTCTTTCCCTCCCTCTCTTTCCTTTTTCTTTCTTTCTCACTCTTTTTCCTCTTTTCCCTCTCTCTCATTCTCTCCCGACAGGTCTCTCATTTCTGTGTACTTCTCCCTCTCTCCCCCTCTCATTTGTTTCTCCTCCCTTTTTGCTCTCATTTCTCTCACTTTCATTTCTGTTTTTCTCTCTCTTTCCTCTTCCTTTTTCTTTCGTCGTAATCCAGAAGCAGAGGCTGCAGGACCCGGGGTGAGGCGCAGGAAGAGGCAGGCTCTCTTCTGGTAGGGGGTGCGGCTGCGGTGGCAGTGGCAGAGTCCGCTTCCCAGGCAGGCAAAGAGACATTTTCTTCTGGGCTGAGCGCGAGCTTTAAAGGGAAAGGCAGAGGGAGGGTGAGGCAAGAGCTCCGTTTTGGGCAGCGCCATCACCCAAGCAATGGGAACGACCATCCCTTTTTCCCACAGGATACACACACACATACACACACTCCTGCGGTGCTGCCCAAAACGGAGCTCTTGCCTCGCCCTTCCTCTGCCTTTCTCTTTAAAGTTCGCCGTGGAGCGCTCAGCTCCCCCCGGCACATGGCGGGTCACAGAAGTTCGCCCTGAGGGAGGAGGCAGGGATTGTGCCCGTCTTGCTTAGGGCCACCCTTCCCCTATTTGGTGCCGGCCAGGTGCATGGGGTGGGGAGGGACGTGGTCCCCAGACAGAGCCGGAGAAGCCAGGCAGGGCTAATAGCCCACGGTTTTTTTCCCCTGGCTGACAACTTGGGAGGGGCAGATCAGCTGTTGGGCGGGGAGAAATGGCGCCGGCTCCACCAGGTTTGAAAACCCTGCGTGGCATTTGGGTTTTGCCCATGCACGTTAGTGGGAACGGTGGTTCTGGTAGTTCTTTTTTCAGGTATTAGACAAGGACCATGCTTCTCTTGTTCAGTTGCATTGTCCTCTGCTTCAGCTCCCCATCCCACCTATTTCCTCCCTATTTCTGCTCCTTTGGCTCCTCTTAACTCTGTCTGCCTATTCTTGCTGCCCTTTGGTGTCCTTTCTCCTGCTGCTGTGGAAGTGGCAGAAACTGCCTCAGCTGGGAGTGACTTGTCAACAATGGGGGGAAGCTGGAGGCAGCAGGAGTAGGTGGGAGTGAAGAACAGCACAACCAAAAAAGCATGGATGAGATAGATAAGTCGGCGTAAGTGCATGTGCTCATAAATGTGAACAGGCTGCCAAATGTTCAAATTTTCAACATGTGATTGCTGAGGTGTTGCAATTGCAATTATAATTTCAAGGACCATCCGTGACTACCATTGCAATTTTGAATGGTTGTTAAATGAGAACTACTTATAAGACAAAAAAGACCTGTTAAGAGTTTGGTGTATCCATGTGTTTGTATTTTTCTCTCCCTCTGTTTCTGATGTTTCTATCAACATCAAACATGACATAATCATAAATGAAGAATACAGTTGTTTTATATTGCAATTAGCAGCTTTCATAGGCAAGTATGGATATAAATGAAACTATTTTATCCTTACTATTTGAATTATAAGGGTTTGTTGTGTTATATTTACTAAAATGTAATTCAAATTGTTAATGTTTTCTTGGGGGGGGGGTGTTGTTTTTTTAGTTTGCGATGGTACATGCATCCCACAGAAGAAGAATTACGTATTCTTGCAGGAAAACAACAAAAGGGAAAAAGCAAGAAAGATAGGTATGAAAACTGTATGGATAGCTGGTAATTATTTCTCAGTCTTTACACAGTTGTTGTGGTTGGCAGGGTGTCCAGCAAACCTGAAAATCAGAGAATTATCAGGGAAATGGGTGGTTCGGGGAATATCAGGGAATTAGTGAAAAAAACGGAATAAATCGGAAAAAACCCGAACTGTATTAAAATGTTTAAAAGTCAGGGAAAAATCATATTTTAAAAAAAGGACTGTGCTGCCTGGCAGAGTCAAGCAAATGTCAGGGAAATATCAGGGAATTTCAAAATGCTTTCCCCCTGGACATGCCTGGTTGGTTATTTTATATTCCTTAATTATTACAAAAATAAAACGTTAAAAATGATTTTGCATAGAAATAAATTGTATGGGTGTGTAAATCTGCTTTTAATACATTGATACTGTATTAAAAATAAAAGGGACTCAAAAAACCTATGAATATTTTGTGGATAAATAAAAATAAAGCAGAGAAAAGGGAGATAGGTCACCTCTAATATACTTGCCCTTGTTGCTATTATACATTTTACTGGTTTAAAAGGATAAGAAAAGACACAGAGTACAGTTAGAACTGTCTTACCTTGCTAATTTCCTTGTTTATTTTAAATATATACATACTTCATAGTTTTATCTGGGAACATTTAGTATTAGCAGGTATTACAATAAAAAGAATAACACTAGAATAGAGTCAGAAATAACAACTTCATTGATCAATGAAAAAAAAATCTTGTTATCCAGATGACAAGCCAAACTGTATTATGTGACCATCCAAGATGCAAGATCTAATGTCGGGATCTCTTGTTCTACTGACAATTTACTGGGGAGAGATTGCTGTATAGATAATTTTAGAATATTAATATTAATATTAACATAGAAAATTTCTATTTGCGTGATACTGATCCTGCATCAATTATAGTTTAAAAGTTAAAATAAACACTTCAGATAACCTGTAAGATTCCATCTACAAGAGGATTGAAGTGTCAGAATTTCAAATAGCCTCGAAAATTAAATCCCAATCCGGGGCAAAGTATTCCTCAAAGTTCCAATATATTAGCAGAGCCATTTTGGCACATCTGGGAGAAACCTGAATCTGAGGTCCCCAGGGTTTCTTCACCCAGTTGAAAGTTCAAGCCCTTGTCCCCACTCCCCCAAGTCTTTCACGTTGACGAATCTCCAACTGCCAACTTGGCAGGAGCCACCCATCTCCTTCCATGCAGGTACAGGACTGTGAAGACAAAAGATGGCATTGACTATCTAGAAAGAATTTGTTATAGCTACATACCTATAGCTCTCATGCAGTTCCCCCTCCCAGTTTCCCACAGTAAAGAATGCACATTAAAAGACTATAAAATGCGGAAGGCTAAAGACCCCAACTAAAATGGCTTCGGCATGACATGACGTCTACTAGGTCCATCCACTGGTGAAACTACTATGTGCTGAGAAAGTTAATTATTTGTATGTTTTATTTAAAGTTATTGTACAACAGTAAATGCCATCAAGTCTAACTTGAGTTTTGATCATTATAAAGATGGAGCTGTGCTGTTTTATTAGCAGTTAGTTTAATGGTTTGCCCATGTTGTCTTCTGTGACATTTTTTCAAGTTGACTTTCAAGCCTAAATACTACTTTTGAGAAAGAAGTATACCACAGTTTTGATGTCTATAACATATGAATGGTAAATCAGTTAAACTGTTCCATCGCAGAATAAAAGTTAAAATATAAAAGTATTAATTTATTTATGGGCCTAAAAATACTAATACCAAAATATTATACTGATCAAGGCATTTTAAATATGAAGTACTACCACTAAAAATAATTTAACTCTCAGGCAGCCATTTCTTACACCTTATTCTTTCACATACTATGCCATATGTGTACAAAGCAATTAATAAAATTCTGGAAACTGTTTTGCTGACTGGGAAGAGATGAAATTAAGCAAGAAAAATTTAAGTTGTTATAAAATTCTAGGAACCAAGAACACAAAAGCTCCAAAAGATGTTTCTGGAGCCACACCTTACACTCACAGACTTTATTATCAATGACTTTTCTATAAAGAATTCTTCTGAACAATAGCCAAAATCACCCCAACATACCAAGCATCCTCCAGATGTGCTCTATTACCTTTATTTTTAATACAATTATAACTGTTCCATAACACATAAAACAAGGTAGTCAAAGATATACTAAATCCTCAGAAGCAATCGGCAGCTAAACTTTCCTTCGGAAAATCTAATTTCTAGTCTTTATAATTTAATGGAGAAATAAATTTGATGCACAATTAAATACTCATTGAGTTGTTTGCCTCCTTTTTTTCTTCACTGATACTTTTCAAGGGTGAGTGAGAAGGAAAAGGAACAAAGAATATTGTTTTGCATTATTATACCCTAATTCCAAATCTTCAACTTTTTCTTATTTTCTGTGATTGATGTATAATTGTGCGGGAGCCCAAGAACTCAAACTCCCAATTATGTATGTTTATCTCCTGTGGTAGTTTTTTAGAATAAAATGATGTTAAATGAGATGGATAGATATGAGTTAGCTTATCATATAACCTGGCCCTTGTTCATTTCAGACTGCTTATTTGTTGCTTCACGGGGATGTTAGAGAAAGATTTAAGTTCAATTACATGCATCTGATGTTGCTGTATTTAAACTCAGTTTGTTCCTCTCACATTTACAATAATGAATAGAATAGAATTCTTTATTGGCCTTGGATACACAAGGAATTTGTCATGGAATCAGTGAAGAAGATAAGGTTCAAACTCTTCATCCTGAAAGTAAAAAATAAATAGGAGTATAATATCATTTCCTTAAGTGGTTGAATGGGATATATAATCAACCTTGTCTCAGAGCTACTACTATCATTAGCAGAAGCTGAACTGGAGATGGCTTGTGCTTCATCCCATTATTTTTCTTTATGAAAGGCGGTGTTTGTGTCTCATGCTACTCTTTAAGTAATTTTAGAGCCTCAGCAAAAGCTGATGCAATATTGACACTTTTTAATATATGTTTATCTCAACAGGAAGTACAATGGTCATATTGAAAACAAGCCATTAACCATTCCTAAAGATATTAATCTTCATCTGGAAACAAAGTCTATCACTGAAATAGATGCATTGGGTAAGGGATTATAATAAATTAGATCATGATAAAATTTTGTGTCCCTGAGCCTTTGTTGTTTTTGGAAAATCCTTTTATTCCCATGTTTTAAAAAGGACAAATGCTACAGTTTGAGAATCCATATACAGTGATACCTTGTCTTACGAATCCCTCATCATACAAACATTTCGAGATATGAACCCAGGGTTTAAGATTTTTTTGCCTCTTCTTCCAAACTATTTTCACCTTACGAACCCAAGCTGCCGCCACTGGGATGCCCCGCCTCCGGACTTCCATTTCCAGCCGAAGGCTCCCCTCACTGGGAAACCCCACCTCTGGACTTCCGTTGCCAGCAAAGCACCTGTTTTTGCGCAGCTGGGATTCCCCTGAGGCTTCCTTCCATGGGAAACCCCACCTCCAGACTTCTGTGTTTTTGCGATGCTGCAGGGGAATCCCAGCAGGAGAATCCCAGCAGCGCAAAAACGGGCACGTCGCTGGCAACGGAAGTCCAGAGGTGAGGTTTCCCAGCGAAAGGAGCCTCAGCAAAATCGCAGCATCGCAAAAACACAGAAGTCCGGATGTGGGGTTTCAAAGACTTCCGTGTTTTTGCGATGCTGCGAGTATAAGTGCATCACTTATTTAATGGGATCTATACCAACACTATCAATTTTTATTTGATGGAAACTGATAGTTTCACAGATGTCCAGGTCTGTGCCCTAAAGACAGTTTATAAGTATCTGTATGTGTATATTTCAATTATTAAACATCTACTTTTTATTTTAGCCTTGCATTATTTTCCTGAGTATCAATGGTTGGTAGACTTCACAGTGGCAGCTACTGTGGTATATTTGATAACTGAAGCTTACTATACTTGGATGAAGCCTTCACAAGAAATGAATATCAGCATAGTCTGGTGTTTCCTTGTTCTCGCTTTTGCAATGTATCCTTTTAAAGTATTCTGGAACTTCTGTTAAACTTTCAAAAAATGAATATTTTGTGAAGTTCATGGCAGTAATTTTTTGTAAAAATGGTTCATAGGAAATACTGTTGTGAGATGCCCCGAGTCTTCGGAGAGGGGCGGCATACAAATCTAATAAATTATTATTATTATTATTATTATTATTATTATTATTATTATTATTATTACTTGGTGCTTTTTCTCTAATACAACATTCCTCAATATAACATTCTTCCAAATGTAGTATGTTAGATTACATCTTCCTGAATTTTTCGGCTTCTAGGAATATACATGGTATTTGATACCCATGGTATTTGGAAAATACCATGCACTAATAATCAGCAGGCATATTTTAGTTCAAACCACAATATTAGTGTTAAGGCTCAGAAAAATGTTTCTACA
The DNA here is from genome assembly GCF_031021105.1 of Erythrolamprus reginae. Taxonomy (NCBI): domain Eukaryota; kingdom Metazoa; phylum Chordata; class Lepidosauria; order Squamata; family Dipsadidae; genus Erythrolamprus; species Erythrolamprus reginae. Next base: position 308,583,754 of record NC_091951.1, read on the forward strand.
AATTGAGGTTAGTTCATCAGAACTAAATTAAAGCAGTTCAAATCATAATATAATGGTTACATTTGTCCTTAATATAAGTTGAAACACTTTATAGCTATCTAGTTCAAAAGTAATTTTTTTGAAGTTCCTTCAAAATGTTTGTGCTTGATTTTAATATACTTATTCTTAAAACAATTGTAGAAAGTATAATTACATATATTTAAAAAAAATATTATACTCTAGTCCGAATTCTGTAGCAGTTTTTCCTTTGAATTTTCCTGCTGTCTTGAAACTATAATCCATGGTATTTGGAAGATACCAACTTTTATATAAAATTTGTGTGCGTGTATACATATGGACCAGAGGTGAAATGATACCAGTTTGGGTGAACTGGTGACGACCCGCAAAATCCTTCAAACATTTGCTGCTAATAAAAGCTTGTGGTAGATAATATATTGCATGCGACATGTGTGTTTCCACTCCTCATAATAGAAAGTCTTAGACCAATGTCTCTCCCTCCCCCTCCCTCCCTCTCTCTCTCTCTCTCTGCCTATGATCCCCTTCTTTTTCTTCTGTGTCCCATTCCTGGTCCCATTACTACATACGGACTATCTTATTTTCTGGCATTGGCAAGCATTGACAAATTGTGTGTGTGTGTGTGCCCCACCTGACATTATTTTCATCTGTGACCTTCTTTAAAATAATCTAAATAGTCAAAGGGCCATATGACCGCAATTTGAGAACCATCATCTTAGACTTTTGTGATCATTTATCTTCTTTCAGGAAACTACTACATTCCCTCTATTCTTTAGGGAACCACTGTCTTTACACTTACCATCATTTTTTCTTCCTCTGAATGTTCATGACCCATTTCTTCTGCAAAAGTTATGGCAGCTGATTCTCAATTTCTATAATCCATATCCTGTTTCTATTTACCTCTTAGACACTGCTTTCTTTATTGATGTATGTTCCTTATGGAAACTTGTTTTCTGTGTCACCTCTGGCTGATGGCAGATCATTCAGTGCTTGTCTTAAAATATTCAGCAAATAGAAGAGAGACAGGGCTAGATTTGACTTTTAGTATGTGTTTTTATAGCTGATACATTCAGGAAAGATCACCAGTGTTACTTTTGATTGCTTACTCAATTCTGACTATAAATAAAAGAAATGACCTTGTCTGAAACAATTCCTAGACTGAAGAAACCCCAATTCACAAAGCATGAGTGTATTTTTATGAATCTGAATTCAAGCTTAGTGTATGGCAATAAAAATATATTATCAGTTTTGATGCCATATAATTTTTTGTAGAAATTTGTTGAACAATTACTTTACATTTTAAAAACTATAATTTCATAATATCCATGTAACAGTAATTTGTAAATTTCTTATTTGTTTAAAATGGTCAAGAGTGTCTTCATATTATAATTTAAAACTTTTAAAAATACTTTAAAAGGACAATACTATCATTAATAAAAATAAAAGTAAAAAAGACTATTTTGTCTCAATTTTACATTCAGCCCCCTGATATTGTTAAATGCTGTGGTTTCAATAATCTAATTTCTAACGTAATCTGATAAGAAACTATTCTTAATGAACCAATAGAGCTGCTTAATTTTACTTTAAAACAATATTGCTTAATTTTGAATATATACAGTTATTCAAAAACCTATAGTTTGCTGCGTTTCTAATGTTTCCATTAAAGCTGAAGGGCTTAATTATAATTCTTAAATGAAAGGGAAGTTATTTTTATTATCTAGAGTACATTTTAAACAATTTATACTGAAGTTTAAAAATACAAAGTTAAAATTAAGGCAAAAAAAAGAGAAATATAAAAAGAAAAGGGGGGATTTATATAAAATGTATAGAAATTCTTCCTTCAAAAAATATCCAAGTCTAACTTTCATGTCACATAAGTGTCTTTCAATAGACAACTGGACTTTCTTTGTTTATTTGAAAATGTTTTAATTCTCATCCAAGAAGCTTCTTCAGTTGGGGACAACCATGATCTGGATGATTGAGAATCTCTATATACATTCATTCTGATTATCAGTTCTATCCTCTTTTATCTCTTTCTCTTAAGTCCATTTTTATTGTATTAGATAATCTAAAGCAGTGGTTCTCAACCTTGCTAATGCCGCAACCCTTAATATAGTTCCTCATGTTGACCACCAACTATAAATCTAGCGCCAATTATCCCAACAGAGCTTTAAACTTATTGGCAGGAAGGTCACAGGAACACTCCTACTGTAAACAATTGGTTGGATTATAAAAAAATATGTTCCAAAGCGCCAGAATAAAAGGTTTAATTCCTAACACCATGGGAAATTTGTCTTTTCCCATGGTCTTAGGTGACAGCTGTGAAATGGTCGTTTGACCCCCAAGTGGGTTCCCCCCCCGGGTTGAGAACCACTGGTCTAAAGGGAAGTTTCTGGGTACTGTTGTGGTTAGCTCTGGCCCAGCTCCTGCCCCAATGAATGTGCAGGTGGATGTGGGGGAAACATCCACATGCCGCAGGTTTTTTTTTCTCCCGATGGAATCTGCCGACGAAGCCTCCTCTGACCAAGGAAGCGTGAGTGACAGGAAAGAGTCGACTGACAATGAGTCAGTCGAGGTGACTGGGGCTAAACATCTTTGTCCATCTGTCTGGGAGGAGTTTGACTTGGTGACACCTGATGAAGTGGACAAGGCCATTGGAGCTGTGAGTTCCACCACCTGTCTACTGGATCCGTGTCCCCCTTGGCTGGTTTCGGCCAGTCGAGGGGTGACACGGAGCTGGGTCCAGGAGATTGTCAACGCCTCCTTGGGGGGGGTCCTTTCCGCCCCTTTATAAGGAGGCGGTTGTGCGCCCCCTCCTCAAGAAGCCTTCCCTGGACCCAGCCGTGCTTAATAACTACCGTCCAATCTCCAACCTTCCCTTCATGGGGAAGGTTGTTGAGAAGGTGGTGGCACTTCAACTCCAGCGGTCCTTGGATGAAGCCGATTATCTAGGTCCTCAGCAGTCTGGATTCAGGCCCGGCTACAGCACGGAAACTGCTTTGGTCGCGTTGATGGATGATCTCTGGCGGGCCCGGGACAGGGGCTTGTCCTCTGTCCTGGTGCTCCTTGACCTCTCAGCGGCTTTCGATACCATCGACCATGGTATCCTTCTGCGCCGGCTGGAGGGGTTGGGAGTGGGAGGCACTGTTCTTCAGTGGTTCTCCTCCTACCTCTCCGGTCGGTCGCAGTCGGTGTTAGTGGGGGGTCAGAGGTCGACCCCGAGGTTTCTCCCTTGTGGGGTGCCTCAGGGGTCGGTCCTCTCCCCCCTGCTATTTAATATTTACATGAAACCGCTGGGCGAGATCATCCAAGGGCATGGGGTGAGGTATCATCAATATGCCGATGATACCCAGTTGTACATCTCCACCCCATGTCCAGTCAACGAAGCAGTGGAAGTGATGTGCCGGTGCCTGGAGGCTGTTGGGGCCTGGATGGGTGTCAACAAACTCAAACTCAACCCAGACAAGACGGAGTGGCTGTGGGTTTTGCCTCCCAAGGACAATTCTATCTGTCCGTCCATTACCCTGGGGGGGGAATTATTGACCCCCTCAGAGAGGGTCCGCAACTTGGGCGTCCTCCTCGATCCACAGTTCACATTAGAAAAACACCTTTCAGCTGTGGCGAGGGGGGCATTTGCCCAGGTTCGCCTGGTGCGCCAGTTGCGGCCCTATTTGGACCGGGAGTCATTGCTCACAGTCACTCATGCCCTCATCACCTCAAGGCTCGACTACTGTAACGCTCTCTACATGGGGCTACCTTTGAAAAGTGTTCGGAAACTTCAGATCGTGCAGAATGCAGCTGCGAGAGCAATTATGGGCTTCTCCAAGTATGTCCATATCACTCCAACACTCCGCAGTCTGCATTGGTTGCCGATCAGTTTCCGGTCACAATTCAAAGTGTTGGTTATGACCTGTAAAGCCCTTCATGGCACCGGACCAGAATATCTTCGGGACCGCCTCCTGCCACATGAATCCCAGCGACCGGTTAGGTCCCACAGAGTTGGCCTTCTCCGGGTCCCGTCGACTAAACAATGTCGTCTGGCGGGACCCAGGGGAAGAGCCTTCTCTGTGTGGGGCCCGACCCTCTGGAACCAGCTCCCCCCTGAGATTAGGATTGCCCCCACCCTCCCTGCCTTTCGAAAACTCCTTAAGACCCACCTCTGCCGTCAGGCATGGGGGAACTAAAACACCTCCCCCTTGCCCATGTTGTTTTGTTGATTGATTGACTGTGTGCCTGTTTTTATATATACTGTTTTTATGAGATTACTAATTTTAAATTGTAATTAGATTGGCGGGCATTGGATTTGGTATTATGTACTGTGCTGTTTTTTAATTATTGTTGTGAGCCGCCCCGAGTTTGCGGAGAGGGGCGGCATATAAATCCAATAAATCTAATCTAAAAGAGGGGAGTTTGGCAGACAGCCCAGGAGGAGATCAATCATCTGTATCATCCTTGGATTCTGAACAAGAATTAATGACACATCCACGCATGCGTAGAGTGATGCATAGGAGACAACAACTGAAGGATTATTACAAGAGAAAATGAGGCCACCTGTGGTTGGGTGGGGCTGCTGTAATTAGTGCTACAAATAAAAGTGCAACCTGGTGTTTTAGCCTCATGGCAGTTTATCTGATTCATTGTTTCGTCAAGATCATGGTTTTTGTGCTGTTCAAGATTGTGTGTGGATTCTCTGGACTCTAGAATTGGACTCAATTTCCCAGTTATTGGTTGAGCAATTGGATTGCATTTAATCTGTGCCTTGTGTGTATCAGAAAATCCCTTTGACATTTAAAAAGGGAGCTGTTTCTGTTTTTCTGTTTATAAAAATTTGGGGGTTTTCTTTTTATCGTGTGGTATGTGTCCTCCTGGACTAATTACCCTGTAATTACGGGCGGTGCAAACACACTGGCAGAACAGGTACATTGTTACCAAATATCCTTGACTTCTTCCAGAGTTAAAATACTTTTTCTCCATTCTGTATTAGTGAATCTGCCTAGGTTAGCTAACCTAAAAGGTCTCCTTTTATCATGTTTTTCTGTCATCAGCATTTTTTCCAAAGCAAAAATTTCTTACAGTTAAACTTAAAATCTCTCTCTATATTAATAAGATTTTAGCAAACTATAGGAAGTACTTCAAATTCTCATTTTCAGTCAATCTGGCCTCTTTACTATTTAAAACTAAAATCAACATTTTAAACAATATTTTTGCTGCTTATTTCCCAATGCTTTTTTCTCCTTTAGGTTTTATACTTACTTAAAGATCCCCCCCCCGCCTTACAGGTTGAAGGGAAATCACCCAATATAATGAAACTTGTTATTCCGAAAGATCTTAATATCAAAAAAGCCATTTACAAGACTTTTCTAATAAAGATGATCAAGAGACGAAGGGGACAAACCCAACACCTCTTGAAGGCTCCATACTATAGCTCGGGCAAAGCTGCCTCTTCCAACTCCCAGAGCTTTAAATCCCACCAGAGACTAGTTTTTTACAGTCTCATCACAGGGAGCATCTTTGAGGAGCACTCTCAGTGATCCCAAGTTCTTTCCTTTATCTGGAGAGGATTTACTTTCTCCCATGTTTATTGTCAGCTCTGCTAACAGCAAACTCACTTTCAATCTGCTATTGCTTTAACTGAAGTTCGTTTTATGGTACCTTTTGAGCAAATTAGAGCTAATGTTCTTTTCCCCCCAGAAGAATTTATGTTCCACCTAATAGCTGGTTTCTGAAGACTTGTACACAGTGTTATTCCTTCTCCCTGATGCTAGTCTCCCAAGAATGCAGTCTTTTTTTCTCTACAGCATCCAATCTTTAAAACTTTGCTAAATGAAAAAGAAGTTCTAGTCTTCTTTGGATATAAAATGGATTTTATTTTAGTAGCATTTTCTTTTAAGCCTAGTATATGCCAAGACAGTTTAGTTGTTTTTAAATGTTATAGTGATTTATTAAAACACGTTTATCCATGTGGTTTTATAATTTTTGCAAAAATATGAGGAATTGGCATTAACCTTTTATGAGCGTTAACACACTTGCCTTATAGCTTAAAAACTACTGCTCTGCCTCTCCCCCCAATTATGACAATGTTTATAATTTTACCTATAGACCTACCTCTTTAATGTTAGCACTTAGTTTCAAATATTTTAATGTATAATTGTATGAAAAAAAATTCCTTGACACTTATATATAGCAAAATATTGTTCTCGTTAACTACACACTACTTTAAAGTTGAAGAGGGAGGAGAAAGATCAGTCTGTGTAACCTTTGGCTTCTTTTTCTTTGTCAAAGCTATGGTAATTCTGATTGTAACAGAAAACTATTTGGAGTTTGGACTTGAATCAGGTAATATTTTGATGTTAATATGGACAAATACTTAGCAATTTTAACAGTAAATATAGGCAATATTTTTTTAAAATAACAATATTTTTTTTTGTTTTCAAATCTTTTATTTCATAATTTTTTCACATTACTATTACAGGCAGAAATATTTTTCTGCAAATTATAAATATTCTTACGTTAAGAGTTGACAACCATTAAATTGAATTGGACTATATTCTTGTGTAATGTGCTATTTTCTATTAATAATGTATTGCACTTTCAAATAGTATTTTGATTTTACACATAGCACTTGATGTTCTCTAGATTATGCATAGCTGAATTGGTATTTCTGCTTAACTATTTAAAACTTCTATTTTTTCCACATTATCAATCTAATATTCTGTGTTTACCGTCTACATTCTATCTGCAGGTTTCTCCAATTTTTCAGAAAGTGCAGTGCAATTTTTTGAAAAGCAAGGGTTGGAATCCCGGTAAGTATAAAACACAATATTAAAGATGAAAATATATTATCATCAAAAACTTGCCTGCCTGGAGAAGGCCGACTCTGTGGGGCCTGACCAGTCGCTGGGACTCATGCGGCAGGAGGTGGTCCCGCAAGTAATCTGGTCTGATGCCATGTAGGGTTTTATAGGTCATAACCAACACTTTAAATCGCGTCCAGAAACCAATCGGCAGCCAATGCAATATCAATTGGTGGCCAAGAAGAAAATTCTGTTAGTATCAGGTGAAATTTAGAAAGGATAAAGACACATAGCTTGTTAAATGGGAGCCAATGTTTAAAGACTGTGCAAATATGGCCTTTGGCTACATTGTAACCATAAGTTGATATATTACCAGTTTTCAATTATAACCATAGTCTTCTTAAAAGCTAGAATGTTTCTTGAGCGGTGTTTGTTATTTGTTTTGCTGCTTTTTCAATCACCTATTTTAAAATGTTAAAAAAACTAACTGTTACTCTTTCTCTTTTAGGGGTCCTGTTTCTAAACTTACTTTCAAATTTTTTCTGGCTATCCTCTGTTCACTTATTGGAGCTTTTTTGACGTTCCCTGGTTTGAGGCTGGCTCAGATGCATCTTGATGCTTTGAGTTTAACAACCGAAAAAATCACGCAGTAAGTTAAAAGTGTATAGATTTCAATTTAAAGTGTAACCTCCACTCTCAGTTACTGTATATTATTCTTATAACATGGCTCTGGTTTTTTTTAATGCCAAATTTCAGAATGTGTTTTCTAAAATTCAGTGAATTTAAAATCTTATTAAAATGTAGTTACATATTCATAAAGAATCTCCAAAGGGAAACACTAACGGAATAAAATAGGACTATATTCGGATACCTAAAATGTTGATGAGCAAATTGATGAGTTCCACCCAGATATTCATCTGTTCACCCTCTACATTTTAGCTATCTGAATGCAGTCCTATTTTCTCTGCTCTCTATTAGTATGTTATCTTTGATTAATCCGATCTTGGTGGAGAATGATGTTCCAAAGGCTGGGTACCATGGCAGAAACTGCTGTTTTCCTGCCTTATCCAAATGATACCCTTAAAAGATGGGACCCTTAATGTACCATTCCCACCAAACCTGATAGGATGTGTAGATATAACCTAGGTTATCCCCTCAAATAATCTTCCATGTAGGCTTTAAATGTCATTACCAGCATCTTGAAACTTGAACTCAGATGTGGTTATAAGTTGAGGACTATATATGTAATCATTAACAGCATTACCTTGTCCAAAGGGAGAAGTTTCCAAACTTTCCTGCAGTTGTATGTATTCGGGAGTATTTGGTAATGGCAAAAAATTAGGCTTGGAGAGTTAATTTGTATTATTCATTTTACACAAGACTGTTTAATAAGCTTGCAAGGAATTCCAAGGTTTTCTCAAGCTCTTTAGAAACGATAAATAAATTAACATCGAATGTAGCAGAAATCAGTAAGACTAGTATTTATCTTGCTTTCAATATAGAATAATTTAGAAATACTGTACCCTTTTTCTGTAATAATAAATGTATTTATTTTGCTTTCTGTCTCTTGCAGAACTCTGTTACATATAAACTTCCTGGCACCTCTGCTTATGGTGTTATTATGGGTAAAACCAATTACCAAGGATTATATTATGAACCCACCATTAGGAAAAGAAAATGTGCCTTTGTAAGCTGTTTGGAAATATTTATTTTTAAATCTTACATATGTTTAAAATGCAATATTTTTGTAGATATATTCTTATTTTTTAGAAGAGGAACTCAAATAGAATAACCTTAGTTTTTAGGATAATGTTTCAGTCTTTCTGAGGGGAAAGAAAATGCCACCTTGTCTCTCTTATCCATTCAGTCCCTAATAGAGGGACAAGCAGTTCTCCTGTCTTCAATTTCTTTTCATACATCCACATTTCTTCTCACAGGAACACATTTTCATTTGCCATTTCTATCTTCCCCCCAGTATTACTAAAACAGTTTGGCGGCCCCGACCCTCTGGAATCAGCTCCCTCCAGAGATTAGAACTGCCCCTACCCTCCTTGCCTTTCGTAAACTTCTTAAAACCCACCTCTGTCGTCAAGCGTGGGGGAACTTATCTCCCCCTGCCTATGTAGTTTTTAGTGCATGATATGACTGTATGTATGTTTTTATTGGGGTTCTTTGCTTTTAGATTATTAAATGTATAAGTGTTATTTTAGATTTTGAATTATTAGATTTGTCAATGTATATTGTTTTTGTCACTGCTGTGAGCCGCCCCAAGTCTGCGGAGAGGGACGGCATACAAATCTAATTAATAATAATAATAATAATAATAATAATAATAATAATAATAATAATATATGCATGTGGGGGTTGGGGGAGTCTGTAGAGTGATGTTGAGAAAATTTATGTGTTCATTCTTTAATCTACAGAATGTCAGAAGCTACATTTGATACTCTAAGATTGTGGATTATAATTCTCCTGTGTGCTTTGAGATTAGCCATGATGCGCAGCCATCTCCAAGCCTATCTGAATTTAGCACAGAAATGTGTGGATCAAATGAAAAAAGAAGTTGGGAGAATAAGTACTGTTGAATTGCAGAAAATGGTAAGTCTAAGGTAGCAATAATCAAAAATATACATATTATATTTTATTTATATTATATACATATTATATGTATATTAAGCCATTTCAGTTTTAATTAATGGGCCTGAAGGAATACGTTTTTAAAAATCAAACTAATGAGGCAGAATTTGATGTGTTTTTCTAGAAACCACGACAATATTAATTTAGTTATTTTCAAGTGTATGATAGCCTGGCAATATGACTTAATAATTTCATTTTTCATTAACTTTGAGTGATACTACTACTGTTTTCTTGAAAATAGTTATATTTTTAATATACTCTATTTCATAAAATTGTATGCAAATATTTTTATATATTTTTATATAAATAGAACTGTGTGTACCTTCCTTTGTCTTTTTCATTTTAAGAAAAAGAGATTAAATATAAAGAACACATGAAATTCCATTTTAAATAAGAAACAGCAAATATAAGTGCATTCTAACATATTATCCCTTTTAGAATATAAATAAATGTTTTGGGAGAAGTTGGAAGGGTTTTTTTCAATATTGAGAGTACCTCCTAAACTCTTAATTTATTTCCTTCGATTTGAGGAATTACTTACTTATCTCCTATAGCTTGTGACACTCCCATATGGTCAGACAGAGCCAGTATACTTGGGTTTCATTAAACAGAGTAGCAGGAAGCTGGCCCATGGCATGGCATCTACCCTATTCAAACCATCTGCAGTGCACTCTTCAAATCTGTCTTTATCCCCAGACGTTTTATGGGAAGTTTCAGTTATTTAATTGATTGTTGTGTAGACTTCCTTTTCAGTTATATGATCCATTTTGTTATTATTTTTACTGTTGTAAACTGCCCAGGATTGATCAAATTGGGCTGGACTTTTAATAACTAAGCAGCTAAATAACAGGAGAAAGTGGCTTTTCAAAATATTTCACTGTTTGTTTGCTTTCCAGGGGTTAGTCCTGTGTATTCATGAGCAGCAAATATATTCTTAATGCCAGTCACTCACTCACTTTTCAGATTACAGAATAGGATCATTTCTATTGAACATGGCTACAAAAACTGTGCAAGATTGAATTCAGTCAAAAGAGGACTCAGAAAAAAACATTTTTTTTTCAGGATTAGAAATGTAGGATTAATGGAGAGGGGATTGAAAAGAAGACTACTTGGATTAGGATGGCCTTACCTTCTGCTTATTAATTCTGTTAACTACTGTTTCAGTCCACTTTTTAGTTCTTTAGTTCTTGAGAGAACAATTATTGACGCATTGTGGGCTGACAGGGCAGGTAAGTATGGGGATCTTAGGTGGTTGTCAGCATATTCCATAGAAGTGTTTAATGTGGTTATACCATTAACTGTGTGTGTTATTAGCTATGATAACTTACATGATAGTGTTGTCTTGCACCCCTAATTGGGCACTATTTTGGTTGATTTCAGGTGGCCAGAGTGTTTTATTATCTTTGTATAATTGCTCTTCAATATGTGGCACCTCTGGTTATGTTGCTACACATGACTCTTCTATTAAAAACTTTAGGTAAGTAATATTCAATAAACAAAAGAACATGCTTGTGGGCAGTTACTGGAAAAATTATATTAAGTAAAAAAAATCATTTGCGGGGGGTTCATTTTAAAAGTAGGACAAAGGTAGATGCAAAAAGTTAATTTCTTGGTTATTCATTTCTCTAGTTCCATCCCACCAGTCATCTTTTAATTTCTGAATCAACATATGGCATGAGTATTCCTGCTAACTATAGGGCATATTTCATATATATAACTGTTATTAAAGGTTCTTAAATAGGAGGTAAAAACTAAGACAAACTAATATAAAAAAGAGATAAATAAAAGTGCAAGAAAAATATATATAAAAAAGATTGTATAGGTAGAAGAAGCTTTCATTCTTCTTTACAGTACTTATGTGAAATCATAAATTTACCTATTATTCTTTGATTACTACATACCTATCTTTCTTATTATAATCTGTCCTGTCTAATCATTAAAGCCATAAATCATGGCTTTTTATGCAAAAAGTCCATAAAGGGGCTTCAATAAATAATAAACACAGATATTATCTTCTCTTGGATTAAATAAATGAATTTAGTCATTTTAGCAAATTCTGTGATCTTCATCAAGCTTTTTTTCCATTGTGCATAACACTTAATTTTCCATATTTGTGCATGTAAGAGTCTTAAAGTTAAATGTTGTCTTTCTTTAGCTATTACAGTGATCCCTCGATTTTCGCGGTCTCGATTTTCGCGAAACGCTATACCATGGTTTTTCAAAAAATATTAATTAAAAAATACTCCACGGTTTTTTTGCTATACCACGGTTTTCCCCACCCGATGACGTCATACGTCATCACCAAGAGTCACTTCTCTGTCTCTTTCTCTTTCTTTCCTGTCATTCTCTGCTTCAATCATTTTCTCATTACTTTTTTTCTCCCCTTTTTTCTATCATTTCTCTCTCTCTTTCTTTCTCTCTCACACTCTCTTCCTCCCTCTCTCATCTCTTTCTTTCCTTCTCTCTCTTTCCTTCTCTCTCCCCCCCTCCACTTGCCCACGAGAAGAAAAAAAGCAACCTCTGCCGGGCAGCTCCCCTTGTGCCCCCGCTTTGTGCCTGCCTCTTGTCCCTCGCGAGTGGAAGGGTTTCTGGTGCCTTGTGCCGAATCGGTTGCGAGGTCCGCCTCTGGCTAAAGGTTGCGGCTTGGGCTGGTCGGCCTCGGAGGCGGGAGAAGGCGAAGAGCAAGCGGTGAACCCGGCGGGGTGGATGGCGGCATCGGCGTGTGTGTGTGTGGTGGTGGGGATAGGATAGAGAGGGACCCGGGAGAGTTCGGGTCTGCCGCTTGGCCGCCGCCGAGGAAAAGCGCGGGGAGGGCAAGAGAGGGAGATCGTGGCATGCGAGGTCCCTGCAGAGCAGAGGGGGTGGCTGAGGCGGCGGAGGCGTAGCGGCGGCAGGCGAGCTTGGAGCCTTGCTTCGCCTCCTTCACTGCAATAAAAACGAAGGGGTCAGACGCAGCCTTGGCGAGCCGAAGGTTTCCGCGGCTCTGACCCAGAGCAGGAAGGGCTGGTGGGGGCGGCGAATCCACCTCCCCAGCCACCGGAGGGAGATCGGGCTGGTGGGGGCGGCGAATCCACCTCCCCAGCCACCGGAGGGAGATCGGGCTGGTGGGGGCGGCGAATCCACCTCCCCAGCCACCGGCTCCACCATCTGCGCATGCGTGGCCATGGAAAAAAGGGCGCGCATGCGCAGATGGTGTTTTTACTTCCGCACCGCTATATCGCAGATAATCGATTTTCGCGGGAGGTCTTGGAACGTAACCCCCGCGAAAATCGAGGGATCACTGTAATGCTATACAGTATTGGCCTCTTTCCAATTGTCTGCAATCTTTCCTCCCTCTAAGATAGAATTCATCATATTTTGTGAAAGTTGTAAATATATTTTAGCAAAAAATTTATAAGAAACTGATAATTCATCTGGTACAGGAACCTTTCCTACTTTAATGTTTTTATAGCTTTAGAAACTTCTCTTATTCTTATAGATGTGTTCAGAATCTGTCTCTATTCCTGTGTAATGCTTGGTAAATTTTGTTTTGTTAGATATTCAGCAGTTTTTTAATTTGTTTGTTTGTTTGTTCATTCATTCATTCATTCATTCATTCGATTTGTATGCCGCCCCTCTCCGAGGACTCTCTTTTCTAGAGAGATGTCACTTTTTAATACAAATTGGAACAATATTGATGAAATGTTTTTTGCATACCACATTATCATCAATACACTATCTCTTTTGTAATTTCAGTATCAATATTTCATCTTCTTTTGAAAAATGAAACATGACTTAATATCGAGAAAAGTTGAACCATATGTGTCAGGTTTCAAATTGTTGTCTCTGTCTTTATTCTATTAAAAATGTTATTTCCCTTTCCTAATAAGCATGCAATGTTGTTCTTAGAAGCATGTGATTAAAAATGATTTTAAAACTTAGCAATGTTCTTACCTTAATTATTTTTCTGTAGGTAACTATTCGTGGGGCATTTATCCAGAATTAATCTCAGATTTACCCACAGAGAACAATCTACAGAGCAGTTCAGTAAGCTCTGAATCCTCATCTGATGATAAAAAGATGAAGGTAACCGTAATACAGCTATCAATGGCTCTGGCTAGCCTGAAGAACATTTTCACTCCACTGTTGTTCAGAGGACTCCTTTCATTTCTCACTTGGTGGATTGCTGCTTGCCTTTTTTCCACAAGCCTTTTTGGGCTTTTCTACCATCAGTACTTGACAGTAGCATGATTTTAGAAAATAACAATTCAAAGAAGCCTATGTTCCCCAACAGAGCAGAAGAATATTGGAAGAAATAACATTATAAAGTTTCATTCCTTTAATACCTCTTCTATGGTCGCAAGCAATGTAATGTGTAATATCAAAAAAACATGACTTCATAATACCATTACCCAAATTTTTAGTGAGAAATAGGAGATGATTACTTTGAAATTTGTTTAAGTATCTTTTGTTTTCATGAGTTCCATCCTGCCCTGGGAGCATGATGTATACAGTCATTGATTGACTGATCTTAGTAGTGTTAATATAAAAAGATAATATTAATGGTGACTGCTTAAAGGTGAACGTTTAATTAAGCCATATAAGGAGTCAGAAACTTGGATGACTTTTCTTTTGAAAAGCAAGCTAATTCCACAGGACAAATGAAATACTGTATATTACAGTACAGGAAACATTCTGAATAGAGTTTGTTGTAAGTGCATGGAATACAGAATAATTGTCCTGCAGGAGGTATTTTCATATTAGTACTGCATCACTTGTGTGAAAGTTCAGGAATGTAAGTTTCTTGAATGTTACAGCATGTGTCTCTGAGCATATATTTAAAATGAATATTTAGTGTATATAATCTGCAGGTAGTAAGCTCATGAGTTGTTTGAAAGCTTACTACATGTGCTTTGTTTCTGCACATTCACATTTTAAATTATGTAAAGTGGTATAATATGCTTATGCATCTCATTATACCACATAATGTAATGTGTCAAGAAATTCTAAAAATTCGTATTATAAGAGTAATATAACTATATTGTTTTGGTCTCATCAATCATTTTAAAAATAATAAATGGCCATATGAATCATTGAATGTTTAGTCTTGGTGCTAATAATTAACTAGAAATTTATTTAGCTTTTATGGTTCCATAATTTAACAAATGCCATTATTATATCACTAGTTGTTGAAGTTTGACACTAATCAATATTAAACTAATTTTAACAAGTATAATTCAATAAACACTATTTGAAAACATTAACAGTGAAATGTATATTGGGCAAATTTTGTTAATTACCATATTTTGGGGAGTATAATATGTACCTTAGTTTTGAGGAAGGAAAATAAGGGAAAACCATTCTGGCTCTGCCTCCCAGCAAAAAGCAAATAGTACAGATGATATACACTGTTTGCTGGGTATTTCTCTGTGTGTGTGTGCCTGACTCATAGAAATAGAAAAAAATTGGAGAAATGTACATTACAGCAATCGCATTTAGACTTATATACCACTTCATAGTGCATAGCCCTCTTTAAGCGGTTTACAGAATCAGCATATTGCCCCCAATAATCTGGCTCCTCATTTTATCCACCCCGGAAGGATGGAAGGCTGAGTCAACGTTGAGCCAGTAGTAAGATTTGAACTGCTGAACTACAGCTAGCAGTTAGCTGAAGTAGGCTGTAGTTACGCACTTTAACCTCTGCACCACCCCCAACTCTTTCTGCAAAAGTGACAGCCGGGCGGCAGCGCTTCTGGGTGACCTCCCGAATGCCGAACCCGAACTTTTGCTGAACTTCCAGGTTCGGTATTGGGGGAACGCCGAGAAGCCCCCCGGCTGTTTCAAAAGGTGACAGCCAGGCGGTGGTGCTTATCGGCTGAACCCAAACACCGAACCCGAACTTTTGCCGAACTTCCGGCTGGTTCGTAAGGCGAAAAAAGTTCATAAGAAGAGGCACAAAAATCCCGAACCCCGGGTTCGTATCTCGAAATGTTCGTAAGACGAGGGGTTTGTATCACGAGGTACTACTGTATAGTTATTCTCTGCTATTTAAAAGAAGATACAATAGCACTGGGCCTCTTCAGATCAAACATTTATTTTAAAAAGCTTCATTTTGTTAAGTTCTCTAGAACAATAATAAAAAATAGACTTAAATATTAGACTTAAAAATAAGTCTAATAATTTGAACAATCTATAGACATTTATAGTTATTGACTTACCTCCTTGCAGCAAACAACAAACAGCTAGTTTCAGCACAGCCTGATTAGCACAAAAAATAAAAATCTGATTGCCTCTACCTCCTAGCAATTTGCCTCCTTGCAGTTTCAGTTTTAGCACAAGCAGCTAATAGTTTCAGGCTGCAGGGATTGCCATAGCCTATTGCCACTTGCCTGCAACTTGAATCAACTTGATGGTCAGGAGGTAGACAATCAGTTGTTTGTGCTAATCAGGCTCTTTTGTTTGCTGCAAGGAGGCAAATTTCCGAGAGGCAGAAACCAAATGGCTAGACGGCCTCTTTTCACCCTCTTTTTTTTGGGGGGGGGGGGGATGCATTTTATACTCCAAAAAATATGGTATAATGCTAAGGACTATCCCTGCACAAATAGTTTCAAGCTCCATAATAATAATTGATTAAACCTGAATGACTCTGGGTGGCTCACAACAATAAAATAAATAAAAAATAAAGATAAAAGATCTGATGAAGTGAAAGCTCTCCTTTGCCAAAGGTCTGGGTGAGATCTTTACAGTTCCAAACAACAACACATAGTGGGGCTGTATAGGCCTGGGGGTGGAGTGTGAGACTTCATTCTAAAGAGTAAATCTGACTACAAAGAAAATACATTTCTGGTATTCTGAGATATTAGATTATTTAATTAAAGGAACCCAAAGTATGTCAATGTGCAAGGATCAAATTAGCTGGGGAGTTGTTTTGAGAGGCAGGTGATCCCTCAATTAATCAGGCCCTATACCTTACATAGTCAAAGGTGACAGCCAGCATCCTGAATTACACTTAAAATCAAACCAATAGTCACTGCAGCTCATGAAGCAGATGTGTTCCATGGACATACCAACACATCCCAGTTGTTGCTTATGTTATGACACTGTTAATTCTTACATCCACTGTATACTTTCATCTTTTTGAAACTCTAGATTGAACCACTGGGTGAAGTCATCCATTGGTTTTGGGCTCTGCATCATCAACGTCACACAATCATTTCTTTTGATCAGGGTAACCAATGAACCACAATATTTTGTGAAGTGCAAAGTTATAATTTCACTTACATAAGTTTTCTTTGCAATAAATTCCATTCTTTTGGGGGATAACTATCCTTCCATCTGACTATTGTAATCATAGATGTATAAGTTAGCCATCTTTTTAAAAACTTTTAAGATCATATTCTCTCAGCAGAAATGAATAGGTATATGTACTAGTGGTAGATGCGCAGGACAGTTCTACGTATTTGTCCAATACAAATCCAATTAATAAATAATAAAGTAAGTCACATCCCTGGCCCTTTTGTTATTTCCTACAATTTTAGGTTGAGATATATCCCCTCAAATATTAGAATTAGATCACATTATCTGAATGGTTGGAGTGCGTGTCTGAAAAGTAATGAAATGTGCAGACAGCTACAAAGATCGAAATATTGAATGGAATTCTTTATCCAACTACTCAACATTAAAAATACTTATGCAAACTACATAAACTGATCTCTTGCTAATATTATTACCTCACATTTTACAAGTTTTGCTTCCAATCTAATACAGCAGATTTGATTACCATTTCAAAATTAAGTCTTAAATGTTCCTAATTTATGCCCAATCAGACTAATAATTATCAATACTGTTGGTTAGCTTTAAGCATTGTCAAATGAGCTTATTTATATGAGGAAAAACTACATATACACTTGAGGTTGATTGCCAGCTTTGCATAAACCATTTAACACTCCAGATTTTTAGAGTGCTTAGAAAAGTAGCAAATAATTTAAAAAAAAACAACTACCAGAATACAAATTTTAAATTTTGAAAGTTTGTGCTCCTTTGCATCAGAGTTTGTTTAATCAGAATTAAGTGCAGTTCAGTTTATTGATAGTAGATTGAACTATGGATGGATTTCATGGAATTCTGAAGGATACATTTAAAAAAACCCTGAATCTTCAGACTTGCATGCATTGGGACTTCCGTTTATTTCTTCCCAATCAGTTTCTTCTACCTTTTCCGAAAACTTTTGTAGATTGGCATACTGTTGTAGATTGGCATATACACATGGTAAAGAACTGCAGCAAGAGGGAGAAAGTGATGGAAATAATGCATATATAATTTTGTAAATGTGTTTGCTATTCAACAAATTTCTTTCCAAAATATTTTTGTTTCAGTATGGCAGTATTTTCTGACATTTCTGTGCATCACTGATCATTCTTCTGTAAGAAACAAAACATTGATATTGCAATGGCAATTTGATTTGGTACTTTGAGATTTTTTTCACACTCTTTACTTAAGTTTATTTGTATCTGTTGACTTCTTATTTATCAAATTGCTTTTGTACAAGAATGTTCTTACTAATTTGGTGGAAAAGGCATACATACATAGCTTAATCTATTAAAATGAATATAAACATTTTCTTCTGAAAGAAGTATACATGAGTTGGAAACATAAAACACGGGAAAATGGTAAATGAAAGAAAGTTTAATGTTGAAAAAAGCCTTATGGGAAAATGGGTTATAACCAGTGACTGAAATCCAGTATTACCTGGATAAATGGATTAAATTATGTGGGAACAAGAAAGAAAAATATAATCCATACTGAAACTTAGGTATTCATGGAATGCTGCATAGCAATCATTCTGAATTGCCACATACTATACTTGTGCAAATTTTATTTTTAAAATATTGGTTAATTGCAACCTATGTTTTTAATGAAATAAGGTTGTGACTCCTTTGGTATCTATCAACAGCAAATACAGCTGTTTCCTAAGTTTGAAATAAAATTGTTTGTTACAACATTTTTCATCTTTTTTTTTTTTGTAAAATCACATTAGAGTAAATTCACAATGCCTTAAGTCCTGAAATTTTTCTGCAAAATTATTCCATCATTTGGTGGTGAATCTTGTTGACATGGGAACATGGCAGCAACTATTGATTTCCAGTTTAAATATCTTGTTTTAATCTTGTTTTAGTGTAAGAAAAATATGGTATTTGAATATGTTAAATATTTTATCAAAATATTTTCCATTTCTGTGATTTATGATAAAAATGCCTCTTGACTAAATATGGGTCAAATACTCAGTTGGGTTTTAGAAAAACTAGTTGCAGTTGGTAGGAAATATTTTTGTGCGAAGTATTGGGAAATAATTTTGTAAAGTATATTCATAAGGATGAACAATCTATAAACACAGCTTTAATTGGAACAATATGTTAACAGAGAATAACATTCTACAGAACCATGTCATCTGATTGATATTTTTCTACTTTTTAAATATTCTACGACACTGGTAAGATATAAATTATTTGTTTAAATAGATTGAAAGTATCTTTTAAAATAGATGACATGAAATAAAAAAGAGAATTTTGAAATCAGAAGAAATAATCCTTTTATTGATCATTCTTTTAAGAACAATGTTAAATTATTTAATTGAGACAAAGTTTCAGATATCCTCCCCCCACCCCACCCCGGCTCTGAAACTCACCAAATAACTTTAGATGGAGAATGATACACTCCCCAATCTACCTCATAGGGTTGTGGCTATAAAATGAAAGGAGATCCCTCTCTTTACCTATTATATTGTGGTCTCTCCTTGTTACACTGCTTTGAGTTCCTAAAAAAAGCCACACATATAATCATTAGTTGATTATGGGCCATCAAGTCAGTGTCAGTTCTTTGTCATCATGTAAATAGATTTTCTTGAATCCATGCACTAAATATAGTCAAGAAAGAGGCATTACTTAGATATGGCAAACATTATGAAAAGATTATAGCTAAAATTGGATTTTGAAGAAGCAAAAAAAAAATTAAGCTTTTCAATTTTGGTGTTAGAGAAGACTCCTGAGAAAATCATGGATAGTAAGAAAATAAACAAATGGATCATCAAACAAAGCAACTCTTCTTACTCCAGATATAGCTGAGCTATCTCAAATTATCCTTCTCTGGACACATGGCGTGAAGATTTCCAGAGAAAGCTGTAGTGCTGGGAAAAAGAAGAAATGGATAACAAGCAGCAAGGTGGGTAAACAAAATTACAGTAGCATTGAGGGCACCACTGAAAGATCTGAAAGACAAGAATAGAGACAGATCATCATTGAGAAAATCTATGTCTCTCTAAGAGCTGACATCAACTTGATGGTACATAATCAGTAGCTATTGCTGTAGGTATCTGCTGAAAAGGAACAGGAATATATTGCCAAAATATTTTTTATTTTATTCAAGATGATATTGGGAAGATAAATCTAGTAGAAGAGTAACTTTTAGATAAAACACATTGCACAATATAATATTGTATTTTCTATTTCTATTACCTGAGATAGTCTAGATTCCTTTGTGTATTTGTGATAAAAGTGATTAATATGAATTTAACTCTGAGATTAATTTAAGCATTTTTATTCCTTCATATTGTATCAAATAAATTTATAAGATATTAAGTCCTGGGGCAGGATCATCTCAAGATTTTTACTGTAAAGTAAAATTACTTGTTGAGAAAGGTGGACAGGATTTTCCTCATATGTATAACTTGGAACATTTATCTTTGGTCACTGGTTTGAATAAGATACATCAGAACTAATCTCTTTTTGGAGATTAGTCTGAAAGCTATTATTTTACTTCATTGCAATTCTGGCAAACATTTGTAAACAGTTTTTTTTAGTAATATTATTTCAATATCTGCACTTTATTCCATACAATGCATAAGGAAAATATTGTATCACAGATACACATTTGACTCTTTTTCCGCATAAAAAGCTCGTGTGGGACAACCCAACATAGAGGATTAATCTTGAAGAAGGTATGTAGCAATAGTTAAGATAAAATAAGAGGAAATTCAGTTCTGGGAAAGTTAAAGGTATGAGAAAGAATTTCAGAATCACCCTGCTTTGATTCTTGTTGTAGGGCAGTGATGCTGAAAGCACCTGTGCATGTGCTATAGTGCATGCGTGAATGCCCATACCAATAATTCAATGCCTGGGGAGGGTGAAAATGGCCTGCCCCTTCCCCAGAGACTCCAGAGGCTTCCCTGGAGCCTGGGGAAGATGAAAACGTCCTCCCCAATTCCCGGAGACCTTCCAGAAGCTAAAAATGCCCTCCCGGAGCCTCCATGTGAGACAAAAATTAGGTGGCAGGGTGCACACATGTCCACTGAAGCTGAACTAAGTCAACGGCTTGTGTGCCAGCAGATATGATCTGTGTGCAACCTATGGCATGTATACCATAGGTTCGCCATCACTGTTATAGGGTATAATAAAATAGCATTTCTGTAATCTTTTATTGTTTCTGCTCACTTGGAAGTACCATGATTGGTGAACATCCAAGTTGTAGTTGCCATTGTTTTTTTAAGTAGGTCTGTTGTCAATTTCACCTTATCATCACTTTCGATCAATTTCGTTCTACAAAACCGGTGGTTGAATTTTAAGCCAAGTTTACACAAGACTACTTCTTTACTGTTTAATTCAGCTTTAGCTCTTGTTATTTGAGTTCTTTGACCATTGTTCCATTTCTGTTTCTGAAGTAATTCAAAGCCGATACTGATTTTGCAGCATTAATTAACAATGCTAAACCCACAATCACTGATGATTTGAAAAATTGAATGACGTTTATTAAATTAATACTAGCTTTTCTATTAGACTTGATCTCATCCAAAAGACCAAGAAACTGTTCTTACATTCTTTGATTTCAGAAGTATATCCTGTTTGTATAAACCAATAAATTGCTATAAAGAATGTGAAATTAATTTTTATCTTAAGATTGAGGTTCTTATAATAAAAAAACCCTTTATTTTATGTTTATTTGACACAGAATGTTTAATAAGAATTGATTGCAATCAACCTTTTTTTGGAGATGCACTTGCAATGTTTGAGCACTAATTTGCATGGTTCGGACTTGTCTGTATATTGTGGGCTGAAATACACATAACTATTAACAAGATTTGAAGCCAATTGTTATAGATAAGGGTGCATATGTTTTGTCTTATTACACCTTTAATATTTATAACTCATCAAGTGTTGTGGACTTTTTCCACATAGAGGGTGTAGATGTATTTCCTTTGCAACAAGGGAAACTACTATTATTTTAAAATAGACTACTGATGTATGTGGTCTTTACATTTGAATTGCAGGGTACGTGTGTTTTCCTAACAAGTGAGCATCACAGAGGGCCTTCTTGCTCTCTCTTTTTAAAGCAATCTAGTCAAATGCCTTGGAGATGCTTGTCTAAGTAATCTTTTTTTTTTTTCCTGTATTCTTTAAAAACACTGTTATTTTATTCTGTCATGTATGCAATTTTCTCTTGTTAATGGGTTTGATGTGATAAAAATAAATTATAAAAAAGAATTAAATGGGCTGTCTTTTCAGTATTTATTAATTAGCTAGTCTAGGTAATACTACCTAATTGGCCTTGGCTAATACTACAAAGCTAAGCAGAATCGAATCTTGGTTGTACTTACATGGGAGACACCAGGAAACCTTGATCGGTAAGGTAGATTGAAAAGGACATTTGACATTATTATAGTATCTCTTATTTTTTATTCAATATGTTATATCTAAATACAAATATGTCACAGATTAGCTCACAGCAAGCAAACAATAGCAATAGTACTTATATATCACTTCACAGTGCTTTTACAACCCTCTCTAAGTGGTTTATAGAGTCAGCATATTGCCCACAACAATCTGGGACCTCATTTTACCAACCTCAGAAGGATGGAAAGCTGAGTCAACCTTGAGCCTGGTGAGATTCGATCTGCCAAATTGCAGAAAGTGGGCTTTCAGCAAAGGTAGCCTCCAATACTGCATTCTAATCACTGCTATTTAAAAAACAAATTGCTTTAAACTAGGTGATGATTTTAACTGCAATTTTAAATTTTAGTGTATATAAAGGCTATCTTCATCTGCAAAGGTCTTTGTATTAAGTGGATTATTTCTGGTAGTTGAGTGTATTTGGTTAATTTTACCTTTCCTATGCACTCCGCAGCTGAATTGCTTTGGAATTTTTTTTCCATAAAAGTTTTTTTTTCTCTCCACAACAAAAAACATACATAACATTGCATATACAGTGGTACCTCTACCTAAGAACACCTCTACTTTCAAACTTTCCTAGATAAGAATCGGGTGTTCAAGATTTTTTCCCCTCTTCTTAAGAATTTTCAACTTAAAAACCTGAGCTTCCGAAACTGTAACCGGAAAAGGCAGGGAGAAGTCTCTGTGGGGGCCTCTCTAGGAATCTCCTGGGAATAAACTCCTCCTTCTTCCTTCTCTACCTCCCCTTCTACTCTCTCTCCTTTCCTATTTCCTCTTACGCCCTCTTAATCCTTTCCTGAAATTCTCTCATCCAAGTACAGGCCGGAGCCAAAATTAATCATGGGCAGTTTTAAAATATTTAGCAGTTATCTATGTCAACTTTCTTACTTTCAATCTAGAATCTCAAAAATCTATACTGAACTGAGATAATTCAAGTAAAAGTGAACCATTAAAAAACCAAGCACCACCTCATTGCGTATAAGGTGTGTTCTTCTAGGGCCTAATCGGATCGGAACGAAGGAGCACCCACTCGCAGAAAAGTCACAACAAACACATCTATATTTAAAAATGATTTGTACAAAACAGGGTCAGGCTTTTATTCAATGTTGGCAGCATTCCCGGTCAAATTGTCTAATAGGTAAGGAATGGGCTGCAGCTGGGAGCCAAATCCAATTTAGACATTCCTCAATGTTCTAATGTTCTTCACACATACACGAATCTTCAAGTTTTCCTCAGACAGCTGCATCTCTGCATGATGAACTTAAAGGTATAACAACAGTTTAACAGCAAAGCAGTTCTGGAACCCCAAATCTAGGAGCTCCATCATTACAAACATAGAATCTCCATGCCTCTTTTCCCATAAATCCTCACTTACATATTGTCTGGGTGTGGTCAACTGTTTCCTAGAAATATTCACTGGCTAGAGTTTCTCCCATAGACTCACCTTATAGAACTTTTCCCATAAAGATATTCCTGTCTGTTTCGTGACCTTCTGACCCTGGCATCTAATAGGGGCTCCTGGTTCCCAATGTCCCCCTGCTCCTCTGAATCAGACATTACCATAATTGGGGTTTTTTCGGTCTTTGGTGGTTTTCCAGGTTTCTCAGGTTCCAATTGTCCCTCACTCTCATTCTCTGACTCAGCTGACAAGAACACTGGCCTAGAGTACCATTCTCCTCAGAATCTGTGACTAGTTGTGGACCATTCACAACAAGTGGGCCAATTTATAAACTTCAATATAGTCCATGTTCATTCAATTGAGACAAAATGTAGAAAGCATTCAGACAATATTGCTTTTTTGGGTAGTGAATGTTGGGTAAATTTGGCTCTTGAGCCATTACTTGCCATAATGTATGTAATACTCATTTTACATAATGAGATACAAATATTCAGACATAACAAAATGGCAGAGAAAATATTTCTTGCATTTATATTGTTATGGCATCTATGAAGTAACCCTATTGCTGTGTGCTATGCTAGGAAGAAAAACTATATATTAATCTACAGTATATTTTTGCATGACAGGCAGCACTTTACTAATAATGGTAGGAAGGATAAAAGGTAGTTGCAGTAGCACTTATAAGCCTTTCTACTCTGCAAGTGTTATAGAAATTACAAAACCATCATTATATAATACCAGTATAGTAAACACTGTTCCATGAGAATTCAGTGATGTATTCTAGAAGAAACTAGATTCTTCAATCTTTACAAACATTGGTTATTGGTATACCACGAGACATCATGGATGTATATAACTTTTTATACTTGCTGTGTACAGAAGCAATTGTATATAAGTTGCGCAAAAAAGACTCCTGTGTTGCAAAGCCATGCTGTTATCTTGTGTGTTCTGTAAGTTGGTTCTGTAACTGTAGTTTATATAATAGAAAACATCAAAGCAATTTAAGCAAACAACAAAATGTGCTTATGTAAATTTATACTTTCAGATTGCAAGTACTTACTTATTGTGCTTTATAATATGTAAATAGATATGCAGTGGTACCTCTACTTAAGAACTTAATTTGTTTCGTGACCAGGTTCTTAAGTAGAAAAGTTTGTAAGTAGAAGCAAATTTTCCCATAGGAGATATGATATTAACAATTTTTATCTTTCTGTATTGATCTAATTATAACTAGTCATTCTTTTCTGTATTAGAAGACTTCTATGCCTAGCGGAGCAATAGTAGCTCCTTTACATGTTAAATGTTGTATGTCTTGTTTTGTCTCATATTTTATTTAAAATCAATTTTAAAAAAAGGTATCAATGTAAAAGCAAATAATGTGTGCAAATCCATTAGGAAAGAAATAAAAGCTCGGAATTTGGGTGGGAGGAGGAGGAGGACAGTCGCTGTCGAAGGAAGAAGGTGAGATGAGGGGAATTTTAAAAATCCAAAACTTTAAGGCTTCAAAAAAAAAGAGGGACTCTGAGGCAGCGAGGATGAGCACGCGCCTCCCATATACCCAGCACGAGGCGGCCTCCCATACACTGTGCCAGAGAGAGAAACCCAAGCAGGCGAGAGGGGGGAACCTCCCGCTCCTTTGACCAAAAGGCTGCTGCTGCTACCTGCTTACTCTTCCTTCTCATGCTGAAGGGCTCCCCTCTCCTCTCGCTTGCTCGCTTTGTTTCACTGTGAAGATTCCTCAGTTTGACTGAAGCCGAGTTGATCCGGCTGGGCCGAAGTGCCCCATTTTGCCTTTCCGAACCCAGATGCTCAAGGAGGCAACCTCATGCCAGGTGTATGGGAGGCAGCGTGAGGGAATCACCACAGCGAAGTGGTTTATTCCCTCTCCAAGTGCACAGAGAAAGGAAAACGCTTCGTTCACTCTGGGCTGCCCAGAGCGAAAGGAGCGTTTCTTTTCTCTGGATGCTGGCAGAGGTTTATTCTCTCTCCAAGCACCCAGAAAGGAAAATGCTTCATTCGCTCTGGACTGCCAAAGCATCCTGATGCGCCACCGAAAGGCTCCTCTGGCAGCCCAGAAAAGCCCAAGATGGCCGGGATTTAAGGGGGAATGGCAGGAAACTGGCCGGGCCTTTGTGCCGCTCTCAAATTTCCTGGGAAATTTTTCCCGGCTCGGGTTCTTAAGTAGAAAATATTTTTTAAGAAGAGGCAAAAAAAATCTTGGAATACCCAGTTCTTATCTAGAAAAGTTCTTAAGTAGAGGCATTCTTAGGTAGAGGTACCACCGTATTGCTCTTGAGTTAAAATGGTATAGAGAAATTATGCCCCCAATTTGGTAGAGGGGTATGAATGTTGTTTGGTGATGGGCCCTTAACACTGAGCACACTTATGTGTTGTGTGAATGTTTATTGTCATTATGAAAATCAATTTAAAAAATAATATTAAAAAAAAACTTTGTGAAGTCGCTATCAACCAAATTAAGTTTTCTTTTAGGAAAAAAAAAGATTTCTATCAAAAGATCCAGGAAGTAATAAACAAGATGGACATTTCTGACATCCTGAATTTTATTTTATTGTTTGTTAAACATGTTTTTATGAATAATGTATTAAAACCTGTATCCTGAAAGTTCTACATGAGTAACTTCTTTCCATTGAAAGGTCTCTGTAGTTTTAATATAGTTGTGCCTGTATTCAATTGTGGAAGAGCAGTTATGTTACTGTGCAAGCCAACTAAAGCTACTTTTACAACTGCATACAAGTTGTATAAAGAAGCTAATAATCAGCTGTGAGAAACCACATTTTTGAATTTTTAGCATATGGAAATTGTTACATTGGAATGGATTGGCTTAAGATGAAGAGTTCGTGACTGCAAAAATAAGCTCTTTGTTTCTTCTGCAAAGGCATCAGGAAAGTCATTATTTTGTTGGGAAAAGAAAGATAGAATAATAATAAGAGCATAGCACCTTGGTACTAATCATCTACTATTTCATTTTAAGTTAAAATTCTCAATGTTTTGCAGGCTGTTAACAGGTGCTTGGCCAATTGTATATGGTAACTTTGAGGAAATTAGGCCTATGTGAACAACATTTTTGATTCAGTTTGGAAATTTGGGAGTTACCATATTTTTTCGGTGTATAAGACGCATCGGTGTATAAGACGCACCTAGATTTTAGAGGAGGAAAATAAGGAAAAAAGTACCCGAACTGGTAGGAACCTGATGGTGACATCATGATGACATCACAGTGCCAGTCCCTGGGTGCCGCCATCATTTTTTAAAGATTTTTTTAAAAAAAGAATTCTGAGTTTTTCTTCTGTGCCTGCGCAGAAGCCAAGTTTCTGGCACTGTGCATGCACCACCAGCTTGTTTTTTGGCATTTTTGTTAATTTTGATTGTTTTTGCTTCTGCGCATGCACAAAACACAAGTTTTCGGCATGGAGGGGGGGAAATACTTGCCCGACTGCTCCCCCCCTACGCAATCTCTGAGGTTTTCAACCTCATCTATAGAGGTGGTTTTATTTAAAGAAAACCCCTAGAAAGCTGCAAGATCCAGAGCTGACAAAAGATGCAAATCTCGTGGCCCACCCCACCCTTCCCCTGCCCCACCTGCTACCCCCAAATTGTACCCCACTGTGATCCCCTGCCCCACCACTTACCCCAAAATTGCACCCCACTTGGGCACGTGCAAGAGGTTTTACCTTATGCAAGGGCTAGGAGTTGCTCCAAAGCTCTGAGGAGTAAAACCTCACCAACACCATCCTGAACCTCAGCCCCATAGCGAGGGATGAGGTGTTCATGTCAACAGCTCAGTGTCCCACTGTGTACAGGCAGAGCTCCTGCAGGGCTTAAATTTGCATTGTAGGAAGACTCCATTGTTAGGTGCGCGCACTCCAAGCTTTGGCTCTCTGGAAAAACGCCCTCCCAGAGCCTTGGTGCAAGCCCAAAATCAGCTGGCCAGCAAACACATGCACGTTAGAGCTGACCTAGGGCAACAGCTCATGTGTCAGCAAATATGGGTCCACGTGCCACCTGTGGCACCTGTACCATAAGTTCGCCATCACTGGATTAGAGTAATGTGTTCTAGGAATAAGATAGCAGCAAGATTTCTACATTACTTTCTCAATTTAGTGCCCCCCCAGTTATTATTAGGAATTAGTGACTCGTGGGAATGGTATTGTCCGCTTCAAATAATGTCTTGCTTTTTTATTTGAATGTACCCAATAGGTTTTGGTGTGCAAAAGAAATCCAAAGTAGGTTGTAAAATAAAATTGAAACAATAATAACAGTAACAAGAATAAATTCAACAGAATTTTAAAAGATGGGATAAAATATCACTGATTAACCAGGATTGGGAGGGGAGATCATTCATTGAGGATAAAAGTCAGCAGCATGACGTTAGGCAGGTTTCCAGAGGTGGACATTATCCTTACCCTGACCAGCTATCATGATTTACAGAGTAGGGGCATTGCCTTTGCCTGCTCACTGAACACACAGGGAGGAACGTGGACCAGCACAGCATTTAATTGAGAGAGACGATATTCCTGCATAATGAGACTGTGCCCTGGAGCTGTTAAGGAAAATCCAGGCAATGCTGCTTAACTTAGTCATTCCATCTACTACTGATGCCTTAAGCTAACTGCAGTTGAAACCATTGCATATTTTGTACCAACTATTTATAGGATCCCGTGGATTTTCTCTTACTGCCTAATACATGAGATCCCAAAGGGGTTATTAAACAGGTAAGTATACTGCAACTTGTATGCCAAGGCAAAACTATGGAAATGTTGCCACCTAACAGAAGAAAAGTTTTGAATAGATTTAATAATCAGGAAAGGGAATCTTCAGTTGTAATATTTCCAAGTTTAAGCAACAGGTTTAGTGTATCTTTGATGCCATAAATATAATATTTATTGGAATTCCATTGCAAAAATGTTGACGAAATTAAATATATTTAAACATGCATTAATGCTTGATGATATTCCCTAGAGATTTGAATTTCTGTGCATATACCTTTAAGTTGCCCACTTAGTCTGCAA
This sequence comes from Erythrolamprus reginae, assembly GCF_031021105.1. NCBI lineage: Eukaryota > Metazoa > Chordata > Lepidosauria > Squamata > Dipsadidae > Erythrolamprus > Erythrolamprus reginae. Next base: position 308,612,327 of record NC_091951.1, read on the forward strand.
TTTCCTCACCTTGTTTATTTGTGCTAGGATGACCTACTTTATCTGATCCTTTTCTCTTGCAATCATAGGAAAGCATTGAAGGAAAATGAGAACCTTTCCTTACTTTTCCTAGTGATCCGTTGTTACTATGCTGCATATACCAACAACTTAGCTGTTGCTTCTGGAAACATCTCTATGAATCAGTCTTATGGGCAAAATTTTGTAGTACAGGAAAGGAAAACCCATCAGAATTACCAGTATAAAATGACACAAAAATGAGGCCTTAATGTCTTTAAGTAAATGAATTGTCTTACTTTTTAATTACACAAATTAATAATGTCCATTAAGGTCAGATTAAGACATATGAGATATTGGTTTAATTCTAGAAATCTGAAGTTTAGGTCAACCAGCATTATTAGCATGCTGGATCCATTAGATATAGATAAAGACTAAACTGTTTAGTCTATTTTTTGTTCTCTATCTGTTCTTTGAAAGATCATTACAGGCAATGATAAAATGCATAGCTTCAAGGAAAAATTAAGCAGTGTCTTTATTTCTCTTACGATCATGAGCAGATATTCAGTGAAATTAAACATCAAAATTGATAAAACAATTTCTCTGCATGGAACAACATTGAATTAATAATTTACATGTGTTTAAAGCCAGTGATTTAAATTACTTTAAACAGATATTGGAAAAATCAAGGTATATGCAGCTTACATATTAAAAATCAAAACAGCTCTACTGTTGTCAATAAATCTTAACTAATTATAAAAACAATATATACAGTAGATGGTACCATCCCCTTATAAAATTGCAATATACTAATGAAGGTCCTAATTTGTAATGATTTTGAATTCAGTTGTAGATCTTTTGATCAAATGATATGGTTAATCAAGTTGTTCTGGATTTTTAGTGACTAGAGATAGATTTTTTCCCCCTTGACTTAATTGTGCCTTCCAATAGTTGTAGATACTGTCATATTGGATAACATGAGCGCAAAACTTGAAATCAACTTTGGTGACAACAATCATTTTGATTAGTAGTCAACTAAATATATTCAATTTGACTTAAAGATTTTGAGAAAATAACAGTCTTCATCAATTAAATAAAAGGAATACTTTTAGTCTGTTTTTTCCATATTTTATAAAATGCTATAAGAAATTGCTGCCTTCGAGATTTACTATACATGCTATACAGTATATGCTTTAACTCAATATATAGTACAATATTTGGCTGAAAAATGTGAAATAAAGATGAGTAAAAAATATTACTTTAAGCTTACTTTTCTGTTAATTATAATGTTTATTCATCTTAGTCACCTCGTTTTAATTATATAAATAATTTATTTATTTTATTTATTTATTTATTTAGATTTGTATGCCGCCCCTCTCCGCAGACTCGGGGCGGCTCACAACAAAGTGAAAAACAATTTATAACAAATCTAAATTTCTACTAAAAACATTTTAAAAACCCCATTTTCTAAACACACATACATACACACATACCATTCATAAATTGTATATGCCCGGGGGAGATGTCTCAGTTCCCCCATGCCTGACGACACAGGTGGATCTTAAGGAGCTTACGAAAGGCAAGGAGAGTAGGGGCAGTTCTAATCTCCGGGGGGAGTTGGTTCCAGAGGGTCGGGGCCGCCACAGAGAAGGCTCTTCCCCTGGGGCCCGCCAACCGACATTGTTTAGTTGACGGGACCCGGAGAAGGCCCACTCTGTGGGACCTAATCGGTCGCTGGGATTCGTGCGGCAGCAGGCGGTCTCGGAGATATTCTGGTCCAGTGCCATGAAGGGCTTTAAAGGTCATAACCAACACTTTGAATTGTGACCGGAAGTTGATCGGCAACCAATGCAGACTGCGGAGTGTTGGTGAAACATGGGCATACCTAGGTAGGCCCATGACTGCTCTCGCAGCTGCATTCTGCACGATCTGAAGTTTCCGAACACTTTTCAAAGGTAGCCCCATGTAGAGAGCATTACAGTAGTCGAACCTCGAGGTGATGAGGGCATGAGTGACTGTGAGCAGTGAGTCCCGGTCCAGATAGGGTCGCAACTGGTGCACCAGCCGAACCTGGGCATACGCCCCCCTCGCCACAGCTGAAAGATGGTTCTCTAATGTGAGCTGTGGATCGAGGAGGACGCCCAAGTTGCGGACCCTCCGAGGGGGTCAATAATTCCCCCCCCAGGGTAATGGAAGGACAGATGGAATTGTCCTTGGGAGGCAAAACCCACAGCCACTCCGTCTTATCCGGGTTGAGTTTGAGTCTGTTGGCACCCATCCATGCCCCAACAGCCTCCAGACACTGGCACATCACTTCCACTGCTTCGTTGACTGGACATGGGGTGGAGATGTAAAGCTGGGTATCATCAGCGTACTGATGATACCTCACCCCATGCCCTTGGATGATCTCACCCAGCGGTTTCATGTAGATATTGAATAGCAGGGGGGAGAGGACCGACCCCTGAGGCACCCCACAAGGGAGAGACCTCGGAGTCGACCTCTGACCCCCCACTAACACCGACTGCGACCGACCGGAGAGGTAGGAGGAGAACCACTGAAGAACAGTGCCTCCCACCCCCAACCCCTCCAGCCGGTGCAGAAGGATACCATGGTCGATGGTATCGAAAGCCGCTGAGAGGTCAAGAAGCACCAGGACAGAGGATAAACCCCTGTCCCGGGCCCGCCAGAGATCATCCATCAACGCGACCAAAGCAGTTTCCGTGCTGTAACCGGGCCTGAAACCCGACTGCTGGGAACCTAGATAATCGGCTTCTTCCAAGGATCACTGGAGCTGGAGTGCCACCACCTTCTCGACAACCTTCCCCATAAAGGGAAGGTTGGAGACTGGCCGGTAGTTATTAAGTACGGCTGGGTCCAGGGAAGGCTTCTTGAGGAGGGGGCGCACGAGCGCCTCTTTATAGGATGATGGAAAGGATCGCCTCCCCAAGGAAGCGTTGATAATCTCCTGGACCCAGCTCTGTGTCACCTCTCTGCTGGCCGAAACCAGCCAGGAGGGACATGGATCCAGTAGACAGGTGGCGGAACTCACAGCTCCAATGGCCTTGTCCACTTCATCAGGTGTCACCAGATCAAACTCTTCCCAGACAGGTGGACAAGTACGGGCCCCAGTCACCTCAACTGACTCGTTGTCATCCGACTCTGTTTTCCAATTGGAGTCGAGGTCCGCCTGGATCTGAGCGATTTTATCAGCGAAAAACGTGTTAAAATCCTCGGGACTACTCTGCAAGGGCTCCCCAACTCCCCCCTGATTAAGAAGGGAGCGACATAGCCAAAACCATCCAGTACAGAGACATATTACATCCAAACGGGGAACTCAAATCTAGACAAGAACTGGAAAGATTAAATCATAAAATGGATTGGTGGACATACGCCCAAATAGAATCCAGATTTAAAAAAGACAATCAAACACCCAGTATTCAAAAATCTATGAACCCATTAGATAAGATTCTGATAGGAAATGAAAACAAACAAATAAGCAGAATATACCAAATATTTTTAGAACAGGAAAGAATAAAAGATACGACCAAAACACCAATGATAGCATGGGGAAAAAATCTGCAACACGTCATCCATATTGCCGACTGGGAAAGAACATGGACCACAATATCCAAAATAACCCTTTCGGCAGCATATAAGGAAAACTATTACAAATTATTCTACAGATGGTACCTCCCACCGGCGAGATTAGCAAAGATCCACCCAACATTATCAGACTCGTGTTGGAAGTGAAAAAAGGAAAGAGGTACGTTTTTCCATATGTGGTGGTCCTGCCCCATGATACAAAAAATTTGGACAATAACTCATACTTGGCTCACAGAGATTACGAAAGAGGAAATAGAACTCACACCGGAAGCTATGCTTTTAGGAGTTTGGAGAAAACATTATTCAAAACAAACAATGCTCCTCACAACACATATAAACACTGCCACGAGAATTGCGATAGCACAACTCTGGAAAAGTGATCAGATACCAACGGAAGATTTAATTATAGATAAGATATATGCATGTGTAGAGATGGACGAATTCACGAATTCAATTAAGGGAAATAAATTAATAGAATCAAAAAGAACATGGCAAAAATGGCATGAATGGGTTCAAAAGAGAACATAAAAGCAACATAATATGAAACAACAATACAATTGAAACGAACTACAGTTACCGTGTATAATTAATGAACATAATAGATTTTAGAATTTAAAAATATGAAATACAATGTATATAATGAAATGAAACCGGTCAAAACTTACTGTCAGAATGTTAACTGAGAATATGTATAATCTGTAATTCAAAATAATATGTGATGGGAATGATATAAGAAAAATTAATAAAGAGATTTTCAAAAAAAAAAAAAAGAAGAAGAAGGGAGCGGGTCACCCTAAACAGAGCGGCCGGGCGGGATTCCGCTGCTGCAATCAAGGCAGCATGGTACGCGCATCTTGCCGCCTTGAGTGCCACTTTGTAAGTCTTAATAAACGCTCTTACAAGTGTTCGATCAGATTCAGACTTACTCTTCCTCCATCGCTTCTCTAGACGTCTCTTCTGGCGTTTCAACTCCCGGAGCTCCTCGTTGAACCATGGAGCTCTATGGGGTCTAGCGCCATGGAGAGGTCGCAAAGGCGCAATCCGATCAAGAGCCTCCGCTGCAGCCTTTTTCCAGGCTTCCGCAAGAGACTCCGCCGAACTGTGGATGAGTGCATCTGGAATAACCCCAAGCGCCGTCTGAAAGCCCTCTGGGTCCATCAGGCGTCTGGGGCGGAACATCTTGATTGGTTCCGCCTCCCTGCGGGGAAGGATTGGAGCCAGGAAGTCAAGCCGTAGTAGAAAATGGTCTGACCATGACAAAGGCAACACTTCTAAGCCCCTTAGTCTCAGACCATTGCTCAATTGCTCAGAGAGGAATACCATGTCGGGTGCGTGTCCTCCATCGTGAGTCGGACCCTGTATTACTTGAGTCAGGTCCATGGTTGCCATGGTGGCCATGAACTCCAGAGGCTTCGCCGAGTGATGGGAGATTGAAGTCCCCCAAGACAATAAGTCTGGGGAACTCCACCGCCAACCCGGCTACCTCCTCGAGCAGCACAGGCAGGGCTTTTGACACGCAGCTGGGAGGCAGGTACGTGAGAAACAAGCCCACCTGAACCCCTAAGTCCAACTTCATCAAGAGAGACTCACAACCCGCAATCTCTGGAGCAATGAGTCCACGTAGGCAAAGGCACTCCCTGGCTATAATAGCCACTCCTCCCCCACTTCCCTGGGGTCGAGGTTGATGCCATATCTGAAACCCAGCTGGGCAAATTTCAGAGAGAGGAACTCCTCCCTCTGGGCCCAGCCAGGTTTCAGTAACACATGCCAGGTCGGCCTCCTCATCTAAACTAATTTCTAAGAGATTATTTATTTATTTATTTATTTATTTATTTATTTATTTATTTATTTATTTATTTATTTATTTATTTATTTATTTATTATTTAGATTTGTATGCCGCCCCTCTCCGCAGACTCGGGGCGGCTCACAACAAAGTTTGATATTGTTTTTAAGGTTCTTGATTGTTCCTTGGGAACTTTTATTTTGTTTTTGATTCCAATAATCCTGAATGAGTAAACTTTCTAAAATTGGCTCTCCTGAAATGCTATATCTTTGTATACACAAGGTTTTAATAAAAAAATATGTTTTACCTATATAATAAAGGACATTTATATATTTTGAACAGGAAATAATTATTGAAATGAATTCCTTCACTAACTATATTTAATTCTTCACATAATCACACTATCTGCTGTACACTTCAGCCAGTGATGGACAAACTTCATAAATGGTTGAATATTGACCCCAAAAACTGGAGCACAGGAAATTACAACAAAGCCAAAAGTTAATACCATTGAAAATTTAGTGTTTTTACATCTATGCATACAATATAAGAAATAAATGAGGAAAATGAGAGATCTTACCCAGAAAGACAAATGCATATTTTGATAAATACTAGATATTTATATTTATTTATAATGTATATATTTATAAACATATTTTATATATTCTATAATATATAATTATAATTTTTATATGTAATTATAGCTGCCCAGAGTCATTTGCTATGAGATGGCGAATAAATTCAATAAATAATAAATATTTTAGATAGATATTACTGTAAATTCATATTGGCAATTAACATATACTGTAGCACTGTAAAAGGCTACAACCTATTCAAAAGTAATATTCAAAGCACCTGACCCAACAAAGTGTGTGTGTGTGTGTGTGTGTGATGGGGTGTTGCACTTTGTTTAACGGAAACATACTTTCACAAAACTTGAGGGATTGGAATATAGAACTGCTGCTGGAAAGATTTGGGTAAGAATTAAAAAGGGAAAAATATGTTACTATTATAGACTACCTGGATGTGTGAAAGATGGAGATGAGATCTTTCAAGCAGTAGATGACTTATCTTTCAAAGAACCATGTAATGCATAATTTCAATTATCTTAACATCTTCTGGGAATCTAGCTCAGACAAGAGACAGATATATAAGAAATTCTTGTCCTTTTTGCTGATAAAAGCAAAACCAGGGGCTCTGCTGTTGAATCTTTACAAAAAATGAGGAATTGCTTGAAGAAGTAAGGATGACTGGTACCCTGGATGTCCTTGAGTTTATGGTGTCCAGAGGGGACGAATTGGAAAAAGTCAAACCTGTATATTAGGCTTAGGAAAGTGGGTTTTGATTAACTCTGATGAAAGATAAATCAAATTAAATGGTTTGAAAAACTAAGAATAAAAATTTTCAAGATGGATGAGGAAGTATATGAAAGGAGCTACTGGAGTCTCCTACTTCATGTAGGAAGGCTTCTTCCTTCCTACAAGTAGGAAAAAAATACAGTAACTAAGGAAGCCAGTGTGAATATACACATACAGTGTGGGAAAAAAGTATTTAGTCAGACACCAATTGTGCAAGTTCTCCCACTTAAAAAGATGAGAGAGGCATGTAATTGACATCATAGGTAGACCTCAACTATGAGAGACAACATGAGAAAACACATCCAGAAAATGACATCTGATTTGTAACGAATTTATTTACAAATTATGGTGAAAAATAAGTAGATGTTTAAGGTTGTGGACAGGTGTCTTTTATACAGATAACAAGTTCAAAAAAGTGCCATTACTACAGGCAATGAGTGGAGGACAGAGGAGCCCCTTAAAGAAGTTACAGGTCTGTGAGACCCAGAAATCTTGTTTGTTTGTGGGTGACCAATACCTATTTTCCACCATAATTTGCAAATAAATTCATTAAAAACCAGACTGTGATTTTCTGGATGGGTTTTCTCATGGTGTCTCTCATAGTTGAGGTCTACCTATGATGTCAATTACAGGCCTCTTTCATCTTTTTAAGTGGGAGAACTTGCACAATTGGTGTATGACTAAATACCCCCCCCCCCCACTGTAAGTTCTCTAACATGCTGAACAGAAAAAAGGCATGTACAGATAATTCTTAGTTAAAAACTCCTTATCCAGAAACCATTCAAAATTACAACTGTGTAAACAAGTGGAGCTTATGATCTAGTCCATCGATGGCGGACCTATGGCACGGGTGCCACAGGTGGCACACGGAGCCATATCTGCATGCGAGCTGTTGCCCTAGCTCAGCTCCAACGTGCATGTATGCACTGGCCAGCTGATTTTTGGCTCACACAGAGGCTCTGGGAGGGCATTTTTGGCTTCTAGAGAGCCTCCAGAGGAATGGGGGAGGAATGTCGCGGTTTGTGAGTGATTAAAGTCCATTAAGACATTAATCCTGTGGAGGCGATAGATAGAAGCCTTTAGTCATTTGTTCAAAACAAGATTTCTTTATTATAAAACAGAAAATAAAACATGTCTCAAGGGACAACATAAAAATATATCTTCACATGATGGAGGATAGAAAAGAGAATGGAGAATGATGAGGAAGAAGAAGGAAGTGGTGTTAGATTTGGCAGGATATTACATCATAATAGGAGGATCTTAGTAAGGCACACGCAGTTAACTCTTTAATTACTAAAGGTCTCTGGGGCTGGCAATTTTTCAACGTGACACCCCTTCTTTGGCAGTCATCAGTGACATTGTTCACATGAGGCACATTTTCTTGCAGAGGAAAGCCTTTGGAGTCTGCGGAGGGTGAAACATGAGCCTATTGGGCCCCTCAGAAGTTGGGAAACATGCCATTTCTGGTCTCCAGAGGGCCTCCGGGGGGGGGGGGAGCAGGGGAAGCTGTTTTTACCCTCCCCAGGCATTGATGGGTATGGGCACTCATGCATGTGCAATACTGTGCATGATGCTTTTTTTACACCCGAGGAGAAAAAGGTTCGCCATCACTGATCTAGTCCTTGAATATCTGACTATCTCAGCACCCCCATAGTCAAATGATTGCAATCTGGGTATTTGGCAACCAGATTGCATTTTGTGAGCTGCCTCGAGTCTTCGGAGAGGGGTGGCATACAAATCTAATACATTATTATTATTATTATTATTATTATTATTATTATTATTAAATGATTGTACCGCTCTGCAGTCATGTGATCACCATTTATGACCTTCCCTACAGTATTCCGTAAGGAAATTTCTATAATAGTTTATTCAGTTAATGAACTTCCCACATCCAGCAGGAATGACTTAACCTGCGTGCCAGCCTATTTATGAGCAACTGAGACCTGGAATTTCCTGCTGGTTTCCCCAGTGACTTTGCTTCTGGCAGGAAATTGCAAGGCTTAATGACCAGAGATCCTCGCTTCAAGACAGCAATGGGAATTGCAGGGATTGTCATTGCTAAGTAATGCAACAACATGATGACTTTACCTCGCTTCAAGACAGCAATGGGAATTGCAGGGATTGCCATTGCTAAGTAATGCAACAACATGATGACTTTACAAGTGCATCAGTTAGAAACAAAAATTCATCTTATTATTGTTGTTAACTGAGGAATACATGTGTCAGAAATAGAAGGAGGGACGTGTTACTAAAGAATACAAAGTCCTATAGTCTTCAGAAACTGTGGGAACTGGGACAGGCTAAATGTTAGAAGGAGTTGACATTTATGTTTTTTATTTGTATTTTTAAAAAAGGATAGCAAAGAGGATTCATTGTGTAGAGAACAGGTGTCAAACTCGTAGTATCACATTGCCATCACATGACATTACACGACGTTTTTCCCATTCACAGAGCTCGGGTTGGTGTAGTCAATGTGTGATGCGTCCAGCCCACGGCTGCCAGTTTGACCCCTGGTGTAGCGAAAGGGATACACTGATGGCGGTGAGAGGCAGAAATTTTCTATTTGTCCATCTTCTCTTAAAAGATAAATGGGTTTTCTATTGGTTAACATCTCATTGAAGTTAAGTGGGAATTGCAGCATAGGTATAGATTCATTTAAATGAATTCAAGTCTTCAGGGCTACATGTATTACATCCTATGTTACAGAAAGAAACTTAGTGAGGAAATTGTAGAACAGCTTCTTAAAAATCTTTGAGAAGTCCTAGAGATCTGATGATATCATGCCCATTTTCAAAAAGGCAAAGAAGGAGGGACTCAGGAGGTTGCAACCCAACCATTATGATTACTATACACTGTAAGGACTTCTAACACATTATTTAATAGCATATTTGTGAGCAGGTATGTAAGCATGCTACAATTAAAACAAATACGCCATGGACTTATCATAAATTGTATCAGATTACCTGTATCTCTTCTAGCTTAATAGTAAGAGAATGTATAATACCTGAACCATGGGGGAAAAAATCAATAGACTTCAGTATTCCCATGTGACATCACTATTTTATGAACTGCATTGGTTATGACTTCACTTCCAGGGATAATATAAATGGTGAAAAGTCTTTCAGTAGCCAATTCCTTTTCCCCTATACAGTACAGTATATGATTGTCCTAGACATACTATTCTAACATGTTTTAGAATTATGGTATTGTGGTTAGTGATTGTAACTAAAATGTGAAAGGTTAGGTATGCTTGTGACCACTGTGGGGGTGGCTTATGCAGGACACCCTGCATTTTCTTTTAACATCTTTCAGTGCAAATTGGGTGCTCTGGGGTGGAGCTCCATTTTCGGTACCCCACGGCATTCTGCCCCCATCTGAGCAGTAGCCCACCCCTGCCTGAGAGCTGCCTGTGGTAATAGTTAGATAGTGGATTTTCCCTCTTATTTTATTTATTTATTTATTCAATTTTTATGCCGCCCTTCTCCTTAGACTCAGGGTGGCTTACAACATGTTCGCAATAGCACTTTTTAACAGAGCCAGTCTATTGCCACCATAATCCGGGTCCTCATTTTACCCACCTCGGAAGGATGGAAGGCTGAGTCAACCTTGAGCCGGTGATGAGATTTGAACTGCTGACCTTCAGAGCTTCAGTCAGCTTCAGTGGCCTGCAGTACAGCACTCTACCTGCTGCGCCACCCCGGCTCTTATATCATCTGTTTCTATTTTGTGAATTGATCTTATGTAAATGTAGTTGTATTTTTTAAAAAATTAGGGCTCAGAATTTGAGTCTGACCAATGTACAATGTAGACTTATGAAAAATGTTTTTATTTATGTAGCCTAAAATTGCTTCTGTCATTTTAATAAATATCGATATTCCAACCTTTAAGTTACACAGAATTATTTTATGCTTTAATTAATGTTATATTATTCTCTTTTGGAAGATCTTTGTCATGGTCTCCTATTTGTCAAGTCTCAAAATTTACCTCAAAATCCAATCATCCCATAAATTTGGGTTTTTGTATAATATCCAAATATAATACATTTATTTGGATTACTCTACATGTGTGAATATTGATCAGCATATTTGAAAACGAGTTTCAGAAATAATACATTGATGATCATCCATCATCTCATTTTGGAAGCATTATTATCTTCTAAAAATATTACCCAAATGTCTTTCTGTTATTCTGTTCTGCATTTCCACCAAAACTACTGCTGTCCAGATCCATTGGACTAATTGTCAGGTGAAATTGTAATGATGCTATGGTATAAATATAGGTGCATATACAGTGGTACCTCTACCTGCAAGCGCCTCTACTTAAGAACTTTTCTAGATAAGAACCGAGTGTTCAAGATTTTTTTGCCTCTTCTCAAGAACCATTTTCCACTTCCGAGCCTCCGAAACTGTAACCAGAAAAGGCAGGGAGAAGCCTCTGTGGGGCCTCTCTAGGAATCTCCTGGAAGGAAACAGGGCCTCAACCCTTCCGGTGGTTTCCCCAATCACACGCATTATTTGCTTTTACATTGATTCCTATGGGAAAAATTGCGTCTTACAAACTTTTCTACTTAAGAACCTGATCATTTAACAAATTAAATTTGTAAGTAGAGCTACCACTGTATTGGGTGTATGCCATTTTCTCTTTGTGATGAGCAACAAGAATGTCTAGGTCATTCTGTCCTGTCTTTGTATAAAGAACCATTTAATTTCTGAAGTAGAGTATCTGTTGTCTGTAATTCTAAGGTATGTTTTCAGAGTAGTTACATACTGGCACATAAAACTCATGGTTTAGCTCAAGATGTATAATTTAGAAACTTAAAAATAGCAGTACAATTTACAAAGGATTCCATTTTGTGTCTGTTTCAATAAGGAACGAGAGGAGATCCAATACAGTGGTACCTCTAGATACGAGCTGCTCCACATGCAAATATTCCAAGTTATGAGCCGCGATGCGAGCGAAATTTCTGTTCGACACCCGAGCTCAAATTTGGGATATGAGCCAAGCTTCCACTAGGTGGCGCAAGAATCTCCTTGCTTCTGGTTATCTCGGCGTGAAAAACAAAGTCTAAAGGCATTCGTTTGAGATGCGAGTTGATTGACTTACGAGTTCGGGTCTGGAACGAATTAAATTCGCATGTCGAGGTACTACTGTATTTTGAAACTGAATATCTTACTGCACCACCAATGCAAGACAGCCCCATGGCCCAATCTTTAGACTTCACCATTATGCTGGATCAACTGGGCGGTTATTTAATTTTAGATTCAGGAATATGTTATTTGCACGCTTCATAATGTGCATGATTTCATTTTTATTCTAAATGGAGTAAATTAGTTAGTTGTATTTGGGACTCCTCTAATTCATTTAGTTGCAGATAGAGTTGACTCTCTGATTCCAAGTCTTGCTCAATATTTTGTTTTCAACCTAAATTTAATCATTTAATATTGCCAGTGAAATAACACAAATGCACATGAAAGTTTGATCAAACATTTAGACTGTTTCAGCATCTGTTTACATTGGGTGACCTGCAGCTGTAAATAAAATGGTTCATATTTTAACACTTGAGGGAAATGAGCATGGAAAATTTCCAGTTTCAAGCAAAATAGTACTGCTTTGGTCATTTGAATTTGAATTCAAAGCACTTTGCTTTTACTCCATATTTATCATGCATTTAACATCTTAAATCATGCACTGTTTAATCTATACAAGACATGATTATATAGAGTTAAGGAGCAGAAATGACAACTATAATTTAGCTAGGCTTAAACAGCATATAAAACCAAACCACAATATATCTTACCACTATTATTTTAAATTTTACAGTTCTGTGCCCCCCCCCCCTAAAATGATAAATGAATCTGAGTTAACCCTCCACAAATAACATCAATCATTTTATTGCTGTTAGGTTGGACAAGAACAACATGTATGTATATGTGCAAATACTGTATATGTATATGCAGTGCATATGTATGAATTAATCTATACATCACAGGGTTCTCAAACTTTGTGAAAAACTGGTCTCTGCCGGAAAAATGGTAGGGGTGTAAACTTCAAACTGGGGTCAACAATTCAGATAGTTGTCAGAGAAGTTTAAGCGATAGTAAAAATAAAAATACAGAATAAAGTAGCACTCACTTTAAAATGTACTAAAATTTAAGCAGTTGTGTGCTTATTTTTTGTGCTTTCTTTTCTTCCTAGCTATTATGAAGCTATTTGTGTACTATTTCACTTCTTGCGAAAAAAAATTCCCATCTTTTCATTTATATTCCATGCTGGAATGGACAGCAGTGGTTAAAGTACAGTGATCCCTCGATTATCGCGAGGGTTCCGTTCCAAGACCCCTCGCGATAATCGATTTTTCGCGATGTAGGGTTGCGGAAGTAAAAACACCATCTGCGCATGCGCGCCCTTTTTTCATGGCCGCGCATGCGCAGATGGTGGAGTTTGCGTGGGCGGCAGCTGATCTGCTCGGCAGCGCAGCAGCAGTGAGCAGACGAAGATCGGGGTTTCCCCGCCGCCCACGCAAAGGGGAAACCCCGATTCGGCTCCTCGCTGCGCTGCCGAGCAGATCAGCTGCTGGGCGGCCGAAGGAACCTTCCCTGGGTCTTCCTCGCTGATGCCCCCACTCGCCCGCCTGCCGCCCGCCGCCCGTCCGCCGCCCGCCAGCAAGAGGGGGAGAGATAGAGAAAGAGAGAGAAGGAAAGAAAGAGATGAGAGAGGGAGGAAGAGAGTGTGAGAGAGGAAGAAGCAAGATAGAGAAAGAGAGAGAGAAAGACAGATGAGAAAGGAAGGAAGAGAGTGACGTCATCGGGTGGGGAAAATCGCGATATAGCGTTTCGCGAAGAACGAGATCACGAAAATCGAGGGATATCTGTATACCATTTTCTTTTTTTGCTTTGTTCCTATAGAAACATTCTTAAGACTGCCAGGCAATCAGTATTCATTATTCACTCATTATTCAATTTTCTACATCTTAATTTGTATAGCATAAATCTGAAATAGCTGTAAAATAGAAGCCAAGAAGCAATTGCAATCTAATATTACATCATCACCATCACCCTCTTATTGGTAAAATTGTGATGGGGAAATTTAGTTATATCTTGTGATATGTCTGATTTATTTCTCATTGTGTCTATTGTGTTCTTTTTAGATTAATTTCCTTCCTTTTCTTCAGGATTTTTAGGCCAGATATGTAACACAATTTCTACTAATTCCCTCCATTCTCAAGAAACCTTAAGCTATCGCTGGGGCTGATGGACAGTTATCAATCTCAGCTTATCCAGGAAGCCTTGCAGCTGAGCAGAAACTGAAAACTGAAGATTCTAATCCTAATGTTGCATAATAACCACAAGACATCACTGATATTGTATCAACGTGGTATGTTCATCTCATCCTATCGACTATATCCCATCCTGTTTCAGTAACAGGAAAAGAGGATGTGGATGGGACAGAGCTGTCATTCCCAACCAAGCTAATGTTATAGCCAACATGACTATGAGAGGTTTTCCCCACAAATTTTGTCCTTTTATTGACATTTTCTCACCCCACAGAAGATAGGAGCAGCAGCAATATAGCTGCAAGTCATGGCAGAAATGCTACCATGGATGGCATGTGGTAGAATTAGGTACTAGATGGAGAAAATACAAGTCAGTCCTCCCCAGGAATGAGGATTCTGGATTCTTAACTCTAGCAATGGCCCCATGCCCCTTGAAGGAAAACCAGCTTTACTTTATTTCAAGTCATATTATATTAATTTTGTGAGATTACTTATTTATTCTCCAAATGTATGTGATGGCCCATATTAATTAAGATACTCTGTGTTCTGCCAGGCTCTCTGATAAGAGCCTCCCGAAAATTCAAGGGTACAAATTTCAGACACACACACGTTTGAAAATTCAACACAATGTTTTTTATCACAAAAGTCAAAATAAACTAAGCACTCTTTTTGTATTGCAAAGAGCACTCGTCCCAAAACAACCGGGTAGTCTGTACAATTTCCCTTAAGCAGTCATTAATTACTTAGCTAGCAGCTGTGAAGAAACTTCACACCCCTTCTTCTTCCAATGAAGTGAGACACACACACACACACACGTTGCTCTGCCTTGGTTTCCAAGGCGTGAAAAAGCAACAAAGTCCAGACACCACAGGATTCCTGACGAACTCCGATCAGATATTCTTCTACAATGGCCAAACCCACATGCTGCTATTTATAGCATCAGCCCTAATTACTGGAGCCCCACCCAAACACAGATGGCCTCACTTATTTCCTGTAATATGTTCTTACTTCGTCTCTTCTACGCATAATTCTGCGCTTGTGTGGGTCCAAAACGTCATCATCTGAATCAAGGGAAGATAAGAGAGATTGACTACCTGGGCTGTGTGCCAAGCCCTCCTCTGCCGAGTAACTCCCACCTTCTTCTTCATCCGAGGAAACTAAACTCTGAACTGATTCTGTCGGCAATAACACAGGCCTATGATATGTTGAATTTTCCCCTGCATCCACCTCCCCATTCCCTGGTGCAGGATCTGGGCCAGAGCCAACCACAACACTCTGGAAATTAACAAAGACATAAAATGAAACCAGACATACAGAGGTGGTAAAAATGAGCAATAAAAGACAGCAGGTATTATTTATTATTTGAATGACTCTAGAAATTATTTCATAGTAACGGCTGATCTGTAGGTATGTTTTGGAAGGGGAACATTTTGGCAGAGGAAGCATATATTTCTTCCCCCAATACTTTTCTCACCCAATTTGTGGCTGAGAATAAAGTCATCATTCAGAGCATGAGTCAAGGGGGAAAACATTGTTTTTGTGAGATTACTTATTTATTCTCCAAATGTATGTGATGGCCCATATTAATTAAGATACTCTGTGTTCTGCCAGGCTCTCTGATAAGAGCCTCCCGAAAATTCAAGGGTACAAATTTCAGACACACACACGTTTGAAAATTCAACACAATGTTTTTTATCACAAAAGTCAAAATAAACTAAGCACTCTTTTTGTATTGCAAAGAGCACTCGTCCCAAAACAACCGGGTAGTCTGTACAATTTCCCTTAAGCAGTCATTAATTACTTAGCTAGCAGCTGTGAAGAAACTTCACACCCCTTCTTCTTCCAATGAAGTGAGACACACACACACACACACACACGTTGCTCTGCCTTGGTTTCCAAGGCGTGAAAAAGCAACAAAGTCCAGACACCACAGGATTCCTGACGAACTCCGATCAGATATTCTTCTACAATGGCCAAACCCACATGCTGCTATTTATAGCATCAGCCCTAATTACTGGAGCCCCACCCAAACACAGATGGCCTCACTTATTTCCTGTAATATGTTCTTACTTCATCTCTTCTACGCATAATTCTGCGCTTGTGTGGGTCCAAAACGTCATCATCTGAATCAAGGGAAGATAAGAGAGATTGACTACCTGGGCTGTGTGCCAAGCCCTCCTCTGCCGAGTAACTCCCACCTTCTTCTTCATCCGAGGAAACTAAACTCTGAACTGATTCTGTCGGCAATAACACAGGCCTATGATATGTTGAATTTTCCCCTGCATCCACCTCCCCATTCCCTGGTGCAGGATCTGGGCCAGAGCCAACCACAACACTCTGGAAATTAACAAAGACATAAAATGAAACCAGACATACAGAGGTGGTAAAAATGAGCAATAAAAGACAGCAGGTATTATTTATTATTTGAATGACTCTAGAAATTATTTCATAGTAACGGCTGATCTGTAGGTATGTTTTGGAAGGGGAACATTTTGGCAGAGGAAGCATATATTTCTTCCCCCAATACTTTTCTCACCCAATTTGTGGCTGAGAATAAAGTCATCATTCAGAGCATGAGTCAAGGGGGAAAACATTGTTTTCTATTTAGAAAGAAATAAGTTAAAGTATGAATTTCCACAGAATCTTGAGAAAGCTGGTTCTTTAAAATATGATGACATTTAAAGCACTGATCTTTGGAATATCTGTTTAAGAATAACAGTAATATAAATAGTCCTTGATTTGTGACTACAATTGGGACAAGAATTTATGTTGCTAAGAATTTATGTTGCTAAGAATTTATGTTGTTACCGGCCTCAAGCAATGATTAACGGTCCAGAAAAGAAGGTCAAACACACACGTGGATAGTTAATCAGCAAACTTGTATTAAACAGTAAAGAAAAAAGTCTAAAGCAAATTGTCCTTACTTTCAGGAGAAAACACAGAGGATTCGTTGCACAATTCAGTCAGCTACAAAGTTCAGTGAAAAGCCAACCAATACAAAAGTCACAGAGCATAAATAGTCCAAGAGTCTCTGAATATTCACAGCACAAAAGCAGCAGCTTGTCCCAGAGCATTCGACTCCCACAATGCTGAAGTGCAATCCAAAAGCAGGAACTTCAAAGCAGGAACAAATGACGCCACACAAACCACCCAGATAACCAGCCACAGTTTGCCTTGGCCCCGTTCTCTTTTTATGCTGTTAGCCCTCATTAAGGGAACCACACCCAGCCCAGGTGTGCTTATCCTACTTCTTAAAGCGATCCCTTCTTTGTAAAGCCCTACGGCTGCGTAAATTGATGTATTGTCCTGCAGACGAGCTGAGAGAGGATAAACTGTCTGACGAATTGCCAGCCCCTTCCCCTGAACTGTCTGCCAATTCGTCCTGGCTCTCTGCCCCATCTTCCTGACTGATGGCTACATCTTCCTGGCTGTCAGCTGCATCATCCTGGCTGTCAGCCAGGCTTTCACAGTCACTGTGTGCCGCGTCTCCCCCATCTGTGGGGGCAACAGCTGGCCCAGGCCCAAACACAACACCAAG
The DNA here is from genome assembly GCF_031021105.1 of Erythrolamprus reginae. Lineage (NCBI taxonomy): Eukaryota > Metazoa > Chordata > Lepidosauria > Squamata > Dipsadidae > Erythrolamprus > Erythrolamprus reginae. The sequence goes on from NC_091951.1 coordinate 308,629,880, forward strand.
CAAGATGGTTGTTAAGTGGATCACATAGCTGTTAAGCAGAACCAGCTTTCTCCATTGACTGACTGTTGGAATTTGGCTGGGAGGATCACAAGCAGGGGTGGGCAGCAGGCAGGACAGGGTGGAACACAGTTCCACCAGCGGAAATGAAGCTGTGTGCCCAGCTCCAGCTGACTACCCCCACCCCCCATCCTCTCCTTTCTCCTCCGAAAGCGGCAGGGAGACCAGCCAGTGTTCCCTCTAATTTTTTTTGGGGGGGGAGGCGGAAAATTATAGTGTCTGAGTGGCAGTCCCTTCGGGACTAGGCGGCACAGAAATATTAAATAAACAAACAAACAAATAAAAAACCCACCCTGTTTTGATTCAGAGAATTTCAAAATAAAATACTGTACTGTGTGTCTATAACAGTGAGCTCATAATAGGGCAACTCTATCAATATCAAAATGCCACTTAAATAGTTGAGCTAGTTTCAAACTAGATTTTGATTTTCTTTCTCTCTTCCTTACTCCCATTCTTTTTCTTTCTCTTTTCCTTCCTCTCTTTTTTCTATCTGTTTCTCTCTCTTCCTCTCTTCCTCTCTCTCTCCTTCCCTTTCACTCTTTCCCTCTCGGCTTCTGGGCAGGTTTGGAAAACTCTGAGTTGATGATGATTTTTAAGTGAGCGATTGCTCACTGCTCAGCTTAGAGGGAACTATGAGACCAGCACTGGCAGGAGTTGCAGGGGGCCCATTTCCTCCCCCCTCTTTTCTCAACAGTTGATCGGCACCCATTCCCCTAGCTACTCAGCCTGAGGCAGGGGCGACACAGGAAGGAGAGCATGGGAAACGCGAAGCAAATTGTCACCCCAGAGACAGACACTGATGAGGTTGTAAGTCAAGGACTTAACAGTTCACTTGAACGATGATGATCATTCAAGCCACTCCCACATGGTCACATGGCCAGCAAGCCATTCCTACCCAGTCACATGACCATCAAGCCATGCCCACAAAATAAGCCACACCCACAGTGTGGCAGTAAAAATTTTGGCTGCCCATTACTGGTCACAAGTGGCGGTCATGGGATGTGACAATCCTCATAAATACATATTGGTTGCCAGGCACCCAAATGTTGATCATATGACTATGGGGATGCTGCAATGGTTGTAAGTGCATCGGCTGGTCATTGTTGTGGTTGGCTCTGGGCCAGCTCCTGCTCTAAGGACTGTGGGGGTTGATGTGGGAGAATCCTCACATTATCAGAGGCTGGTTTTACTGCCAACAGCTTCCGACAGTGAAGCGTCTGTGTCAGGAGAAGATTCTGGAAGTGAAGTAGGATCAACTAAGGAGGTAATTACAGGCAGCCCATTAGCTAATTACCCCATTAGTGAATCATCATCATTATCATCGTTAGATTCAGAAGAGGAGGCATTCATAGATGTTCGCAGACGCAGGTTGATGTCAGGGAAGGAACAACTGCGCAAGTATTATAGGAAATAAGGGAGAACACCTGTGGCTGGGGCAATTAGGCTAATGGGGCTGCTGATAAATTGCCAATGTTGTTGCCTCTAGGCGTGGGAGATTATCCGTTTGGAGAGAGAGAGAACTGTGTTTTACATCAGGATTTTACAAGGACTCTGAACTGTTTCTGGATTTTACCAGGACTCTTGGACTAATTCACAGTTAAGTTTGGCTTGAGGACTCTTGAAGGGGGTGGTGGCTGTGACATCTTCACAACTGCCTTTATCTGCTTTGCTTTTATTTTGGCTTATCACAGCATTCAAAGTTTGTAGTTTGTGGGACAGCACTATGGCTGATAAAAGTGCGTTTGAACAGTATTTTTTCTTTGTGATAAACTGCCTTTGTTTACTTTACAAGAGAGTGTGTGTTTGAATTTACACTTCAGACTTAATTGGGGCTTAACAGTCATAAGTTATTTATTTCAGGGATTTTGTAACTTCAAACAGTGACCCAATGTGTTTTGCATTCGAAACTTCTGGCAACCTGGATCAAACAACAGGTTCGTGCATTTTGCTAAGAATGACTTTCACTGGCAGATAAAAATAGGTATGTATGTGTGGAAAGTTGGGGAAAGCACTTATGCTTGGGAATCTGTAGAGGCTTTTACACGGTAGTCCACCACAACTTTTCTGTCTGCAGAAGTGTTTATCAGCCCAGTCAAATAAAAAGGAAATACTAAATAGCTGGGTTATTTAGTGCACTTGTCTGTTCCGCTTGCAAAGGATGTCTACCAAGGGGAAGAGAAAGCTTTTACAGAAAATGACTGCCATTTATGTAATTTAGTGCATTCCCAAACCAAAAATACATTTTGTTTTTCTGAAATGCCTTTTACAATTGTCTGAGGATAAAAACCATTCATTAGAAACTTTCAGCTTGAAACTAAAGCTAATGAATTCACTCTGGTTTTGAAATTACTGAAGAAATATTAACATTGGGGTTGAGTCCATGAATTAAAAACTGAGACTAGCCTTTTAAAGCTGTAGTGTTGCAGTGGTCAGGTGACTATTCTAGACCAAGGCTTTATATCTGAAGTCTGAATTTAGTCTCTGAAGCTTTAATTCAGGGCTGTCAAACTCCTGGCCCATGGGCCAGATACATCACATTCTGACCATGCACATGTCCGGTTTAATGAAGAGAGGGAAAGTCTCGATACATCACAGGATTGTCGTGACGATGTGAGTTTGACATGCCTGCCTTAATTGAAGCCTTCAAAGCAGAGCACCTGATAGTTGGCTCATGACCACATGAGTGAAGCCTCATATTTTTTCTTTTTTTAAAGCATGCACTAGCCATAAAAATAAATGAGGTTCCACTGTTCTGAATGCTATTTTGACTTTGATCTCTCCTGTATGTACCACTGCTTCAGAGAGATGCTAAAAGTTTTTAACAAATTGTGTATATCATGTTACAGCAGAAGGAAATTAAAACACTACTGGGGAATCAATCATATTAGTTGTAATTTGTAATCTGTTTTGTTTCTCTGGGTCATATAATATATGCGTATAGATGCATAATTTGTATTTATTTATTTTGTCATGATGATATGGTAGGAATTGATGGTAGGAACTGATGATATGGTACATTTCCTCCCACCTCCTCTGCTTCTTCCTTCTTCTCCATCAGAAGTTATATTGCATTTTCCCCATGAAAAACAAAAAACACTTTTTCCTGCTGGATATAGTCAGCCTGCCCTTCAGCCATGGGGACACTTCATTGTGAGGAAAAGTACTTAACCAAATAGTAAGAGGTTATCTCAGTGCCAAGCTAAAGAGCCTGCAATGAGAACCTTGAGAAATCTATGTGTTCTGTCGGGCTCTCTGGTAGACTCCTCCCAAAAATTCATAGGTACAAATTTCAGACACACACACACACGTTTGAAAATTCAAAACAATGTTCTTTATAATGAAAATTCACTTAAACTAAGCCCTCTTTTCATATAGCAAAGAGCACTCGTCTCCAAACAAACTGGTAATTTGTACAAGTCCCTTATCAGTTCTGTGATATTAGCTTGCAGCTGTGAGGCAATTCACAGTCCTTCTTTCACAAAGTGAAACACATTTTACTCTGGTTTAGTTTCAAAGCGGGAAAAAATCAGCACACAAAAGGTCAAAGTCAGTAATGCAGTCACGGAACACAATGATCAGATAATCCTCCACAATGGCCAAACCCAAACCTCACTAATTACCACAGCCCCACCCAATCACAGGTGGCCTCATTTTCTTTGATAATAATCTCTCAGTTGTTGTTGCCTATGCATCGCTCTCCGCATGCGTGGCTGTATCATTAACTCTTGTTCTGAATCCAAGGAGGAGCTAGATAATTGATCTCCTTCTGAGCTGTCTGCCACACTCTCCTCCTCCCTGTCACTCAGGTCTTCTTGGTCAGAGGAGTCTTCATCAGCAGATTCCACCGGGGGGGGGGGAAACAGGCCTGCAGCATGTGGATGTCTCCCCCACATCCACAGTCCTTGGGGCAGGAGCTGGGCCAGAGCTAACCACAACACTATGGAAAATCATTAAAGAACTGGATGATTGGAAGAGAGCAAATATTCTATTTTCCAAATGTATAAAAGGAAGTTCTATGGAACTACAGACCAGGCAGTATGAGACTGGTACCTGGGAAGATTCTAGAATTAATCATAAAGAGATCGATCTGTTAGCACCTTGAAAACTATGGAGTAATTGCCAGAAATCAACATGAGTTGATTTGACAAGAACAAATCTTGCTAGATTAGGGTATCCTGTCCTCCCCACAGCACCTGAATTAAGTTCTTAAAAGATTGGGAGAATGATTAAGACAAAACATATCTGCTCAGCAAAGTAACTGACAAAATACAATGTATTGATTAGCAAACTACTGTAATTGTACGGTGAACAGCATTACAGTTAAATGGATACATAGTTGGTGCAAAAATATTTCCCGAAAGTGTTCTTCAATGATGGTTTATCAAAGTGGAAAGAGGTATTGAGTGGATTATAGCAAGATCAGTATCAGTATCAATATTGATGACTTAGATGATGATACGGAGGAAATGTTTTCAGTTTTGCAGCTGAAACAAATTTGGATGAATTAGTAATATTGTATCTTAGACCAGTGTTTTTCAACCAGTGTGCCGGGGCACACTAGTGTGCCGCGAGACATGGTCAGGTGTGCCGCGAAGCTCAGAGAGAAAAAAAGCAAGAGAGAGAAAAAAAGAGAGAAAGAAAGCAAGAGAGAGAGAGAAAGAAAGCAAGAGAGAAAGAGCGCGAGAGAGCTAGAAAGAGAACAAGAGAGAGAGAGAAAACAAGAGAAAGAAAGAGAGAAAGAGAGAGAGAGAGAAAGAGAGGGAGGAAAGGAGAGAGAGACAAAGACATAGAGGGAGGGAGGGAGGGAGGGAGAAAGAGAGCAAAAAAGAGGAAGGAAGGAAGAGAAAGAAAGAGGGATGGAGAGAGAGAGAAAGAAAGAGGAAGGAAGGGAGAGAAAGAGGGAGGGAGAAAGAAATAGAGTGAAGGGGAGGAAGAGAGAGAGAGAGGATTTTTTTGTCCAAACTTTTTTTAGCTGCCCCCCCCCCCCTTGCTCAATGTGCCCCAGGGTTTTGTAAATGTAAAAAATGTGCCACGGCTCAAAAAAGATTGAAAATCACTGTCTTAGACAACAGAAATTAAATTAAAAATAATTTTAATAGGCCAGTGAAATAGCCTTAGAATTGGATAAAATTTAATATGCAAAATTAATTGTTTAAAAAAACAATCAAATCTGTATACAGGATGAAGGGTACTTGCTTTGTGAAGGAGACCTTAGAATAATACTCTATTATAAACTGATTATAAACCAGTAGTGTGAGGTAGCTGCAAAATGGCATACACAATTTCAAATGACATCAACAGAAGTATAGTTGTCAATGTTTTTCAATATATTCTTGATCTAAGTAATCAAATCAAACTTTGACTATCAATTTTGGATTTATCTATTTTTTTATTTATGAAATTTAGCGGCCACTTGATTCCAAGGAATATCTGGGCAACTTACATTTAAAAGAGAAAACAGTAAAAAGGAACCAATAGACAGGAAATCCCATGTGTCGAGGCATGAGATTAAAACAGTATATGGCAACTCCATTTTGAACAATTGAAATACAAATGCATCTTTATCTAGCGGGGGTCACCAACCTTACAGACCTCAGGAACCACTAAATTCATAATTTTAAATCCCCCATTTTTAAAAAAGATAAATACTATTTAGTGCAATATAAAAAATACAAATAATTTTTCTGCAGACCACTGGTTGGTGGTCTATATAGAATACAGAACGAGACTTTAGATGATATATGACTGGAATGACAATCCATTAGCCCAGATAAGGGCTTATCTGGCACCCTAGATAAAGTTGGTGAAGTAACATCCTCCCTAGATAATTTGGTTAATCTCCCAGCCTCCATGATGTGCTGATTCACCTAAATAACTTAATATTATAAACTGAATTTGAATCACTGTTCACCTGGGATTCACCTCCTGCCTGTGAATAGTCATTGAAACAGAATAATATTCCAGAAAAGCTATTCTGAATAGTGTCTATAGCTGAGAATTTCACACAGTTATCCCAGCCTTGGTCTCTGTATGCCTGGCAATGTACCCCAAGAGTGAATATTCCCAGCCATTTCTAAAAGCACCCAATTTTGACACTGTAGACCTTTCCCATGAACTTCTACAAGCCTCTGCATTTACTGAAACAAAACATTTTTCGATAGCCTAAAGAAGACTGAATCGCTCTCCTTCGTTTCACACACTGCTTGCCGAGCTACAAAGAAGTCTCTCTGCCCCGTTTCATCTCTCTAAACCAATACTGCCATACCTGTAAGAATGGGTGGCTGTGAATAGCCAGTTTTTCCATAATAGCTTGTTAAATCTTTTCTTTTAAAAAAATAATAAAAAGAATGACAGCCAACCTACGGAACATGGATACTTTTGATTAGGTATATGGGTGAATACACATTACTAGGATCCTAATTCATTTTATACCAAAAATGAAAAATAATACGTAAAGCTGTGCATGTTTTTTTGAATAAAGATTGGAGATTTAATATAATGTTAAATCTATACCTCTGAACAGAAATGAAATATTTCACAATATTAACAGCTGCCATATTCTAAAAGTGCTTTAAAAATATTGCTAGAAGTTTGCAAAGTGGTTGAATTTGAATTAATCTCTGCTTCATTGTAAGCGCCCTTTTAATTGTAATTATTCCATAGATGTCAGTGAAATATTCTTTTCTGTAACTCTAGCCTAGAGATATATCAACTACAATTGTATCACTAAACTTCAGTTGAATACTGAAATAAGATCAAACAGAAGTTATTTGCACTTGCCTAGAGAATGTATTAACATTTGGATATTTATTCCATTTGTTTTGGTACAACTGAATTAAAATTGTTCAATTTCTTGGATTTAAAGTAGATCATTAAAAATGTTTTGATGATTTTCTGTTTGATAATACTCAGTTTAGATTATTATCTATCTGCTCATATGAAAATATACTTAAATACTCTCTTCCAGTGATTCAATATAAAACATCCAGGTTTTCCCCCCTCTTACCTTACCAGTAGCAATATTCTAATTAACATGCATATCATTTAATAGTCCCTTTGGCACGTCCTCTTGATGTAAGGTATTACAGAAATTATTCTGATTGGCTTTTATTTTTTGAATTCTTATGGACTGATTTTCTAACAAGCAGCACCATGGCAGAAAACAGAGTCCTTACAATACTCTTTTGATCATTGACTGTTTTAAGCCAAATCACATCTATGTTGAAGTACAAAGGGCAAACCTTTTATAATGGTCAAGTTGTTCAGTAGTGTTTATATCATATAGACAGGTTCTTTTTTGGAAAGGTTATACATTGACATTTCTTATTTAGGACTGCTGATTTCATCTGATTAAATCTTAATGGTGCTTCTCTCTAACTGTGAAGAGATGGCTTAATTAAAGTACTGTAGTTCTGTTTCCGATGGAGAGGTATGAAAGCTCCAGTTGATGAACATTATAAGGCACTTTACACTACTGTATCTTCAGAAGTCTTTTCACTACAATAAACTCCAAAATGTGAAGAGAGAGGGGCAGCTATAATAAATCTTTTTTTTTTAAAAAAGAAGTAGCTTTATCAGCATCATGATATGAGCCCATAGATCTCTCTATGCAGAAAAAGCTGATGAAAGGGAAACGTTTGAAATGAATCCTCTTTGGTAAAATTTAAACTCTATGTAATTTAGTTGATGTTAATTTCAGTGGTGGCCTGGAAATATTGGAATGGATAAATTATGGACAGTTTGTTATGGAAATTTGCTAATTCAAAAGAATTCTAACAAGCAGTCAAAGGTGCTACCAGAAGCTGAGGTAGAAAAATGAGTAGGATGCACCCTATCAAAATTAGTCACAATGAAATTTAGCCTGAAAACAGCTTGGTTTAGACAATTGTGATTGTTAGTATCAAAATTAAGTATTCTGGCTGCATTTTTAAAAATTATGTGGTTTTGAGGGGTTATGAGCTACATTAAAGAGTAATGCTTGGATTAATTAGCTGAAATAAAAATCAGGTGCTGTTTGGCTTTGAAACCAAACTGATAATAAACTGACTCATGTACCTATAAATACAGGAAAGATCGATTTTTGTGTGAGTTCAAATCACATATTAAATCTTTATTATGGCCTTCAGGTTAGAAATCATAATTAATTACACACACCTACTTTTAAAAAATGCAATAACATTACATAAAATATATTATTATTATTATTATTATTATTATTATTATTATTATTATTATTATTATTATTATTATTATTTATTACATTTGTATGCCGCCCCTCTCCGTAGACGCAGGGCAGCTTACCGCAATAATAAAAACAATGTATAACAAATCTAATATTTAAAATATTTTTTAAAAAAACCTTATTTAAAAAGCAAGACATACATATTATAGTAACTAGTGCAACTAACAATGATAATCAACAAAATTTGGGCTAAATGTCGTGTAGGTAGGTCAAATACAACAAATGCTAGCATAACATTGGGCACCTGGGAAAGATACATAAGGATGCCAATGAGATAGAGATAGTGACAGATAGACATTGTATTTTCAAAAATTTAGGAATAAATATTATGAATGACATTACACTTCTCCATAAGAGACTTGCAGTTCAAGATTGTTCTTAGCTCCTACTATATTCCAGACATCCCACATCAACTGTGACCTTTTGCAGAAGAATAACAAAAGGTTTGGTTGTTCATGATACAGTCAACTGAAGATTAGATTATTTGAACCAGAATGTACTCTATATGAAGCTGCTTATATGGTGAAATCTGAATTGGTTCAGAATGCTGTTACTATGGATTTTAATTGAGCTTCACAAGTTTCTGGAATTGAAACATCTCTTTTTGTAGCTGAGGTGAGCACTCTCATGAGTAAGGTGGATGGTATATAAATTCAATAAATAAATAAATAAAGTAATTGTCAGGAAAATGGATTGAAATGCAGTAAGTAAATGTGCATGTAAGTCAGTAAATAATATACTATGTGTCAGCTATCAGTTTGATTTCAGTCTCTTTCGAAACACTAAGTAGACTAGTTTTAGGATATCTTAATATCTACAATCCCCTTCATATTTCTATAATATGTTAAGTACTTTGAATAATTTATGTAGTAAATGGTGTGCAAATATATTTGTGCTACCTACTAGCAGAAGTTTATCTTGAGTATAGTTATAATAGTTACATAATCTGATGCTAGAATTTTATTTTCAGGTTTATTTCTAGTAATTTGATTATTTGATGGAGTAATATAATTACTGTAAGAAACTGTTATTAGTTTATTATATTTATTTAAAATTTATATTAAATGTTAATAATCTCTTGTGCCTTTTTTTATTGCAACTCTGCACCTACTTCCTGTCCCAATTTAATCTACATTTAAATATTTTTGATATTATATTCTTCATACAATACAGTTTGGTAAATGCAATAGGTACTTTATGTGATTTCAGCATACTAATTTCTAGACCAAGTCAATTTATACTAGAAGAAAAACATCAAATTCTGGTTTTAGTAAAACTGGAACAAAATGGAAGTGATAGTACCAGTATGCTCAACATTGAACAATACTTTTTATAGCTGAAAAAATGCTTTCCATTTACCATAAAATGTTCACTAATTTATCATACATTAATTAATTTATGATAGCCTGGTGAAAGATCCCTGAAAAACAAATATGTGCCTCAAAGTTGGGTGTTCTTTGTTACTGACTTTTATGTCTGAAATGTTAATTTTGTATAAAAATCCCATTGAATTTAATGGAAGTAAATTTAATGGAAGGGAACACTAGGTTACTTTAGTGTTATATATGGCCTTAATCTTAAGGAAACTTATACTTCACTGCATTTGATTCATTTTTAATCTTGGATAAAAGGTTTTTCTAGTAACTTGAATCTTTCACAACTTTTCTGTCTAATCTAATAATCTCCAAGAGTTCTAGACTACAATCTGCCCCATTCCTAGCTACCATGCTGCTCAAGAGATTATAGAATTTTTAAACGAAGGGATGTTGAAGTCACCAGGTTGTGGATTTTGTTAATTAGCAATATGTTAGGACTCAGAGCAGGAGAATCTGGGTGAAAAAACAGGTGAATATTTCAGACTCCTCTGTGTGGATGAACCACAGGCGCCTTCTGAAGATGCTGTTCTCTATGTCTAATTATCTGTGAATAAGAGCCTTTAAACCACAAGAAGTATGTTTGGGTAGACATGCATAAATCTCATGCGGTTATATCATAAGCTTGCATAATATAACCTTGGGGGAAAGTAGAACAGCAATTCAAGATCCAGAATTATTTTAATTTTTTAAAGAATAGGTTCTGGTTATATTTTGAACTAAATAAACGATGATGATTTTTCTGTGTTGTAATTTGAGATGGGTTTCATTATATTTAATTTCATGAACATCAAAAGTTTTGTTGATTGTAACTGGAGTAATGAAGAGTTTGCAAAATTCAGGTCTTATATATGTTTAATAGATCATGTCCACTCTTCTATTCCTTAACCTAATCTATTATTTTCAATTGAAACAATAGGGTATTTAAAAACTTGTCAATTGCTTATAGTTGTTGGGAATCAAATATTTGTCATTATTAAGTATTTTTGCCTTCTACTTTTATAATGATCAGCAATGGATTGTAATTTAGAGGACATACAGTAGATCTGCCATTTTAAAGGAAATGTCTTTGAACAATGGCTTGTAAAAGAAGATTGGATATAGAAAGGATTCCAAAATTCTTTTTTAAAAAAGCACACAGTTGATTAGTAAGGTTGATGAATTTTTCAGTTATAAAAAACTAATTTAGAAATGAGTTTTATTCTATCTATCTGTCTGTATCTCTTTCTACCTACCTACCTACCTACCTACCTACCTACAGATAGATAGATAGATAGATAGATAGATATCTAAATAAAAATGTAAATGTACATATGTTCAGGACATCAAATATCTGAAAGTTCTTCACCAATTACTTTGAAATTTTGACACAGCATTGCATTTGATCACAGCCCTTTTTAAATACCTATATTATATAGCTGTCACACCTGTGACAGGTAAAAACTAGTGAAAAACATAGGGTTGATGATGAAAAACAAAGGAGCCGCATTTTGATTGGCTGGTGAAAAAACAGGAAGTTGCTTGGCATGGAGACTGGTGACAAACATAGGAGGTACATTTTGATTGGCTGCTGATAATTGTTTCAACCACCACAGGAAACTCTTCTCAGAACATAAAGGAACCATGGATTGGATTGCCTCCTAAGTATTGCAGGCTTGGGTGAAATCAAGAGCCCTGTGAGGTAGACCGCTCTTATAGTCTTTTAGTAGATGGGTCAGGCCAGTATCTTAAAGCAGGGGGAACAGAGAGGGAGGGAGGGAGAGAGAGATATATGTCCAAATGTCACTCTGATCTCTAATGTTAATCCTTTCAAACTCTGTTCTTATGAAAAAATTGAGCAGAGGGTTGGACTAGAAGACCTCCAAAGTCCATTCCAACTCTGTTATTCTGAATAAATTGAGCAGTGGGTACGACTAGAAGACCATGAGGTCTTTTTCTGCCGTCAATCTTCTATGTTTCTATGTAATTCAATGGTATACTTAGGCAAGAAACATCAAATACACAGGTACAGAATAGATAGTATCTGGCTCCACAGTAGTAACTGTGAGATGGATATAGGCATTCGAGTGGACAACCACTTAAGTATGAGGCAGCAGTGATGCAACTGCCATAAATGCCAATGCAGTCCTAAGCTGCAACAGAAGGATAATTGTAATTGTAACTGTAACACAAAGCGATTGTACCCCTTTATATGGAATAAAAGGACCACACTTGGAATTCTGTGTCGGTTTTGGTTAACACAACACAAAAAAGATGTTGAGGGTCTATAAAGGGTATAAAAAAGAGCAACAAAGATGATTAGGGTTAGTTTGGAGACTAAACTATACAATGAAAGATTGAGGGAATTAGGTATAAATAAGTCTAAATAAGAAAAGGACTACAGGTAGTCTTTCAATACTTGAGGGGTTCTCCCAGAGAAGATCAGGGTGACCTATTCTTCAAAACATCTGAGGGCAGGACAAGAAGCAATGAATGGAAGTTTATTAAAGAGATATCCAACTTAGAATTAAGAAAATATTTTTTTAAATGGGATTTTTAAAAAATATACATCAATATCAATATATGAACAGTGTGGCCTCTGTGTATAATTCATTTTGATGCAAACAACAATTACTACTACTATTAATAATAATAGTGGAAATTGTGCAAGGAAGCTGATGAAACTGTAGACTATGTGCTCAGTTGCTGCAAGAAAATCGCACAGACCGATTACAAATTATGGCACCACTCTGTGCACAAATGATCCACTGGAATTTATGCAAAAACTATAACATCCATACTGCTGCAAACTGGTGGGAATACAAGCCCTGAAAAAGTGGCTGAAAATTAGATGGTCAAGATCTTGTGGGATTTTCATATACAAACAGACAAGGTAGATAGATAGATAGATAGATAGATAGATAGATAGATTTTTTATTGGCCAAGTGTGATTGGACACACAAGGAATTTGTCTTGGTGCCTATGCTCTCAGCATACATAAAATAAAACATACATTTGTCAAGAATCATGTGGAACAACACTTAATGATTGTCATAGGGGTCAAATAAGCAATGAAGAAGCAATATTAATAAAAATCCTAGGATATAAGGAACAAGTTACAGTCATACAGTCAACATGGGAGGAAATGGGTGATAGGAATGATGAGAAAAACTAGTAGGATAGAAGTGCAGATTTAGTAGAAAATCTGACAGTTTTGTGTTTAGTTTTCTTGGTGTGCAGTGCTCTGTAGCGACGTTTTGAGGGTAGAAGTTGAAACAATTTGTGTCCAGGATGTGAGGGATCAGTAAATATTTTCCCCGTACTGACGCATAATACACCAGATATCAAGCTGGTTGAGAAAAACAAAGTGACCATCATCAACATCTCAATATCAGGTGATAGTAAGGTCAATGAAAAGGAACACAAAAAAATTGTGAAATACCAGGACGTAAAAATTGAAATTCAATGAATATGGCAAAGACCAGCTGTGGTAATTCCAGTGGTGATTGGAACAAAAGCACTGGAATTAAATTTAAAACAGCTCAAAATCAACAAAAGCACCATCAGTCAAATGCAGAAAGCTGCACTGCTTTGTTCTGCATGTATATACTGTATTTAAAATACATTACGACACCCTAGGCCCTTGGATGGGGCTCAACTAGTAATCAATGCCAAATCCAGCAAAACAACTGGCCGCTGTCATACAATTGGGATAATAGTAGTAGTAGTAGTAGTAGTAGTAGTAGTAGTAGTAGTAATAATAATAATAATAATAATAATAATAATAATAATATAGTTACATTAATCAAACTTATACAATTCTAGTAATGATATACATATTTGTTTTAGAGTAGTTATTCAATATTTCAAGGTTCCATTTTAATGCCATACATATATAATAATACCATATTTCAACCTCTCATCTTTCCATCTAATTAGTACTTATATTCTCTTATATAAAAAGTATATCTGCTAATATTTCCCCTATTTCTTATTTCTTCCTCTATTCTAGCTTCTAATCAGGACACAATTACTAATTCTAGTGTTAATACCCATGTTTATATTAAGACATAGTTCTCCATTATTTGGTTATTCAAAGCCAAAATACGCCATTCATCCTATTATTTACACATACCCAATAATACCATCTTTCAACCTCCAATCTTTCCATTTATTACTTTATATAAAAGTGTGTATTCTTATTTCTATCTCTATTCTAGTTTTAATTGGGCCATAATTATATTATGAAAAAAAAGAAATAATTCATTTCGATCCATCATCTCTTGTCTGTTTTAATACTTCAATTCTTATTTATTTTTTAGCTTGCTTCCATGCTCCTCTCTTGGATCTTTGTCTCTATCAGCATCTGTGTCTTCACCATTTAGTCTGAATATTTCTTCCATCTCTATCTGGCCAGGTGTCCAGAGTGTCCACACAACCCCCTGTCTCCTTTTCAAGAATATCTTCCAAGTTATCCAATTTCATTTTAAAATCTCTTAAAGTACTTTTCCCTTGGTTTATTTCATCAATCATTATTATCTTTATTGCCTTCTCCTTTTCATCTTCTTGCTTTATTTGTTGTTTTGTCTGTTCTATATTTTCCTCCATTCTTTCTGCTATCTCCACTCTTTTATCTTCATTCATTATCAGTTGTAGGATATTTTCTATTTTCCCATTTATGCCTTGCAATAGGAGCATTATCTCTCCATGATTCTTTGTCATAGTATCCCTAATGTTTTGAAACATCAGCACCATTTCTTTTGAAATCTCACTCATTTCTTCCTGAGGAGCATCTTGTCTTATTTCAGTAAGTCCCGCTCTTACTCAATCATCCACAAACAATGTATTCAAGTCCAGTGTTGCTCCTCAAAAGTTTTAATATTCAAAATTTGTTACATCTCAGCATTATTAATCAATTCCATTTACGTAGTCCAGGCAGCTTCTACAAATCAAAAGTCACTTTACTTTACTTAAGAGTCTTCCTTATTCTCACAATAGAGTCTCCAGTACTCATCAAGTAGATAGTTATAGAATAGTAAATATCACCATAGTCTTAATGAATGTTGTTTATTTCTCTTATCAAGAATTTTCCTGGGCTTGTAGGGGTATGGCATATTTTCCATTCATGAGTAGATGGCACCCTCAGCTTAGGTTTCAGCATTGCTTCAAGTCTGAAAAATTGATTAATCCAATTTTAGTTCAATTTATGAAAGCAAAACCAGCTATTTAAGAAGATAGTTCCAGCATTTTATAATGCCTTTCCAAAACAACTCCTTCCCAGTTTAAAAATCCAATTTTCTATGTTTTAAAAGGTCTTTAGCTTTTCTACCCTTAGTTCCTTTTTTGTGAGGGTCTAGGATTTTTCTTTCTATGGTTGTTCACTGCATTAAGTCTATTTTCCTGGATTTCCCTGTTTTTTTCTTTTAAGGTTAGGAGGATCTAAATAAAAAATAAATAAAGGAAAGGAAAAAAAAACTTCTCACCCAGCTCCAGTCATTGAACATCTACACTGCTCCTGTAGACCTCTGCTGTCCCAGCTTCATGGCAGCCATGATGCCTGCCCCCTTCAAGCAATAGGAGATAAGGTTGCCTTTACTGAATTGAATATGTTTTCAACATATGGTATTTGGGAGGTAGGAAACAGTTTCCATCAATACTTGGCTCCTCTGCTGGAGACTACTCTGTGCCTAAGTTATGGGATCATAATAGACTTTACTGAAATTTCAGTGATCAGATGCCTCAGTGTCACATTGGGGTTTCACAATCAAATGGATTTTGAATAAATTTATGGTAACTGAATTTTCACAAATTATTTGATCTTTGTGTATATCAGATTTGAATCGGGGGGGGGGGGGGGGCTTGTACATGGCCATAAATACTTATCCCTCTTTCGCCATGTACAGACCAATTTACTATCTAGCTTCTTGAATTGTGGAACCTTCAGTTTAATTATATTGCAATAAATATACAGACATAAAAAGGTGGGCATTGGTGGAGGCTATGGCTCACATTACTTCTAATTGATTGTGAACCAGCTAAGCAAAAAACAGCCAGGTAGTAGGAACATGTGTTTTCCTAAACCAAACTTGTCACTATGCATTAATATGTAGAAGTTACTTCAGTTTGATTTAATCCAAAATAACTTTATTAATCAACCTCCCTAAATCTTCACTCAGATAAGTAGAATCACAAACCTAAACTATGATGGATAGGAGTGATAGGATTTGGAAATCACTACATTGGTGATGGCTATTTTAGAAACCTGTTGAAGTCTAAACCAGTTGAGACAGAGTTCAAAGTAGTCCTGTTTAAATTTGCCTGCAGTCTTTTCCCCTGTATCTCCACAACCCAAGTTAGACCAACTAACTTTGTAGAAGGCATTCCAGAGGGTATTGGGAAGGGAAAAATTGCTTTCATTTTCTGAGATCTCAGAGTGTGCTTTGCATTAACCGAAACAAATTTGGCACAGGTCCTTCGACTTTTATAAAGTCCTTCCCCTTTATTATGATGGTTTCTTCAGGTTACCAAGTAGCATAAACACAGAAGTTGTGGGATTTGCCTAAAGGCAAATAATTCCCTTTTTTTTTTGAAGCGACCGTTTGGCCAGTGGGAGACTCTAGAAGAGAATCCCAAGGACAGACTGTCTCCTCCGCCCGCCCCCCCACTTGCAGCAGATTCAAATCGAGACGGTCCTTAACGGGCTTCGAAGAACTGAAGAAGTTGGTTGTTGAAAGGAACAATCGCCTGGCGGTAAGTAAAAATTGGGCCGCCCTAAATGCGCTCAGTATGTCAGCGCGCCCTGGGCGCAATCTTCGACGCTCAATCTTTGACGCTGAACTTCAGGACTTCTGATGGTGACAGCAACTTGCCTGACCGGCTGGAAACGGCAAATGCAAAACTCGAAAACTGGGGGCGGGGGGGGATGACTTTGCAACGTCTCAGGCAAAAACAAACAAACAAACAAACAAACAAACAAACAAACAAACAAACAAACAAACAAAAACCCACAGGTGACCATGCGCTTGTGGTCCCCTGCCTAGCAATGTCTCCTGAACTCCAGAGAAACTTTACGAGCTGGTTAAAGCAGACGGTTTGAAGGAAGAGTTTGAGGAAGGTCTAGATTCCGATTAAAAGTGCAACCGGAGTGAAAATGGCTCTGACTGGAAAGTAATCATATATGCTTTCTTTGCCTTCAATTAACTGCCTTCCATTTCCCGCAGTTCACACATATCTATCCTTTATGTCTTGGCGGAGATGAAAGGGCGCGCAGGCATCATTTTGTATGATGTAATATACCCCATCCTTCAATCCACCAGGGTGCACAACTCTGGAGTTTCACTCGCGAGCAACTACGAACACGGAGACGTGCTCACGTTCTCTTCAATTTTCCGAAAGTTCCACTAAGATCCAGAGAAATTATTTACTCAGTCGAAAGTGGCGGAGAGACGCTTTGATTGACCTCAGCCTGAAGCCCGGCTTTGCAGACCTATTTTTTGAAGAAATGATTAGATCTCCGTTATCACTAATAGCAAATAAGCTATTTATTAATCTCAAATTTCCCAATGATGGGGAGGGGGTCAGTATACATATTTCTGCAGAAACAAATGCACAAATACTCTACGAGGATACACACCTTTTTCCCCTCTTGCTGGACAAATAACAAACGGTAATAACCGATTTGTTAATAATCCATGATCTATTATTTTGGGGGGCAAACTTATCAAATGATGTTTAAACAATTCGTTTTGATAAAGCTATTTTATTTACTAAACATTCGGTAAAACTATCCATACCTTTGTTTATCTCAATTCAACCGGCTGCCTACAAGAGATGATTTTTAAAAAGTAAGGTAGAAGGAGGGAGAGGGGCGGCATACAAATCTAATAAATAAAATAAAATAAAATAAATAAATAATAAACACTATTTGAAGCTTTCATTTTCTCCCTACTGTTCAAACTATATTCGTAGGGTTTTTCTTCAAAATTGAAAAGGTGTTTAAAATAAAAATAAAAATACTGAATTAAGGTGGCCATGGGTTAAGTAAGTGTCCCATCGTTCTAACTACATCAGGTTAGAACTAGAAATTCTACCTAGGATACAGGTGGGACCTCTCGTTTTCACAGAAAACGCTTTGCTATAAGGCGAAAGAGTTAATTTCTTGGTGAGTACATGCTTCCCTCCGAATCGAGCTGACACCAAAAGTTGCACTTGTGTGGGACTAATAGCCAGAGAAATTTATGGGATTTACTTCTGTACAGGCGTGACTAAAATCTGGCACTTCTTGGAACCAGCTCCCTTTTAAACTTCGTTGACTTCAGGCTGCTGGTCTTCAAAATAGTTTCGCCCCAAGTTTCGTCCCAGATGAAGGCGTTTACTTCACAGGAGCCACCATTTCATTTAATTCGATCGAAGTGGGCAATTTTCGACCGTCTTCTCTTAATACAGAATGCAAACATGTGTCCCTTTGGTAATAGTTAATATACAATATATGCACAACTTATACCCAAGTAAGGGCAGGATCCAGTCCAAACCAAGCTCTCGCCTGTTCCATTCATTCATTTCAACTGGGGAAAAGTAAGCAGAGATTAAATTCCTTCATTGAAACCGATTGAACTTCAAAGGACTCAATTTTGACTGGATCGTTGCCCATTTCGATAACATGTTCATTATTCCTTCGTAATCAATGGTCCCTTTTCTTCGCCTCGCGGTCTAAAGGGAACTACTTAGAGGGGTAGCGGGCTGTTTTTTTTTCTTTTTTAAACGGCAAGTCTAATGCTTAATGTCTGAAGCGGGACAACCGCCAAGCCAGGGCGCGCCTATTCCCAAGTCCCATTAAAGTGGGGTGAAAAAGTTTGACACCAAATAAGTTTCGGATCTCCGCCTGAGTTGAAATGCACACCCATTAGGCTCAGTAGGAGTCCCCGTAGACAGTCCTCTCGGAGTGCCAAGCGTGTGAGTAAACAG
Organism: Erythrolamprus reginae; assembly: GCF_031021105.1. Lineage (NCBI taxonomy): Eukaryota > Metazoa > Chordata > Lepidosauria > Squamata > Dipsadidae > Erythrolamprus > Erythrolamprus reginae. Next base: position 308,648,495 of record NC_091951.1, read on the forward strand.
ACAACAGAACAAAAAGGAGGGTTTGCAAAGGTTCGATAATAATGAGACGGTCCGCGGAACTACTGAGAACGCAGCTCTTTCGGTCTGCGCGTCGACACCTCAGGCGTTCCCAAGTGCAGGCGGCTGATCAGAGGCGTCGGTTTGCTTGTGAGCAAACAAAACGAGTCCCCCGGGAAAAAAAGAACGCCTTTATGGCGGGCCGAGATTGGTGCCTCTGGCTTTCTCTCCTCAGTCTCTCTACCCACTCTCGAGAAGTAGACAGCTCCATGGAAAAGGGCGATTTGTTTACCTAAATCTCCTCCAAACGTTATCCTCCATCAAAATCAGAGAGGAAACCAAAGGTAAAAACCAGCTGGAAACACAAGGCTGGCTTTTAAAACATTTGGCAAGTTAATATGTCCTGACATACGTCCATATAAACTACACTGCTAAAATAAATAAATAAAGGGAATACTTAAACAACAGAATATAACTCCAAGTAAATCAAACTTCTGTGAAATCAAACTGTCCACTTAGGAAGCAACACTGATTGACAATCAATTTCACATGCTGTTGTGCAAATGGAATAGTTGCCCAAATGGAATATTCAATGAATATTTCATTCTTTCAGATCTAGGATGTGTTATTTGAATGTCCCCTTTATTTTTTTGAGCAGTATATATATACTAAACTATAGTCGGAGCCTTTACTCAAGCCTGCATAAACATTGATCCTGAGGTCCATGAGATCGTAAAAGCCTTTTCTTACCCTTGCTGGCTTTTCACTTTCGTCCTATACATCCTTCCCACCGCCCTCGCTTTTCTACCCCCCATGCCAACGCATTAAAATCAAATCAATTAACAAGCGAGGTTCCCAGCAGTGCCCTGTAGGCGAAATCTTGGGTGACGGTCAGTGCATCTGATGAGGCATCTTCTTATCTGTAAACGCTGATGACCCTGAAATCTAAACTATACACTGTAGTTTAGTATACTGTTCAAAAAAATAAAGGGAACACTCAAATAACACATCCTAGATCTGAATGAATGAAATATTCTCATTGAATACTTTGTTCTGTACAAAGTTGACTATGCACGACAGCATGTGAAATTGATTGTCAATCAGTGTTGCTTCCTAAGAGGACAGTTTGATTTCACAGAAGTTTGATTTACTTGGAGTTATATTGTGTTAAGTGTTCCCTTTATTTTTTTTTGAGCAGTGTATATAGTACAGTATATATGGATGTATGTCAGGACACATTAAGCGTCTGACCTCTTCTGAACCAAAAGGTCTATATGAGATTTTTTTTTTTTGCCTATTGTCAAGCGATTGCACTTTACGCTTGAATGTCAAGTACGTCCAACTAATTGCAAAAGGGTGCTTGTACTTAATTCACCTACCGAAATCAATGGAACTTGAAAATACTAAGCAGTGACTGACTCTTGCCTTGTCTCATCCAATCCCAACTCCCACGCGGGTTTATTCAATGCTCACTCCATTAAATTTAACGGGGCCTCACTTCCAAGCAAGTAACTACCGTCCCCAAACGAAGACGTGACACGATCTAGCTTTTTGATGCACCCCCTGATAAAATAAGATACTTGAGATGTCCGTTTGCGCTCATTTTTTGGGGGTGGGTGGGTGGGTCGAAAGAGACAGTTATTCCAGGTTGTCAAGCCGGTGCAGAAGTTGGTGATACATTAACTGCTTGCCACACTATCTCAAGGAGGCCTGATGTTTATGGGAACTTGGGAGGGATGATTTTCATGAGACAACAGATGCAGTGATTCAAGGACATCCTATGCCCACCCACCTGGGCGGAAGCGGAGGAAGGACTTGTCACGCTGGCACAATCTGACAAATTTGTGGGTGGACAAGGGATGTGGATTTTCAACTGAGTGGCAAACTCAGATTCAGGTTTCCCAGTGTGGGTGCCAGGATGGCTCTGGAAATAAATTGGAACTTTGAACAGTACTTTGACTGGGATTAAGTTCGGATGTCACTTGGAACCTTGACACAGCTTTTCCCCCTCGCATTAATTGATATGGACCTTCTCCATCCTTTAACAGTGACCAAAAAGCTTGGATTGGATTGTCTGCCTAGGATGTGCTATAACGTGAATGTTAAAAGACCCCAATGACAAATCTATATTTTCTTTTATGTACACTGACAGCATATATGAACCAAGGCAATTTCATTGTGTGGCCAATAACACTTGGCCAATAAATAATTCTATTTTCATGACCGACTACACATTGAACCGAAATTATTGCAGTCCGGGGGAGTATTTTGACTTTGAATAACCCGTCTGATAACGTCTAACGCTGCGCGTCACAACCAAAGGGCTACAGTCGCCTCAGCCCTGCCTGCCATGCCTGCCGCTGGGACTCTGCGCATGCCCGTTGCGCCGCCAAGCAGTTGCTGTTGTGCGAGCGGGTCTGCAGATTCGCGTCCCCTCGCCCACCAGCCGGGGGGGCCGTGACGACGCGCACCCGATTTGCTGCTTCACAAGTCGCTCTAAAACGATCCGCGCGCTAATTTTGGGAGATCCACCCTTCCCCCTGCGCCTGCTCAAACGCACGCGCTTTCGAACAAGGTCGAAGGTGGTTTTAAAAAGGGGGGAAAAATTAACATTTTCTGTAGGAAATTTTCGGAGAGGGAAAGGCCAACAAAATTGGGGCACCGCACCCCCTAGCGGCGTAGGGAAACATTCCTCAGTTTGTCGCTTTTTGTGTGTGTGCCGGGGGGGGGGGGGGAGAGGAACGCCCCTTCAAAGAGAAGGCAGACCGGAGATCTTTGCCTGGCACGCCCTCCCATCAGCTAACCAATAATGAGGGAGGGTGCACGTTAATTCACGAGTAATTGCGTGCACCTGACGCTCGGCTACTTGCTTTTGTCCCCGGTGAATCTGCCTTGAGGGCAGGCGCTCGCGCTGGATGTAGTGCAAACGTTCCCCTAAAAAAATCCCTTTTCTGCCTCGGCACTCGGATAGGAATCGGCGGGATTCTGCAACCTAGTTGCCCAGCAGAGGAATGGCGAGTCTTTCAAAAAGAAAAGGGAGACGGGTTTTTGCTATAATGGTGTTAAGCAGGAAAGCCGAGCTTTGTAGCCCTTGTGGATAGGTGAAAAATGGAGGCGTCTGTCAATGAGCCCCGGAAAGCTTTCTGCGGACATTTTGTTTTTTTGGGGAAGGCCTGGTCGCTTTGTGTGCCGCCACCTTCTCATTTTCAGAACTGCCCGTGGTGTGTTAGTTGGTTATTACAACCGGGAGAGGATTCAAGAGGTAGACACCCTTTGCATTTTGGGTGTGTAAAATGCAAGGGGACTTAACAATGTGGCCACAGCTTTGTTAAATAACAATAAAAACAGAGTTGGAAAGGACCTTGGAGGTCTTCTAGTCCAACCCCCTGCTTAGGCAGGAAACCCCACACTACTTGGAGACATGGTTATCTGACATCTTTTTAAAAACTTCCAGTGTTGGACCATTCACACTTCTGGAGGCAAGTTATTCCACTGATTAATTGTTCTAATTGTCAGGAAATTTCTCCTTAGTTCTAAGTTGCTTCTCTCCTTGTTCAGCTTCCACCCATTGCTTCTTGTCCCACCCTCAGGTGCTTTGGAGAATAGGTTGACTCCTTCTTTGTAGCAACCCCTGAGAAGAAGAGGTCAACTATTCTCCAAAGCACCTGAGGGTAGAACAAGAACATGTTCATGTTGAGGGGATCTTTGCCTTGGATATTAGGATGGGATGTTGTAGCCTTGTTTCCCTGTGCGGTAGATGCCTAACCATAGTGTACACTATGGCAAATTTAAGACTTGTGGACTTCAACACCTAGAATTCTATGATGGCTGGAGAATACTGGGAGTTGAAGTCCACAAGTCAAGTTTGAAGACCTTTGGTGTACAACTTCAGATGGACCACTTCTGAGGTTAAACAATATCACACTTTCTCGCGTGAGATTTGGGTGATATTTTGCTTCCGCAGATGCGTCCCTGAATGTCACATACAGTGGGGGGGAAAGTATTTAGTCAGATACCAATTGTGCAAGTTCTCCCACTTAAAAAGATGAGAGAGGCCTGTAATTGACATCATAGGTTAAAACATCATTCGTTAAAAATCAGACAATGTGATTTTCTGGATGTGTTTTCTCATGTTGTCTCTCATGGTTGAGGTCTACCTATGATGTCAATTACAGGCCTCTCTCATCTTTTTAAGTGGAAGAACTTGCACAATTGGTGTCTGACTAAATATTTTTTTCCTCCACTGTATGTTGCCTGGGACTCCTGTCTCTTCCCATTTGATAATCTGCAAGATCCCGAGGTTATGGTGGCAAGTATTTACCATTGTTAAGTGATGAAGTCATGTGAAATCATGCTTTATGACTGCATTGCTTAGAATGGAAATTGCAGTCCTGAGTGTGTCTTTGATCAAAGATATTAGAATAGAATAAGACCACCACCCCTTTTTTATTGAAGATGGGATCTACATCAGCTCTTTCCCAGTCCTCTGGTAGTTCCCGGTGCTCCAGGATCTTTGAAAGATATGGTTTAGTGGTTCTGAGATCTCGTCTGCCAGTTCCTTCGGAACCTTGGGGTGTAATCCATCTGGTCCTGGTGATTTGAACTCGTAGACAGGTGTTCACTTACCATTTTCTTCGGTATTTTAACTTGTGTTCCTAATCTGTTTTTTGTGATGCTGGTTTTTTTGAGTTAAGTAACTCTGCTTTCTCCCTGTTGCTTGTCATCTTCTTGTCACTTTCTTCCTGCAATGGATCCATTCTTTCCTTGACCTTTTTGTTGTTTTTATATATTATTATATATAATTTTATATAATATTTTATATTACCTGGGGCATCATACTGCAAAGCAGAACAGGACAGAATAACAGAGTTGGAGAGGACCTTGGATAACTTCTAGGCCAGGAAACCTTATACCATCTCAGACAATCTGTTCTTTTAAACTTCCAGTGTTGGAGCATTCACAACTTCTAGAGGTAAGTTGATTGTCAGTAAATTTCTCCTTAAATCTAGGTTGCTTCTTTCCTTGATTAGTTTCCTTCCATTGCTTCTTGTTTTGCCTTCCAGTGCTTTGGAGAATAGTTTGACTCCCTCTGACAACCCCTGAGATATTGGAATACTGCTATCATGTAACCTCTAGTTTTTCTTTCCATTAAACTAGACATACCCAATTTCAGCGACCGCTCTATATATTTTAGCTTCCAGTCCCCTAATCAGGTTGGTTGCTCTTGCTAGAGTCTCAACATCTTTTTTATATCATGGTGACTAAAATTGGATGCTGTATTCCAAATGTGGTCATATCAAGGCATTATACACTTCATGTGATATTGATTCTGTCCCTCTGTAAATGCATCATAGAACTGTATTGGCCCTTTTGGCAGCTGCAGAACATGGTTGGCTCATATTTAAGCAAAGAAGGTTTTAAAATAGACGAGTAAAGCTTTAAAAGTCATCTGTTCTTTCTTCCTTATTACTTTTAAAAGTAGTACTACAAGTAGTACTACAGACATTTGCTTTGCAATATGATAATAGTTATCCCCAATGGATATTATTTTGTAAAACTCAGCATTTCCTGCTGTGCTGAAACTTACACTTAAGGACATGAATAACATTGCCTGTGCCTTGATGTCCCAGCTAGTACCTTTGATTACAGTCACAATTAAAACACCCTTCTTGTTTCTCTTTGTGGGACAAACAGCATTTAGATTACATTGCTTACCTCTAACTTCCAATTTTGGAGGGGGAAGGTTATTGTTACATTTATTATAACTGGATAAATTTTCACCAGACAACTTCTTTAGTGGTGAGAGAATCTCATCACCAACTCATTCTTAAAAATGAGATAATCATTAAAGTAACAGATTAAAACTGAGGGACAGCGGGCGAGGGTAGGTTAATATTGTTGATTTAGGAAGGTTAAAGCATGCTTATTTGAGTTCTGGATTGGTGCACATTTTCACATTGATCTAACTGTTCTTGTTAGATTATATGTTGTAAAGCTTATTTGCTGCAATGAAAAGACTATTTTTCTAGAAATTCTAAGGGATGTTAGGGGCCTGTTGCTATAATTCTGTTCCCTCAACTTAGTTTGTCTTGGGTTCTTTATAAAGCACCTCTTTTCTACTTTAACAATTTCTGTCCCAACATCTTTCCTATAAGCAAATAGTTGGAATTGCAGGAAGGCTACACATCATGAAGTGGGATGGTTATTATTCCTTAGTTGATTTGTTTAATAAATTGATAATTCTCTGCATCCTTCAACATAAGTGATGTGCCGGTGCCTGGAGGCTGTTGGGGCCTGGATGGGTGTCAACAGACTCAAGCTCAACCCGGATAAGACGGAGTGGCTGTGGGTTTTGCCTCCCAAGGACAATCCCATCTGTCCGTCCATTACCCTGGGGGGGGAATCATTGACCCCCTCAGAGAGGGTCCGCAACTTGGGCGTCCTCCTCGATCCACAGCTCACATTAGAGAACCACCTTTCAGCTGTGGCGAGGGGGGCGTTTGCCCAGGTTCGCCTGGTGCACCAGTTGCGGCCCTATCTGGACCGGGACTCATTACTCACAGTCACTCATGCCCTCATCACCTCGAGGTTCGACTACTGTAATGCTCTCTACATGGGGCTACCTTTGAAAAGTGTTCGGAAACTTCAGATCGTGCAGAATGCAGCTGCGAGAGCAGTCATGGGCTTACCCAGGTATGCCCATGTTTCACCATCACTCCGCAGTCTGCATTGGCTGCCGATCAGTTTCCGGTCACAATTCAAAGTGTTGGTTATGACCTTTAAAGCCCTTCATGGCACTGGACCAGAATATCTCCGAGACCGCCTTCTGCCGCACGAATCCCAGCGACCGATTCGGTCCCACAGAGTGGGCCTCCTCCGGGTCCCGTCAACTAAACAATGCCGGTTGGCGGGCCCCAGGGGGAGAGCCTTCTCTGTGGCGGCACCGGCCCTCTGGAACCAACTCCCCCCGGAGATCAGAACTGCCCCTACTCTTCCTGCCTTCCGTAAACTCCTCAAAACCCACCTTTGCCGTCAGGCATGGGGAAACTAAACATCTCCCCTGGGCACGTTGAAGTTATATATGGTATGCCTGTATGTGTGTATGTTAGTATAGGGGATTTTCTTAAACTCATAATATTTTAATTAATTGGATTGTATTGGATTGTCTTTTCACTTGTTGTGAGCCGCCCCGAGTCTTCGGAGAGGGGCGGCATACAAATCCAAATAATAAATAAATAAATAAATATGCATTCCAATGTTTGCTTGGTATTTCGTTCATTATTTGTAACTGATGGATCTGTTAAAAATGACCTTTATCAGAAATGACAGCAGTTTTAAGCTCACATTCCTGGGAATAAATCTCATTGAACTCAGTGGGATTTGCTTCCACACAGGCAAATATAGAATTGCATTATGTATTATTATGCCCAGGAGATTAGTGGGGTTTTTGCCTTTGAAAGAAGAAAAACCCATCACGCTGGTAGATTTATTTAAAAACAACAATTTTGTGGCACTTATTATTGTGTTAAATGTACATGGATCGCAGTCAATGAATCAGATCACTGCATGATAATATATTTAGTTCTTCAGACAGCTGTCATAGTTTAATTCACTTTGACATCTTACCGATTTCAGAAGAATGCATTCTAGGATAAATTTCTTCTTGAAGCCTCCTGAAGTTTGTATGGCTCTATGGCCAAGTGTTAGACACATAAGGAATTTGTCTTTGGTGCATATGCTCTCAGTGGACATAAAGGAAAAGCTACATTTGTCAAGAATCATGAGGTACAACACTTAACGATTGTCATAGGGGTCAAATAAGCGATCAGGAAACAACATTAATAAAAATCTTAAGAATACAAGCAACAATTCTAGGCATCTAGATTCTAGGCATGTCACGAACCTACAAAATATGGAATCAAAGGTGATTTTAATGAGCAGGCTCCCTTCTAACTTCACTTTCACAGACGATGCATTGCTGAACCTGCCAAAATAGTGGTGTCCAAGTGCTACTGATGTTTCAAGTTGCATGATAACTGTGTTAAGTTATACAAGTAGTCCTCATTGAGCAGGGTAGTAACTTGTCATTAAGCAAAACAATCACTAAGTGAAACTATGACTGTGCTTCCGATCTTACTTTATCTTTCCTTTGCTTTAAAGGTAAAGGTTCCCCTGCTAGTCATTTCCAGCTCTAGGACCAGTGCTCATCTTCACTTCTAAGCCGAGTAGCCAGCGCTGCCGAAGATACTTCCATGGCCATATGGCTAGCATGACTAAATGCCAAAGGTGCACAGAATGTTGTTATCTTCTCACCAAAGTGGTTCCTGTTTTTTTACTTGCTTTTTTTACTTTCGAACTCCTAGGTTGGCAAAAGCTGGGATAAGTAACAGCAATTCACTTCATTTTGTGGCACTAAGGCACTAGGGATTTGAACCACTGAACTGCCGACCTGATTGACAAGCTTAGCATCTTAGCCACTGAGCCACTGCTTTACAGCCCTGCAAAGGTCAGAAATATGAGGATTGAGTGTGGAGTTACTTTTTCATCCCCATCACAAACAGTCCTCTAATACAAGGCAGTTGCTAAATGAGTATTATCTGTAATGCTATCTCTAAGCAGAACAATTATAATAAGAGAATGTATATATTAATTATTTTTAATACTTAAATTTAAAATAACTTTAGCATCAGGCTGTACTGTATTGCATTGATATACAAGTTGAATATGGATGGGCGTCTACATCGTTCCTGCATTTCTGATGCTCCACGTAGCCTAGCAACTTCTTGTTTCAATGCAAGCACATCCAGCACATTCATGTACCCAATGCAACTAGATTATTTTGAGATGAGGTTGGCCGTTTGCCCTTTTCCTTAATTTCAGCACCAGTTGCACACACTTTGGCTTTTTGCCCAGCATTATTCAAACTGAGATCTGGGAATGTTCTTCCAGCAGGACTGGAAGGTGCTTTTGAGATGGTTTATTCTCTGGAAAGAAAGGAAATCTGGAATTGGTCATTCAACACGACTCACCACATACAACAGCTTACAAAGTGGGACAAGGTAAAATATACTCATTAACACATTTTCACCCAGTGACAAATGTGCAAGTTCAAAATGTTCTTGCAGAAAGAAGCAAGGTTAGGTGTTTACTAAATTAAGATTTTGTGACAAAAGGTGATAATAATATATTGGAAAGTGTTCAGATCTGACTGAGTGCAGGCAGGCTTTTGTTTTGCTTCAAGACAGACTTGAGCAAAGCTTATTAAGAGCAGGAATTAACTGATCAATGCTAAAAGTTCACTGCCTTAGGCTAGTTCTGGGACTGACAATTTTGAAGGTTTTCTATCACAGGGGCAGGAAGATTTGAACACTCTTTAAATCTAGCACAGATAGATGAATACTCTGTATATTTCTGTGTAAACTGTTACCGGGGAAACTATGTAAATAGGTTGCACCTGATTGGTTAAGGCGCTGACAGCTCGTTTTGAGCGGGAAAAAAATTGTATAAATAGAGCCGTTTTTTCCCTTGCCCAGCTGAGACGCGTTCCAGCTGACAGTCACTTCCTTAAGAGCTGAAAATAAAGAGAACCGTCTCGTTCACTGGCTGTTTCGAGTCACTTCACCTGGCGACGACGGAAGAACGAGCCTTCGCTTGCCGCTATGGATTCCCTGCCTGTCGGGAGAGTGCCGGAATTTTTCAACCCGGAGAAGACTACATGGGACGCCTACCTCGCGAAATTCGACGTCTTCCTCGAGGCTGCTGGTATGAGAGACTCCGACAGCGATCGGAAGAGAGCGATCTTTTTGAATTACTGCGGCTCGGAGATGTTCGATCTCGCCCAGACTTTAACCGACCCGGCTCCGGCAAATTGAATCTCCTGGGACTCACTTAAGACGAAGCTCTCTGACCACTTCAAACCGATGAAGCCGGCGATCGTCTACAGACACCAGTTTTCAAGAATGGGACAGCTGGAGGCAGAAACAATCAACCAATACGCTACGCGCCTGAGAACCGTGCTGTCAAAATGCCGGTTTGAAAACCCGGAAGCCCGCCTAATTGACGCCCTCATCTTCGGGATGAGAAATTCAACTGTCAGGAACAAGCTCCTGACCGAAGAGGAGCCTTCACTCCAAAATGTGATCAAATTGGCCCAGACCGCGGAAGTTGCTGAGGCGGCTGCAAAAGAACTTAAACACAACGACAAAAACGAAGTCGTGGCTCACATCATTTCGCCTACTCGAAGACCCAATTCTCCAACCGAAGTCAGCCCGCCTACGACCCCCGAAGACGACTGCTTTCTAATCAGGCAAGACCACCTCCAACCCATGAGGCAGCCTCGTCAATTTCTTCCGTGCTCTGGTTGCCGCGGCAACCACCCCGCCACCAATGCCCCTTCCGGGATGCCGATTGCCGCTGTTGGGGCCGCCGAGGACACATAGCCGAAGCTTGCAGAGCCCCCGCACCGGAGGACACATTCTCCACTCAACGGGCAACCAAATTCAACAATCAACCGCGAGGAAACAGAGGATTCCGATCTTTCGGCCGCAACAAGCACTCCAACTATAACCGCGACTACTTAAGAGGTAACCGGGACATTTCAATTAATAATACGGTAACAACCAACAAAGCCAAAATTAATATTTCTTTACTTCTAAATTCTAAACCATGCCAGATGGAACTGGACACTGGTTCTAGATATAGCATTATGCCTTGGACAAAGGTCAAACTATATATGCCTCATATTGGCAAAAATGATTTAATGCATTCAAGTTTAAGTATTAAGGATTTTCAAGGGGTGTTAATTCCTGTCCTAGGTATGCTAAATGTACCAATTGTTTACAAATGTTTTAAAGGTGAACTTCCACTGCTAGTGGTGTCAGGACCAACACACTCCCTTTTAGGTTTAGAGTGGATGGCTCCCCTGGGCATAGGAATTTCAGGTATCCACAAAATAGCACATTCTGATAGTCCTGATTTTATCAAAGAATTCCCTGACGTCTTTAGTCCAACTCTGGGTACATATACAGGGCCGCCTATATCTTTCTCCCTTGACCCTAAAGTGCCTCCAATCCGCCTCAAAGCATGGAGAGTTCCCTTGCCATTGCTGCCTAAATTAGATACCGAATTAGACAAACTCATCCATCAAGGCATTTTAGTTCCAGTGGACCAAGCTCCATGGGAAACCCCAATTGTCACTCCCCTCAAACAAGATGACTCTTTGCGAGTCTGCGCAGACTACAAATCAACCCTAAATAGAGCCTTACAACATCATCCATACCCCATACCTGTAGTACAACACTTACTCCACTCCCTAGGGGAAGGGAAGGTATTCGCAAAGATTGACCTCGCCCAGGCATACCAGCAGCTCCCCGTGGATGAACCTACATCATTAGCACAAACTATTGTCACCCATAGGGGGGCTTTCCGATGCACCCGGTTGCAATTTGGAGTCAGTGTAGCCCCGGGAATTTTTCAGAGTTTGATGGAGCGGTTGCTAACAGGAATCGGGGAACCATACCTTACTTTGATGACATTCTAATTTCAGGAAGGGATCAGACCCAGTTAAACACAAGAATAAGACAAGTTCTAACCAGACTGCAGAACAAGGGTCTCAAAGTTAAACCTGGCAAATGCGTATGGGGAACCAGAAGTGTTAATTTTTTGGGTTACACAATTGATGGCGAAGGGATCCATCCCATCAGTGATAAGGTCAAGGCAATACAAAAGGCCCCGGAGCCCAAGAGTAAGTCTGAATTGCTACTAAATTTCTACTCTGTTTTTTTGAGGCAGAAGGCCACAGCAGCAGAACCTCTACACCGGCTGCTTCAGAAGGAAGTTCCTTGGCAATGGGGGAAACTTGAAAGTGAAGCCTTTTCCCGAATAAAGAACCTCTTAACTTTCAAAAGCGTAGTGGTACAGTACAGTACGTTACTCCCCCTACGTCTTACGTGCGATGCTTCTCCCTATGGGGTGGGTAGTGTACTGGCTCATGTGCTGCCTAACAGTACAGAGGCCCCTATCACATTCTTCTCCAGAACACTGTCCAGCACAGAAAGAAACTACAGTCAGCTGGACAAAGAGGCTTTAGCATTAGTATCAGGGGTAAAAAAATTCCACAACTACATATTTGGTCGGAAATTTCAATTGGTTACCGATCACAAACCATTGTTAGGCCTTCTAGCCCCAGACAAACCAACTCCACCCTTCATGTCCCCACGCTTGCTAAGATGGGGTATTTTTTTGTCAGGATACCAATATGAGCTAATACATAAAGGAGGGACAACCATAAACCATGCGGATGGCCTTAGCAGATGCCCCATTCCTGATTTAGTAGAAGACCCTGCCCCTTCTGCTGATGTCTTACTGATAGATTTAGCTGATAACCCCCTGACAACTGCCAAAGAAGTGGCAGAGCATACAAATAAAGACCCCACTCTCATGAAGGTTATTAATTGTGTACTTAAGGGATGGAACAACGAGACTATGGGAACAGACATGTCTGAGTTTAAAAGTAAGAGGTTAGAACTATCCTATGTTAAAGGATGTCTATTGTGGGGTGACCGGGTCGTAATTCCAGAAAGTTTAAAGTCTAAAGTTCTGAATATGTTGCATGTGGGTCACCCAGGCATCGTAAGGATGAAGGGGCTAGCAAGGGGGCATTTCTGGTGGCCAGGACTTGATGCCGAAATTGAGAGGTGGGTGTCCAAGTGTGACCCTTGTCAGGAGTCAAGGCCAAGACCTCCAAAAACAACGCCCATGGATTGGGAGCAACCCAAGGGGCCTTGGTCAAGATTACACATAGATTTCGCTGGTCCCATTGATTCAAAATACTTCTTAATTGTAGTAGATGCATATTCTAAGTGGGTCAAAATAATAGTAATGCATAACATCACCACATGCGCAACTATAAAAGCTTTACGACATCTCTTTGCCACGCATGGCTGTCCAGATGTATTAGTCTCTGATAATGGGCCCCAACTGACAGCCAGACAGTTTGAACTCTTCCTAGACCAATTAGGGGTAAGGCACGCCCTCATATCTCCTTTTTCGCCATGGGCGAACGGATTGGCAGAGAGATATGTTCGGGTTGCCAAGGAGGCATTAAAAAGGGCTGGCCCTGGGGAGGTGCAAGAGCATCTAGATGAATTCCTATTGGCACAACACATAACTCCAAATGCAAAAACCCACAGAAGCCCTGCAGAAATTCTTATGGGCAGGAAGCTCAGGTCAACTTTGGATAGGTTACACCCTTTGTTTTGTACAAATAATTACATGTCTGGAAATGCTGAGAGACATATGTTTATGGGGCAATGTGTATTTGCAAGGAGTTTTGATGGAGGACTTAAGTGGCTTAAGGGTACCGTGTTACAACAAAAAGCACCAAAAACGTATTTAATATTGTTAAACGATGGCCGAGTATGGACTAGGCACATCGATCATCTGAGGAGGTGCCCTGAAACTGAGCCTAGTGATAAAACACCGATTGTACACACAGAAAACCCAATGGTGAACGACGCAACTCCAACATTAATGGATTTAAATTTGGACTCACCACTACGAAGCTGCTCGGCCAGCACCACAGAGCCATCTTCGTCAGCAGAGGTCGGTGATGTGCCAGCCAGCTCGACCCTGGGGGCCGGAGCTCAGCCTGGGCCCTTAGAAGCCAGAGGAGGTACCGACGAACCGACCTCCTCTTCTGCCGACGACGAAGGACCAACTGAACTGCGCAGGTCCACGAGGAACATACAAAGACCGCACCGATTGGCTGACTACATCACATGGCTCTCTGAGTAATCTGTATGGTTTTTTTTTCTAGAAAGGGAGGGGTGTTGAATACTCTGTATATTTCTGTGTAAACTGTTACCGGGGAAACTATGTAAATAGGTTGCGCCTGATTGGTTAAGGCGCTGACAGCTCGTTTTGAGCGGGAAAAAAATTGTATAAATAGAGCCGGTTTTTCCCTTGCCCAGCTGAGACGCGTTCCAGCTGACAGTCACTTCCTTAAGAGCTGAAAATAAAGAGAACCGTCTCGTTCACTGGCTGTTTCGAGTCACTTCAAGTTCTGGGACTGACAATTTTGAAGGTTTTCTATCACAGGGGCAGGAAGATTTGAACACTCTTTAAATCTAGCACAGATAGATGAGATTGCTTCTTGGTACTCTTTCTTAATTGAGCCAAATTTCTTTTCTGGTCAGAATAACAGGCCTTTGCCTATTGGCTAAGTTTATCTCCAGTCTGTTAAGGCAGAGGTCCCCAACCTTTTTTGCACCAGGGACCGGCTTTAAGCTAGACCAGTTTTCCATGGCCCGGTGGGGGGGGGGGAGCTAGCTGTCAGCGGCACCGTAAAAGGGGCGATCAAGAGAGGAATGGGTGAATGAATGGACGGAGGGTGGGAAGGAAGGAAGGAAAGAGGGAAGGGACAGGAACAGAGGAAGGGTGCAAAGGAAGCAAGGAAAGGTGTGAAAGGGGAGAGTAAGAGAGGAAGGAGTGAAAGAAGGGAATGAGGGAGGAAAGAAGGGAGGAAGGAAAAGGAAAGCAAGAAATGGAGGGAGGAAAGGAAGGAAAGAAAGAAAGAAAGAAAGGGGGAAGGGACAGGAACAGAGGAAGGAAGCAAGGAAACTTATGAAAGGGGAGAGTAAGGGAAGAAGGTAGGAAGGAGAAAGAAAAGAAGAAATAGAGGAAGGGAAGGTAAAAGAGAGAAAGAAAAAGAGCAAGAAAAAAGCAAGAAAGAGAAAGAAAGAAAGAAAGGCAACTTCAAAGAAAGGCTCACTGAGCATCTCTCACTCTCTCTCTTTCTATCCCTCTTTCTTTCTTTCTCTTCCTTTCTCTCTCTCCTCTTCCTTTATCTCCTCTCTCTCTCCCTCTCTCTTTCTCTCCCCCCTCTCTCCCCCTTTCCCTCTCTCCCTCTCTTGCTATCTCTCCCCCCTCTCCCTCTCTCTTTCTCCCTCTCCCTCTCTCTCTCTCCCCCCTCTCTCTTTCTCTCTCTCTCCCCCTCTTTCTCTCTCTTCTCACTTTCTCTCTCTTGTTTTCTTTCTGTCTCTTTTGCTTTCTCTCTCTCTCACTCTTTCTTGTTTTCTTTCTCACGCTCTTTCTCTCTCTTGTTCTCTCTCTTGCTATCTCTTTCTCTCCCCCCTTTCTCACTCTCTCTTTCTCACTTTCTCTCTATCTTGCTGTCTGTTGCTCTCACTCACTCTCATTCTCTCTCCGTTCTTCTCAGCGATGACGCGCGCACGCCCTGCCCGCCTCACCTTTGCGAGAGCACTTTCGCCCCGGGCTCTCAGCAAGGGGGTTTGCAGGAGAGGCGGGGCCGGCGAAGGTGATATTGAATGTCGGGGGAGAACGGGCGGTTGCACGCGCTCCCTATCCCCCTGCTAGCCCACTCGGAATATTCAAAATAAGAAAAGCCTTCGCCGGCAAAGGTTTTTCTTATTTTGAATATTCCGAGTGGGCTAGCAGGGAGATAGGGAGCGCGTGCAACCGCCCGTTCTCCCCCAACATTCAATATCACCTTCGCCGGCCTCCGCTGAGGAAAGCCTTTGCCGGCATTTCCTCTCGGCGTCAAGGAGGCGCAGCGGCGGGCGGAGAGAGGGAAGGGGGGGCCAGCGGCGTCCCTCCTGGCCTTGGCGGGCCGCCCAACCCTCCCCGCCCAACCCTCCTGCAAACGCGGCGGGCGGCGGGGGGAGAGCAAGGAGCCGGTTCCGGCGGGCGCGGGGCTTGGCTGGCTGGCGGGGGGAGCGCCGCTGGTGGTGCGGAAAGGCCGAGGGGGCCCTGGCGCCGCGGACCGGCTGAAAAGCCCCAACGGCCCGGTCCCGGTCCACGGACCGGCGGTTGGGGACCTCTGTGTTAAGGTGATTTTGCCTCAGAGTCACAAACTAAGGGATAAGAAAAGGCTTGTGAGAAATAAGTGCTGGGAAGTTCAGTGTTGGTTGCCCAGCTGTGCAATTGTCCTTGTCAGAATTCAACTGTTGATGATGACCAATACTTATCATAATAACAACAGAGTTGGAAGGGACGTGGGAGACCTTCTAGTCCAACATTCTGCTTGGGCAGAGACCCTACACTACTTCTAAAAAATGGTTATCCAACATCTTAAAAACTTCCAGTGTTGGAGCATCCACAACTTCTAGAGACAAGCCGTCCCACTGATCAATTGTTCTAACTGTCAGGAATTTTCTCCTTAGTTCTAAATTGCTTCTCTCTTTGATTAGTTTCCACCCATTGCTTCTTATCCTACTCTCAGGTGCTATGGAGAATAGCCAGACTCCGTCTTCTTTGTGGCAACCCCTGAGATATTGGAACACTGCTCTCATCTCTCTAATCCTTCTTTTCATTAAACTAGACATCCCCAGTTCCTGCAACCATTATTTGTATGTTTTAGCCTCCAGTCCCTTAATCATCTTTGTTGCTCTTTTCTGCACTCTTTCTAGAGTCTTAACATCCTTTTTACATTGTAGTGACCAAAATTGAATGCAGTTTTCAAAGTGTGGCCTTACCAAGGCATTATATAGTGGTATTAACACTTCATGTGATCTTGATTCTATCCCTCTGTTAATGCAGACTAGAACTATGTTGTCCTTTTTGCAACTGCTGCACATTCCTGGCTCATATTTAAATGGCTGTCCACTAGGACTCCAAGATCTCTCTCACAGTTGCTACTGTTGAGCAAGATACCACATATATTGTATCTGTGCATTTTATTTTTGTTGCCTAAATGTAGAACCTTACTTTTTTCATCATTGAATTTCATTTTGTATCTTGAGACTATCTTCTGGAGAGTTGGTTATTCCTGCCAGTTTTGTGTCATCTACAAATTTGATCTATCCCTTTGGCCAAGTTGTTTATGATATTGAAGAGTACTGGGTCTAAAACAGAGCCTTGGGGTACTCCACTGCATACTTTCCTCCATGTAGATACAGTTCCATTGAGCATTACATGTTGAATCTGGTTGGTTAGCCAGTTTTGAATCCATCTGGTGGTGTTGCTGTTTAACCCACATTTTTCAATTTTCTCTAGTAGTAGGTTATAGTCTACTTTATCAAATGCCTTATTGAAATCCAAGTAAATTAAATCGACAGCATTCTTCTGCTCCACTAACTTTGTCACTTTGTCAAAGAGTACAATAAGATTAGTCTGACATGATCTGTTTTTAACAAACCCATGTTGGCTTTTGGTTATTACTTTGTTTGCTTCTAGGTGTTCATTGATTCATTGCTTGATTATACACTGCTCAAAAAAATAAAGGGAACACTTAAACAACACAAGTAAACTCCAAGTAAATCAAACTCCTGTGAAATCAAACTGTCCACTTAGGAAGCAACACTGATTGATAATCAATTTTACATGCTGTTGTGCACATTCAACTTTGTACAGAACAAAGTATTCAATGAGAATATTTCATTTGTTCAGATCTAGGATGTGTTATTTGAGTGTTCCCTTTAATTTTTTGAGCAGTATATTTTCCAGAATCTTCCCTGGTATTGAGGTCAGGTTGATAGGTCTATAGTTTTCTGGATCTATTTTTTTTCTTTTTTTGGAAGATGGGAACTATATCTGCTCTTTTCTAGTTCTCTGGCAGTTCCCTGGTTCCCCAGGATCTTTGAAAAATATAGTTCAATGGTTCTGAGATCTCGCTTGCCATTTCCTCCATGACTTGGGGTGTAATTCATCTGGTCCTGGTGATTTGAACTTGTCTAGGGTAGACAGGTGTTCCCTTACAATTTTCTTCCCTGTTTTGTATTCTTGATATGTTTTTTGTGATGTTGTTTTTGATAGGTTGGACTGTTTTTTCCCTTTGTGTAAAGACAGATGCAAAAAAATGTGTTAAGTAGCTGTGCTTTTCACCTTTTTGCCACTTTCTCACTGCAATAGACCAATTGTTTCCTTAATTTTTTTCTTGTTTTTAATATGTCGGAGGAAGCTTTTTTTGTTACTTTTACTTTTGTCGCAAGTCTTTCTTCGTTGTGAGCCTTAGCTTTCCTCACTTCATCTTTATAGGCTCGGGCTATTTGATGGTATTCTGCCTTAGTTATTTCTCCTTCTTTCCACTTTTTATACTTGTCCTTTTCAATTTGTCACATAGTTCTTTATGCAACGATGCTGGTTTCTTTCGGAACCTATTATTTTTCTTCTTCATTGGTATTGTGCTAGACTGGGCTTTTATAATCTTGCTTTTCAAAATTTCCCAAGCTTCTTGAGTTGTTTCTCCCTTGAGGATTCTTATCCATGGAATCCTTCCCAATCTCTCACTTAAGTTTATTGAAATTAGCTCTCTTAAAGTCCAAGACTCTCATTTGAGTTTGTTCTACTGCTTGCACTTGCATAATGTTGAATTGCAATATTGCATAATCACTTGCTCCCAAGGTTCCTGTAGCTTCAACATCTTCTACTTAAACGAAGTCTTGTTAATGTAGCCTAAAGAAAAACAACATGTATGTGTCATTGCGGCCTATTTCTATCTCTTTGGAATCAAAAGTTGATGTAACACTAACTTACATGCAGTAGATCATTGCTGGCTATAGACACCACATGGGCTTCCAGATACATAGTTGACTATATAAGAATACTGAAATTTTGAATCTGTTTCTTCAAGGTGACTATTGTTCCATTCAAAGCAGAGCAAAATCCTATTCCAGATTCCATGTGTTTCCTGATTAGGAACATCTCTATTTGCTTACTTTAAATGTCAATATATTAACCAGTATTTAGTCTATGATTGCTGCCAGAAAATGATTCATAATTTCAGCAGCTTCCCTTTAAAAGTCTGTTGATGTTCTTACCCATCAGTTTCATCTTAACATGGGAAAGAAGATTATATATGTGGGTATAGTCATCACACCATTCTCTTTGGGAGCAGTAATGTTATGCAAGACAAAACATTTGTAAAAAAAATTGATATGCCAAATAAATTAATGGCATAGGATAAGAAAAAGTAAATAGTTAGAATTAGTTGTCTCCCATTTTCTAGCCTGATCCCTTTACCACTACACCAAACTGATCCCCTCAATTCAGTGGTGGGCTCCTATGGGTACGGTCAGGTACGCAGTACCAGTAGCAAAATTTTGGTCAGTTACACAGTACCGGTAGCAAAATTTTGGTCAGTTACACAGTACCGGTAGCAAAATTTTGGTCAGTTACACAGTACCGGTAGCAAAATTTTGATTTTTTTTCCTTTTTTTCCCTTCTCAGCTCTGGGTATGTTTTTCCTATCACAGTAAATGAGGTTGAATTTGTATAATTTTAGAAGAGCTGTGCGTGCATGTGTGTACATACACTTTATATAGTAGATAATCAGGGGTGGGCTACTGCCTGCATGGGCGGAACGCAGTGGGGTAGCGAAAATGGAGCCCAATTTGCACTGAAAGATGTTGAAACAAAATGCATAAGCCCTGCCCGCAGTGTGGTAGTAAAAATTTTGGTAGCCCATCACTGTCTCAATTGATATATTTTCTCAAGTAACTTTAGTGTGATCCTGCTGAAATCAACGGAACCATTTTAAAGTAAATCATTTTCGGGTCAATACCTTTAAATTGATTTCCCATCTTAGTGTGCTAAGCTGGAGTAGTTTAATATGTTTTGGTTAGTTTTCAGAGAAAACAGAAGTACTCACTTTTGTTGCCAGCAGTTTAGATATTAATGGCTGTGTGTCGCATTATTTTGAGGGGACAGCTCATTTACATGGTTATACAAGCTGTATACTCACTACTTTACATTGTAGCCAAGTGTCATTTCTTCAGTGCCACATGGAAATATATAATTAAATATTTACAAAATGTGAGGGGCTGAACTCATTTCTGTGACATACTGTATGCTCCAAGTGTAATAGTAAAATATATAACAAATATGTACACACATATCCAAACATATATACTTCTAAGGAAAGTTCTGGAGGGCAGAAAAAAAAATCATATAACCAGGTAAAGTTTTTTTCATCATGGTAAATTAACCTTTCTTGCAGGATTCATTCAAGGATGCATTCAAATCCCTGTGCTAATCAAGAGTTTTTCCTGAACTCGGTTGTTACTCAAGAGATCAATTAAAGACCACAAAGTATCAGGAAATAAACAGAGAGTATTTTGTTTTTTCAAAATACTATTATCTAATAAGCTTCATTATTTATGTCCAGGAGCAGTCTTTTAAAATGATGTATTTTTTTTACCAGTAATGAAAATCAATAGCTACATACAATATTCAAAGTATGTTGCTTTAGATCAAAGTTTCTCAATCTTAGCCATTTTAAAATGTGTGCATTTTAACTCCCAAATTCCCCAGCCAGAATTGCTAGCTGGGAAATTCTGGGAGTTGCAATATACCCATCTTAAAATGGCTAAGGTTGAGAACATTACATAAGATTGTTGTTTTTAGGGAGAGGGAACCTTGAAACATTAAATACATTCTTCAGCTTTGTATTTCTTTAACCGAATAACTAGTAACAGTTGTAGTTCTGAATTGGAATATAGAATTCATAGTCCTGCTCTTCATCCTTAAAATTGTGTGGATTTTAACTGTCACAAGTTTCAGGAATGTCTATGTTGGGAATTTGAAGAGTTGAAGTCTACACATCTGTGCACAGGTTGGGGAAAGCACCGTAGAAAGGAACAAGTTGTTAATTTTAAATATTAGTAAAGTCCAAATGTTGAAAGGAAGGAGGCTGCAAGAGGGATTGCCAGCCCATAGCCCTTGTCCCCAAATTATTTTTTCTTCACTAATTTTTCTGAAGCTAGCACAATCAAAATTCCACAGTGAATCACCTTAAAGCAGCAATTCTACTGTGTTCTAATGGAAACCTAATGAAAGCCGAAGCACTTAGTCAAGCAATTAATTTAAATTTTTAAATAAAATTTTAAAATCCACCCTTCAGCTGTCTCAATCCGTTTATCCAATGAAAGAGCCTTTAAGATAAGAGCTGGGAAGATTGTTAGCACCTAGTTAGGGCTGGGGAAAAAGGCTTTGGAAAAATTTTCAGCCTCTTTTAGGCAGGAAAAGGTTGCATCTTATACTCTGAAAAATACGGCATTTATTTAATTTTCCATTATACATACTGACTAACTGCTGGTAAATTTCATATCAGTTCAAAATGGTGGATCATGCTTGTATAGTCTGGAATTGCCCTATCCACATAATATTTTGGTTTTTATAATTAGGGTTTTTAGTTGTTTTATTAAATTGGATTGTTACATATTGTCTTTTACCATTGTTGTTAGCCGCCCCGAGTCTGCGGAGAGGGGCGGCATACAAATCCAATAAATAAATAAATGAATGAATGAATGAATGAATGAATGATCATAATCAAGTGAATTTATTCTGAGTATCTTGTTTTCAGGTTATTTAGGACATGGATGTGGTATTTAATATACAAGATATTTTCTGTCAAGCCAGAAATTCAAACATTGGACTTTGAAAAGCACAGTTAGGGAACTTCATTGGGTTATATGTTCTGCTTGCATGGCTTTGCCAGCAGTTAAGCATCACATTCTGCACCAAATGAAGTTTCTGCACTCCATTGAACTCATTGCAATAGTTTAGCCAGGATGTGATTAGTACAATGGCTAATTTTGACAAGAATAGTTTCTCTGAATAGGGTAGTATTTAATAGCATGAAGAACAATTATCCAGCGTGTTTTTCTACATTTGCTCAATTAATTTGATTGAAAGATTTTACTTTCATATTTTCTTTCAAAGAAGAAGAAGAGAATGTAGAATTTTGGGAGTGGTGTGTGATGTGTGTTCATTTATTACAAGGTTGAGAAAAGCTATGGCATGTAAACAACTTGTTTTTCAATGTCTAATCATCTCTCCAATGTCTGACATTTCCTTGGTTTCCCACTGACTCATCCAGTGACTCCCTCAGGAAGATGCTGAGAGGGAACTTACCTCATCAGGTTTGATCAGATTAGGAAAGGTAGACATGAAGGAAGCTGGATTGAAAGCTGTGTTACAGTAAAGAAAAATATCAACAGATATTAACACAATTCACATTCTAAAATAAAGTAAGCCCAAAACCACTTTAAAGAGAAATGTGTAATAAATTTTCCAGTACTCTGATTATAATATAAAAAGAGAGGGAAGATACTTTGGAGAAATCACAAGGCCGCACGAATCCCAGTGACTGGTTAGGTCCCACAGACTAAACAATGTAGTTTGGCGGGACCCAGGAGAAGAGCCTTCTCTGTGGTGGCCCCGACCCTCTGGAACCAGGTCCCCCGGAGATCAGAACTGCCCCCACCCTCCTTGCCTTTCGTAAAGATAATAATAATAATAATAATAATAATAATAATAATAATTTATTGGATTTGTATGCCGCCCCTCTCTGTAGACTCTTAAGTTCTTAAGACCCATCTCTGCCGTCAGGCATGGGGGAACTGAGACATCTCCCCCGGGCCTATACAGTTTATACATGGTATGTTTGTGTGTATGCTTGCTTTTAATAATGGGGTTTTAAATGTTTTTTAAATTATTAGATTTGTTCTTACATTGTCTTTGTTATTGTTGCGAGCCGCCCCGAGACTACGGAGAGGGGCGGAATACAAATCAAATAAATAAATAAAGGCAGTTGTGTACCCATCTGGGTTGATTAAAAAGTATCATTGGTTACTACTGATTGTCAGTGCAGAAGGACCTCTATATGGGGATTTAATCTTCAAAGGACCTACAACTTAATCCACCTTTCCACATGATGACCGATTTCCTGTCCTGAATACCTCCACATTGTCTGGTTTAAAATTGGGCTTGTGATGTGATAAGAAACATTGTGTATTCAATACATTTCTCCCAGGGTTGGTCCATAAAAATGGAGCTTCTGTTGAATAGCATGAAAACCTTTTCATTGCATTTGTTGCTGTTGGCTGCCTGACAAGATGGTAAATATTATTACTGGTACCACATACCCTGGTGAGCCTTGTAGGGCAACAGGGGCTAAAAAGTATGAATACAATGTACAGTCTGTCTGGTAAATGGCCAGGGGGCAGCCTCAGTGCTGAAATCCACTCCATTCTGAAAAGAAGACGACAACGAAGAAGAATACATTTGGCTTTGTAAGTCTCCGAGCATTTTAGAAAGCAGGGGTCCCGTATGCCAGCTTTCAGGCAAGTTTTGAAATTGAAAGCAGCACATGACAAGAAAAAGAAACATTTTTTTGGTATCAAAGTCACACAAAGTATTAATAGGAATAAAAGCCCGACCACCCATGGTGAGCGTGTTTTCGTTAAAGCTACAGTCAACTGACCTATGCTCCAAAGGATTTCTCTTGCTGAGGCTATGGGATGCTGGTTTGAACTAGTCTATCACAGTCTGAATGTTGAAATATTATCCTTGGGGCATAATAAATCCATGGAACTTTGTCTTGTGAGGAAAAATAGTACACCTATGCACAACACATCACAGAGGAAATGTAAGAGTAAATCAGACCAATGAAAGACCAAAAGGGAAGTGATCTTTGGTGTTAATGTCATATTAAAAATATTTAATACAAATCTGATCTATAAAATGTTAACTTAGTTTTCCAGTTGTCTGATTTACCATAAGATCAGTGATGGGCTCCTATGGATACAGTCAATAAGCAGTACCAGTAGCAAATTTTTGAATATTTTTATCCCTTCTGGGCTCTGGGTATGTTTTTTCCTATTGCAGTAAAAGAGCTGTGTGTGTGTGTGTGTGTGTGTGTATACGTACGCACACCATTTATATAGTAGATAATGTATATTTTTGTGTGCCTATGTGTAATATGTATGTACACATATGGCATATATACATAGAATAAAAGTATATTTTGGATGTTCAGTCATAATAAATAGGTAGGGAAATTGTATCTCTTTGAGGCGAGGAGAAACCAGGCGCCCTAACCCAAACCCTTGATGTGAGTGATGTCAAGTTGGCCACTTTTAAGCCAGTCACATGACCTGTAAGCCACCCTGATCACTCCCACTTGATCACATGGTCAACAAGCCACACCCACAAAATAAGCCATGCCCACAGTGTGGTAGTAAACATTTTTGTAGCCCTTCACTGCATAAGATGTTGTGAAGTTGATCAGAACAGATCATTAAACAAACTTACAGCAGTTTATGATACAAGAAATAGATATTCTGCCACATTTTCAAACTAAAACAAAATTAGAACTGATTAGTTAATTAAATAGATTTGATCCTTGATTATGGGTCAAGTCATTGATTTATGTGGTTACATTTAGTGACCAGATAAATAGATTTTCTCCAAAATTCCAACCATGTGATTGTATTGATTAAAATATAGGGGTTTACTATTGCCCTCTGCACAGTATCAATTCATAACTTTACCATTTACTAAAGTGATTATCTGCATCCAGCTTTGTCCTATATTAGTCCCATATTTCCCAATAGAGATAGCTGCCTATGTTAGTGGGTATCTGGAATACATACTATTATTATTATTATTATTATTATTATTATTATTATTATTTATTAGATTTGTATGCTGCCCCTCTCCGTAAACTCGGAGCGGCTCACAACAACAATAAAACAATATACAATAAATCTAATAATTTAAAAGTCACTAAAAACCCCTTATTAAAAAGCAAAACCATACACACATTGTTTAGTCGATGGGACCTGGAGAAGGCCAACTCTGTGGGACCTAACCGGTCGCTGGGATTCGTGTGGCAGAAGGCTGTTCATCCCTTCTTGGAACCCTTCTCTGCCAGCAAGCAGGGAAGCCACAATGGAGGTAAGAATAATTTATTTATTTAAATTTAGTTATTTAATTTAGTTATTTATTTAAATATTCTTCCTGATTTTGCAAATTCTGGGCGGTTCACATTAAAAAACCCCATAAATATTATTTTAAAAGTTTTAAATTAATTAAAATAACCATGTGACACCACTTCAGATCTCCAAAATAAGACCAGCCAAATAACAATATTTCTATTTTCTGTCAGGACAGATCGCTAAAGAGAAGTGAGATTGTGTCTGGCCTCCCCTCTTCCCTTAAAAAAAAAAAAGAAATAATTGAAAACTTGCAATCACAAATGTAGAAAAGCTGTGTTACCTCCATCAATTAAATAAAGAGATTTATAAGTAGTGTTAGAGTATAAGTAGTGGTTTTTCTCTCTAAAAGAAGAGAAAAAATAAATGAGGCAGCTAAACATTATTTTGTGTTTCAAACTCTTATTTATTCTGTTTATTGAAAGTGGGACTGATTTCATTTGAGGCCTGCTGCTTGTGCTTTGATTCTTTTTATTCCTTTGGTGATGCTTTAATTATCCTTTCCCATTTGGATTTTGTAACTCTTGCTTTTCTGAAGGAGTTCTGTTCTTTTTTTGGAATGAAAAAGAAAATAAAGCCAATAGAGAAGAAATCCTGTATAACATAGGAGAGGTCCCCCCCCCCCGCAAAGTCTGAATTTAGCAATGTTGATCTATGCATTTCATGTCTGCATCTTGATTATTGTAATTTGTGGTATCTAGGTATGATGCTCCTGACCTTACAGTAGCAAAAAAATACCAGCCCAGAACACCTTGTCCATGGGCTCCCTGCCAAATAGCAAAGTAAATTGATGGTTTTAGCCCTTGTCTGAAACATTTTCAATGCAGTATTAGGCAGACAGGCTGGTTCACCATGCATGATCATGACCTACAAAACAAGTACCTTCTTCTAAGCCACATTACAATGTCAAGATGGACCATTTTCCCAGCAGGTAAATATATCATAAAACTGGAAATTACACCCAGAAGGGTTAGGCTAAACACAATACAGAAAATGGAAATCTGATCTTGAGGGTGACATGCAGTACTCAAATCTGTGTACATGTTCACTGTATGGATCTACTGTTCACGGTACGAACCTACTGTATGGATCTACTGTTCACCGTATGGATCTACTGTTAATATTTCTTCAGTTGAAGACATTTTAAAGAAATCGGAATTATGCATAACATGCCTCCCAAAGTGTTACTCCAAATGTACAGTAAAGTCTGCAGCATATATAAAATATATACTTGATCAAGTTTGCTGAGCTTTCATTTTATTTTTATTAGTCACAAGCAGTTTTAATTAACACCTGACCACATCTGTCAACTATACTATCTAGTATACCCTTTTGTTCCTATAAGAGTCCTAGACATAAAAAAGATCTTAGTATAATCTATTTCAGAGCTAAAAATCCTGAGTTTTAGATTATTTCAATTGATGTTTAAATATTATTCTAAGTTTTGCCAACAAGAAGCCGCCTTGGCATCTTTTTCAATAACTGGCTGCAGTTTTTAACTGCTCTTACCCTAAAGAAATATGTTTTAATACTCAGCCAATATTTATGCATCATCAAAGGCTGATCTCTATCTCTATTCAGCTCTTCATACTATAGGTCTGACCATATGTCCAAAACAATCACAAGAACTTGCAGCAAAATTACCAAAACCAATAGTTATCAATTATCTGGTAATGCAGATTGGTGTGATTGAATTGTGTGATTGCCCTGATGTTAGGTTGTCCTTATCCTTTACCTTTGGCCTCTAACTTATGGCAGCTAGAATTCAGCACTATCTGGAGGATCAAATATTGTCCATCCATGTTTATTAATGTTCCACAGTACCTACTCATTTCAATCATTTTTCAAAAAAAACCACACACACACACACACACAAAAACCAAAACCCCCACAAAAACAAGCTAGTAAGTTGTGCCTTAGGCTAATAGGAAATTGAGTTGTTAATTTATCCATATTGCACTATTTTATTGACTTTATAATTCTGATTAGATTTTGAAAGCTTTATGGCAGATGCAGTATGCTTATTTCTATGATAGAGAATATGAAAGGGCAATGGTGCAATGTAGATTCCTGTGCACAAAACTGTTGCATGGGGATTTTCTGCACAATACAAGAAAAGCACATAGCTCAGGTGATGCCTCTCTTGGCATTAACTTCACTATTAAGAGACTACTAACACAAGGCTTTAAAATCAGTTATTAGAAGATGACTTGAGATAAAATTAGTTACATGCCAAGATTCTTTGTCTCCTGTGAACAATTTTGTTCTGATTTAATCTGTATCCCTTTCACGGATTGGGTTGGAAAGCTGCAGCACGCTGTTTGCTGTGTGTGTGCATTCTTAAAATGTCTTACAATTATTATTCAATGTATTTGTATGATGTTCTTGAAAGATAGATGTGGAAATTTCTGCAGCATTTTGGTCTTGTGTTTTAAAAATCTGATTTATCAGCTTTTCTATATTTCCTGAATTTATGTGCAAGCAAGTAAGGAGCAGGGAGCATTTTTATTATAACACCTGAGGAAATCATTCTAAATCTCAAAGCAAATAGCACAGATCTCTGAAATTTTTCTAGGCTTTTACAGTTTGGCTGGCTTGAACAAGCTCTCAGAAGTGAGGTATCATTTTTCTTTTCTCCTTCCAGTCTATCTTTTTGTGCTTTCTTATATGCACTGTGGCCTTTTGCTTATTGATGAGTTTTAAATGTTGCTTGCTTTTTTGCACTTATCCGTAAGTTATCTATATAACTTTTTAAAAATGTAAGTATATTGACAAGTGCACCTAGTAACTTTCAGTAAATACCATGGCGAGAAAAAAATAGTACATAAATGAATATGCGGCACCATCTTTTACATTCAAAAGTGGTTTATAAGTTCAGAATCAGAATCGCAATCCAGAATCAGAATCCAGAATCAGAATAGAACTGGAAGGGCAACACCCCCCATTCAATTTAGTAGACTTTCACAACATCACTACTTCTTCACAAAACAAGATGTTATCTATTCTTGTTTCTATTCTTTTTTTTTTTTGAAAATATACTTTATTTATTTACAAATATAATTAAAAACAAGGAAAGGGGTTGGGGGAAGGGGGACAGAACGAAGGGTTGGGGATGGGGTAGAGTGGGAAGGGGAGGGAAAATTCAAAAACAAAACATTTATGATAGAATTGTAATACATGTGAGTTATAATACACAAGTGTCTTAGAGGGAGTGTAATAATTCTTACTTTCCTAATCTTACTATTTATATATGAAAATAACTCAAATGTCGTATTTCTTAATATATATAGGCAATAAAATTCTAGGTGTGAAAAGGAGGAGGAAAGAGAAAGAAAAGAAGAAAGAAAAAAAAAGGAAAAGGGGGAGAGAGAAGAGTCTGCATTTAATGCAGACGTTTTTATGGACGACTTTTGTTTAGTTGTAGGGTGGGGAGTATATAGGTGGTATAATGGGTGTATATAAAGATTAGTTATTCTAAAAGTAGTTAATACGTTTATAGTGTGTGTTGAGTTAGTTAGAAGACAGATAAAAAGAGATTTAATATATTTCCTTGTTGCAAATTTGATTAGTTTTTGGTGCTTCTTTTCTAATTTATTTTAATATTAATTTAAGTGTTGAAGGTACTTTTGGGTAGGATAGAGTATGAATTTTACAATAAAAGTTTTTTGTATTTTTTCTGAGAAACCCATTTATGCCAATTTTCCCATGCTTCGTAATATTCTGAGTCTTTTTTGTTTTGTGCTTCCATTGCTATTTTAGACATTTCAGCACATTCATTAATTTTCGTAATTATTGTAAAGAAAGAGGGTACTTGATCAGATTTCCAAAGAGAGGCATATGATATTCTGGCTGCAGTTATAATTTGTAATATCAGATATTTTTGTTTCTTGGTAAGATTTTGTCTGAATATCCCTAAAAGATAGAGCTCGGGTTTGAGTGGTAATTTGATTGACATGACTTGGTCGATTAGGGATTGTATTGTTGTCCAGTACTTTTGTGCAATTGGGCATGTCCACCATGTGTGGTAGTAAGTTCCAGATTTGGTCTTGCACTTCCAGCAGATCGGTGAGAAGTTGGGAAACATTTTGGATATTCTTGCTGGGGGCAAATGCCAACGATAAAACATTTTAATTTGGTTCTCCTTGTAAGACATTGCCGTTGTCATTTTATAATTTGATGTCCATGTTTTCTCCCACTCAGTTAGGTTAATCGTATATCCAAAATTCTGAGCCCAAGCTATCATACAACATTTCACTTGCTCTTCGGGATTTTCTTGGATTAGTAAGTAGTTATACAATTTTGAGATCATTTTTGTAGAAGGACCGAAAAGAATCATGTCTATTACATTATTATTTTGAAATCCAAATTGCTTTTTGTGTTGTTCGTATTTTAATTTAATTTGTAAATATGTTAACCAGTCTATATTAATTCCTTGATTGTTCAGTTGTTGTTTGGGGATAAGAGCATCTGATTCGTCGAGTAGTTGTTGGTACCTCAGAATTTTAGAGTGCGAGAAAAGATTGGGAAAGATTAGTATTTCATTGGGGGATATCCATTTTGGTATTGAGGTATAATAATTTTTTTTAATAGTAAACCAGATTGTTATTAGTGTTTTGCGTAAGTAATGATTTTTAAAGTATTTGGGTATTTTGTGGTAGTCTGCTGTCAAGAAAGTATGCCACCCAGCAAGAAGGTCGAATCCTTCCAGAGTTAAGAGTCTTGTATTTTGGAGCGTAATCCAATTTTTAATCATGGTTAAAATGGTAGCTTGATAATACATATAAAAATCTGGAAGTCCAAGTCCACCCCTGGATCTAAGGTCTTGAAGGTTTTTCAATTTTATTCTGGCCTTCTTCTTGGTCCAAATAAACTTCTTTACTTGTTTGTGAAGAGTATTGAAAAAAGTTTTATTCAAATTTATTGGAGCAACTTGAAATAAATAAAGAAACCTTGGAAGAATGTTTGATTTTATGGCAGCTATTTTCCCCATAATAGATAGGTTTAATTTTGACCATCTGTTAAGATCTTGTTGTATTTCTTTAGTTAATCGTTCGTAGTTGTCTTTTTTGATCGTAGCATAATTCGAAGTCATCCAAATTCCTAAGTATTTAATTTTTTTTGTGGTCTTTATTTTAATTAATTCTTCCAAGGTAAGTATCTCTTTTGGTATCATATTTTTTGTCAAAATTTGAGTTTTATTTTTATTGATTTGCAGGCCAGATATTTCACCAAATTTGTAAATTTCGTCAAATAAAATGGGTGCTGTTCGAATTGGATCTTGTAGGATGAATACAATGTCATTCGCAAAGGCCTGCAATTTGTAATGTTCTTTTTTAATCATAATACCGTGAATTTGTGAGTTGTTTCTTATAGTTTTGAGAAAGGTCTCGATGGCCAGAATAAAAATAAGTGGGGACAGAGGGCATCCTTGACGTACACCTTTGGTGATAGTAATTGTGTTGGTAATATCATTGTTAAAGAGAATTTTGACCGATTGGGTAGAATAAATAGTTTTGATTAGATTGAAAAATTTGGAGCCGAAATTCATGAATTTAATTTGATTTATAAGATAGTGCCATTGGAGACTGTCAAAAGCTTTTTTGAGATCCATAAATACTAATGCAGCTGCTTTGTCATAGTTTTTGTCATAGTATTCCAAGGCATTTAGTATAGTTCTTGTGTTCGTGGAAATGTTTCTTCCCGGAAGGAATCCGTTTTGGTCAGAGTGGATAATTTTATTTAATATATTTTTTAGTCTGTCCGCAATTATTGATGCAAATATTTTATAGTCAGTATTAAGTAATGCAATCGGTCTGTAATTCTCCAAATGGTGTCTATTTTCAGTGTCCTTAGGGATAAGGGTTATATAGGATTCAAACCAGGACGCGGGCAGTTTTGCATGTGAGAGCGCATTGTTATAGATGTCTAAGAGTATGGGTGCCATTATTCTATTCTTAATTGAAACAACTCTAACAAACTTTTCTCCAGTCCATTCAGCAGACCACAAGTATTCCAGCATAATTCTCTGTCCTATCAGCCAACATCTATTCTGCCTCTATAACAAAGCTGGCAACTCTTCACATTACAAATATAGGAGAGTTTAAAGGCAATGATTGACTGCTGTGTTTTCTGTCCTATCAGCAGATCTGTTTTTGGGCTGGGGGTGGGGAATAATTTCTAAGCTGTCCTTTGCATTATGGTAGGATGAGGTTGCGTCATGGGAATCAGACCTAGAACTCTTCTTTTTAGATTAATTTAATTGCGACATTAAAGTACTTTGATAAAATAAATGTTTTAACCAACATTAGGGGGGCACATTATAATCATATGTCAGAAAGACCTTGGGAGAGATGCAAAGCCCTGCCTAGGGAATTGTGAGATTAGAAAGCATAACCTGCAACTGTATGGAACAAAAGGCCCATTAGTGACCATATCTAGCTTCTCAAGCTATAAAATGAATGTGGCTGCAGGAAGGAGTGTATTTTCAGGCTTGCAAAAGTCTTTACATTAAAGTAGAATTGGCTTATCTGGTCATGTTTGTTGTTTGGTCTATTTGGTAAGGCTGACACATGTGACTGAGCCCTAGATACACTATCTCTAAAGTACTTATGCTCTTTCCTATATACTTTTAGCAGCTGTTTTCCTACTGTGATAACAGCTGGCAGTGACATCAGCAACTGGTGTTTCCCTGAATCACAATATTCAATAATTAAGAACAGTTTTCAACTGAGACAATTTATTTATCTAGATCTCTTCTAGGTATCCCTGATGAAATTGGTTGCTTAATTTGTTACATTCCTGACAATAATTGTAGTATGCAGAAAACGCTTGGGATTAGCAAGGCTCCAAGATACACGAAGGAAGTAATTAATTGATTACACAAATCCGAGATATTATGTTGGCTGAGTCTGCTCATTTATCATGACGTTTTCTGAGTCATTTGTAAAGAGAAATAGGAAATGGAGAGAAAGGATGAGTGTACAACGTAGCCTTCACATGTATAGTGGAGTAACTCTGACCCTTCAACTAATTCTTATTTCGCAGCCTTTTCCCCTTCATTCTTGCAGCTTGCTTGCTTTTTTATTTGCTGATATCATATGCTATTTTGGGTTGTCTTTAGTTATCTTGCAAGCAGGTAGTTTGTTTATTTATGTAGCCAACTTTGGCAGGTGTTCCTTGACTCCTTAAGGAAGCAACTAACAATTCTTTTTTTAGATGTTGTGTGGTATGAAACACTATAAAAATACTACCTATAATGCAAATCCAAAGTCAAATACCATTTATAATTTCCATATTGAAAGTTGCCTTTTTGCCTCAGCTTGTTTAGCTGTAGACACAGAAGTATGCTGAATCATTTAATTGCATTGTGCTGATAATAACAAGAAATTCCACAGTCAGTCTTCGCTGCAACAGGCCAGGCTGTCTCAACATTTTCAGATACATCAATTCTACTTTTGTCTTGACAGCAGTCATGAATGCTTTCCAGTGCCAAAATTGATGAGAGTTATAGCTCAAAACGAAAAAGATTTTCAAACCTTGAGAAAGTGTTGGGGATTTATTTGTCATTGTCAAGATTTTATTTCCATCACCAAGTGTAGCACTTTTGTTTGCAGATTGTACAGGCTTTGATGAGATATTGTCACAAATATCAAGAATTTTTTTCCCCTGTCATAATATTTGCTTTATCTGCTGTTACTAAATAAATATATTTTGAATATAATAATATATAATCTCTCTTTCCCTCTTTCACACATGCAGACGTACACAGACACACTAATCACTTTCAGAACTGTTGTCTTGGAGAATTAACAAAAGACACTGCTTTTTTCCCATTTTACGTCCATCTATGCATTGTGAATGGAAATATCTCTTGGATAACTCTCTCCTCCCCAAGCAGTCTTCCAAATAAAAATAGTTTGCTGTAGGATAGTAGTGAAGATGCTGAGCAGGGATGGAAGAAATCCAGATGTAAGTTCTTCTCAGTCATGGAGGTTATTGGGTGACTTCAGTTGAGATTTTTTAGCTCAGTCTACAAGAGAGAATAATGGAACACGGTTAAGTGGCTAAGATGCTGAGCTTTTTGATCAGAAGGTCAGCAGTTCAATGGTTCGAATCCCTAGCACCGTGTAACAGGGTGAACACCTGTTACTTGTTCCTGCTACTGCCAACCTAGCAGTTCGAAAGTATGTAAAAATGCAAGTAGAAAAATTGGTGGGCAGGCAACAGAGCTCCGTGTGCTTTCAGTGTTGAGTCATGCCAGCCACAAAACCACAGAGACGTCTTTGGACAGTGCTGGCTCTTTGGCTTAGAAACGGAGATCAGCACTGCCCCCTAGAGCTGGAAATGACTAGCACACATGTGCCTTACCGTTACCTTTTACAAGAGGGAATAGCAATAGGGATGAAAGTAGATGAGAATACCTCCCTTAAATGTTATTTTCTAGGAGAGGAATGGTAAGCTATTACTTTTAAGAAATAATGACACAAATAAGTGAATAGGAACTGAGTTATATCATGATGGACAACTTGCAATCTGGAAAAGCTTTCAAATAAAATATCATAGCTCGCTACATGAAGAGAAGAGGAAAAGAAGAGAGAGGAGTCTGATGAAGCAGTGGGAATGGGAGGAAGATTGTCAGGAAAACAACAACAAAAGCATATGTGTATGAAAAAGATAATTATGGGAACTCACTTTTTCCCTTGATCTCATTCATGGGTGTTTAAGTCCCACCTGCAATTGTCATACAGAAGATTTCAAAAAGAATAGCCTCAATCCTGCTTTAAACATTGTCTTTTAAAAAAAAGGGGGGGGAATAACCCAATATTGGCAATGATCACTGTGAAAAATTAGGCACAGCCCACGATAATCTTATGTATTGAACTGATTATAGCTTTTGAGGGATTCCCAGTAATTTCTATTTTATTGATTGAAAAGCAAAGTATTATCAATATTATATTTGTATTTTGATGCTCTGCCCTTCTAATGCTAATCCTTGCATGAAGTGCTTTCAGACATAAGATCGAAACTGTTATTCTTTAGATATTGAAAGCAATATCGTTTAGAAATCTCTTAGGTCAATAATTGGCATCAGCTCAGCTCCTGAGCAGTGATGATCATCATTTTAAGTCAGATCCTACAATGGAATTATTTCTTTCAGTCAGAAGGAAGAAACTGAATTTAGTCCAAAGGGTGACTTATCCCAAATGCACCTTCAGAAAAAGATGAAGGCTGCTATGAAGATATTTCATTCATCTGCAGTTCACCTTCTTTTACAAACTCCTGCTTCCTTAAATCTTTATTCTGTGCATAACAACAAAAAATAATAATCCTGTCTTCTGAAGTTCATTCTACAATTCTCCTGCACAGAATGTTTGGAAACTTCAGATCGTGCAGAATGCAGCTGCGAGAGCAATCATGGGCTTCCCTAAATATGCCCATGTCGCACCAACACTCCGCAGTCTGCATTGGTTGCCGATCAGTTTCCGGTCACAATTCAAAGTGTTGGTTATGACCTATAAAGCCCTTCATGGCACCGGGCCAGGTTATCTCCGGGACCGCCTTCTGCTGCACGAATCCCAGCGACCAATTAGGTCCCACAGAGTAGACCTTCTCCGGGTCCCGTCAACTAAACAATGTCGTTTGGCGGGACCCATGGGAAGAGCCTTCTCTGTGGCAGCCCCGGCTCTCTGGAACCAACTCCCCCCCAGAGATTAGAATAGCCCCCACCCTTCTTGCCTTTTGTAAGCTTCTTAAAACCCACTTCTGTCGTCAGGCATGGGGGAACTGAGATATTCTTTCCCCCTAGGATTCTACAATTTATGTATGGTATGTTTATATGTATGATTGGTTTTAAAATAAGGGTTTAGCTGCTTTAGTATTGAATTGTCGCATGTTGTTTTTACCACTGTTGTTAGCCGCCCCGAGTCTATGGAGAGGGGCGGCATACAAATTAAATAAATAAATAAATAAATAAATAAAGCCAGCGAAGTTGGTCAGTGATTGTTCCCTGACTCTACCTGTACAGATCATCTACAAGGAAAAGGGATGTGATTTTGGAGAGGGGGAAATGGAGGGCAAACTCCCTATGTCTCCTGAGGGTTTTTGCTTGCTTGCAATCCTTTGAGAAATCAAGATGATAGACACAACTTTGGTTCTGTCCAGCAGTGCATGTAACCTTTACAATTTTCTTTAAAAAATAAAGAGATGAAAATACATTGTTGCATGCTAATATGGGAAGAACATCCTTAGAAGTGTGCTAATAAGCTGAATGTTTATGCAAAATAAGTGCATGCAGAAAATGGATAGAAGGACCATAGTGAAAGAAAGAAATGTATTATTTTAATAATATATGTATAGGGCCCCAAGTAACCATTGTCTTTTACAACACTAGCAACATCAGGTGGTTCCTAAATACACAATCTTCCAGCAGCAGTCTTGTTATAATTTCTATTATATCACCCAGTTCTTTTGTTCCTACAAACTACGACTCAAGGAAAGGTGATCAGAGTAGTTGCAGAATTCTTTCTGGTATTGATATTCATTTACCAAGAATTGGTAAATGTGGTGAGAATGGTTAGTCTGGAAGTACAAAAGAAACACACAGACTTCTTTAGCCACGATCAGCTGCATGAGTTATGGCATTAAGATAAAACAAGACAGAAGGGAGAAAATCAAGGGATTAAATAGAATTAAATCTATAAAAAAATAAGAACACAAAGAGATATAAACAGAAAATAGAAAATTACACTAAGTAGATAAGGTAACTATGAATGTAAAGACACAACAGGATGAAAAGAAAAAACAAGAAAAAGAAAAAGAAAAGCACAGTGCAAGAAAAAAGAGAAAGAGGAGGGAAGAGCAAAAAACCCTTCCCTCTTCTCATTAACCTCTCCACCTATCTCCTTATAGTATTTTCCAAAGTTTGCAAAATTTTAAAATTGCTTTATAAAAAAGAACATACCCTCACTTCCCACAATGCTTGCTTCTCGAATCCAGGATGGTGTTTGCTTCTCGAATCTAAAATGGCGAGACGGCTCCAAAAAACATGTCAGCTCCAAATCAACACATCTTTTCCTCACACTTAGAAGGGAACAATTTCAAAAAAACCTAACACCATAATCAAAATGTATACCAAATTAGCTCTGATCCAAACTTCATCTTTAACAGCTATGAAGCTCTTCAGGCAGAAGAGAGAAAATTAGGCATTTTTGCTGATCTGTGCTCTTGCTTTATGCCACCATTCACAAGCAGCCGCTGCCATCTATTTCTGGCTTTTTCTGGTCCCGATCCTAACAATTTTGCAACAGAATCCAATTAGCTTCCTTAGCACTCCAACTCACCAGCACACCGCTTAAGGTTTCTTAACCTCGCCAGTGCTTATATTTATCCCTTCCCAGATATTACCGGTCTTCTTCAATCACCGCCCCCCCCATTTTTCAATTTGGCCGGGCCCCTGACGCCAGTAGCAGTAATACTGGCCTATTGGCGGCCCTGGATGTGAGTACTGTACTCACTACTGTCCAAATAACAAGCATTGAACAAATAAACTACCTTGCCTATAGTACAGCAGTAATAGTAACAGAAGACCTTGGGCTCCTACAGTCACTGAAGGCTCCTAGAAAATCGACTGGAAAACCAAAATGGAAGATCAGGTTGGAGTCGAAAATCAAAAGTTTTCAAACAGATGCAAGCAACTTGAAGAGTATGAAAGAGAAAAAACTGAACAATGAGAACATCAAACAATACCTGATCAGAAAGTACTGGCTGAACGCCAGCATATAAATCTCATTTGCTGTGTATTACTGTTTTTGTGACGATAATAATAATAATAATAATAATAATAATAATAATTATTATTATTATTATTATTATTTCTAAAGAACATTGTGCAATGATACCTTTAACACCATCAAACAACATCCAAAACCAGTTTAACCATCTGGCTGGTTATGTGACCAACTATAGTAATAATAATAACAACAGTAATAATAGCATAAAAATCGACGTGCTGACTGAGATTGACAGAAGGTATCTAATACATTTTAGATTATGAGGTTGGGAAAGGATGCTAAAATTATTCTGTAATGATAAATTAGTCTAATGATTAAGTTTAATGCCAACTAAATTTGATATAAGGAACATGACGTTATTCTTGTTAAATTATCCCCACTGAGTTGAGGTCCTCTTGCATAGCTTTTAAAAAGGCCTTTGATACACTGAACTCTCTGATATCTTCAATTTTCCCAGATTTAATCCTAGATTTATCCTAGATTTAATCCTAGATTTAATCCTTTTTGTTTTCTCAATGCCATGTGGCTAATTTGGTTTTTGTGGAGAAGTCCATA
This sequence comes from Erythrolamprus reginae, assembly GCF_031021105.1. Lineage (NCBI taxonomy): Eukaryota > Metazoa > Chordata > Lepidosauria > Squamata > Dipsadidae > Erythrolamprus > Erythrolamprus reginae. Next base: position 308,685,570 of record NC_091951.1, read on the forward strand.
TTTTAAATGTAACTCTAGCCCTAGCTGATTTTTATATATTCCACGCATTAGCACACCTTCAGATTTCAGAAATGAGTAGCTTAGTTTCTGTGAACCGACTGCCCTTTGCTCAGCACCAGTATTATATCATTCCAAGTTTGCACAGAGGTGTTGGTTAACAATGTACGTTTTAAAACACATACATTATAAATTGCCCATTTACGTAATCTACCTAATAGTAAGGGGCCCAAAACGGCTGTGCTTTGTCTATCAGGTGACTGGCATGCATTTTAGGAAACTATAGAATTTTGGCTCAATAGCTTCTTCAGTCTGGTGGGTAGAGCATAAAACTCCCAGTGATATGATGGTTTAGTCTCCCTTTGCTGTCTTTCTCACCACAATAGAATTGGTAAAACCTGAATTGCCTGTTTCAGTTGTGTGTTTCCATGCATTTGTCCATTTGTGTCAAATTCCAAACAATTTAAAAAGAAAAAAAAACACAGAGTACTTTGTATTTATGAGCTTAAATATTCTAGTTCTTTCTCTTTTTCACCATTCTTAGGAACTGCTGGAAGGGCAGAAAAGAACAACCCCACAACATACACTGTATATCACATCTCATTGAGATGCAGCAAGAGTTTTCTGCATCTTAATTCTATTAGAGCCTGGACAATGAATGTATTTGTGTTAGTAACTTTCCCACTTTGAGCTTAAACAAACTGCTGAATGGAAGTCTGGGTGGCAGAGGAATGACATATTGCAGATAGCAATACAAGTCAGTAAGATGGTAAATGAAGAGTTTCTGACCAAAATACCAAATTTACTCTTTCTCCCTTGATTCTACAGCTTTTCATTCATATGAAAGCAACAGACTTGTGTGACATGTTACCCACTGCCTGATTTGGCTTTTATGTTTACTAGTTACTACTTTTACTTTTAAGAAGGAAGAAAGAAAGAAAGGGGGGAAGAAAGGAAGGAAGGAAGGAAAGAAAGAAAGAAAGAAAGGAAGAATCAAATGCCCCCTATGACTACATGAATTAACTGCTGAACATTTGTTCTGCCTCCCCTTGAATAATTAATATGCCTTATTGGCTGACTGAAGTTACAGTGTATAATGGCTGCTAGATTGAATGAGACATCGTAATTCTTCCACCCATCCCACCACTGGCTTTCCCCCATGGATTTGATTAGTTTATCACAGGGCTCTTATATTAAAACAAAAAGAGGCCTTCCCCTTTCTGATTATAAAGCTGCTCCAGTTATGGGTCTTCCTTGATTGTACCACCCATCTGTTGTTTGTGAGATTTGTTTTCCCTGAAGAGAGATGGTTATGTACAGGCAGAATGTACCACCTGTCAATTTGCTCCCCAAATTTTTTCTTCTTAAGCAATTAATCAGTGCTATTGGGACGTAAATGGTTTCTAGATAAAAACCTGAGGATTATGTGATTAATTTACTTGTCTTCCTGAAAACTGATCTTCATAGATAGGGTAGCTTGTTTTCAGAATTCACAGAATTAATTGAGAGACATCTTTTTCTTACTTAGATGCTCTGTATTTTAAAATTTTTGAAATGTATGTATGTGTTCCTCCTTTCATCTATGTACCTATGTATCTATGTATCTATGCATCTATCTATCTATCTATCTATCTATCTATCTATCTATCTATCTATCTATCTATCTATCTATCTATCTATCCATCCATCCATCCATACATACATACATACATACATACATACATACATACATACATACATCTATCCATTCCTTTTGCAATGGATATATTAATGCAGTTAAGATTAAGCAAGGGGACATGTGAATGGTTTCTTGTAAAAAAAAAAAAGTAAAATATAAAATATGGTAGGAAGTAGGACACTATTAAAGGACACCTTTCACATTTAAATGTAAAAAGAAACACACATGGAGACTTTTATCCAGGTTACAATTCAGGATTAAAGGAAATTCAGACATTATTATTGGTTATATAAAAGTTGTCTGCTGCTTGCTATAATTTCCCTTTCATATCCAAAGCCTCTTCTGGAAAGTTCATGGAAATTTTTGAGAGATATCTGAGAACTATGAAACCTTTAAATATGTTGTTTTCTTCTACTGACAGATTACTGTATTGGGAATTGCATATATTCTACAAAAAATAAATGTATAACTACAGAATAACTTAATGAATGTGGGTTTGTTTGCTTTCTTCTTCTTTTCTTTCTTTGAAGACTCCATACTTTGATATCTATATTATCTAGTTTCCCAACCTACCCCACCCCCCTTTTTTTGGCCCTGATGAATGTTGTTAGGAAATGGTGCAAGATTTTCCAACACAGTTAGAGACTGTGATTGAGTTTTATGGATTAAGCTCTACAAGTAGTCCTTAATTAAGTAAGGGGCGTGCATAAGCGCATCAGCGTGCCTACCATATCTGTCCTACTGTCCTCATTTATCTGTATCTGCTTTGATCATGTTTATGTTTATACCAATATAGTACCTGCTATCTTGTATACGTTCTGACTAAACAAACAAACAAACAAAAACAAACAAGCAAATAAATAAACAAATCTTATGATCTTAGTTGGGATCAGAATTTTGGTTGTTGAGTGATGTGGGAATTAAGTCAGTTATCAAACAATTCGACCAACTTTAGGACAATTTTACTATGGTCATTAAGCAAATCAAGCAATCATTAAGCGAATTACACAGAAATCTTCTGTGCATGTAAAAAACATTGACATACAGGCAAACACAAAATAGTTGGAGGTAGGTAAACTTAGTCTGAATCTTTACATCCGTAGCCAAATGCTGGGCCACAGACTGGTATTGGTCCATGGCCTGTTAGGAACTGGGCCACACTGGTTCCTGGGATACTCATTTATTTGTTTTCATTTAGATTTTTTACACACACACACCCCTCCACCCTGCCCCCCCCCCACATTTTTGTGTAACTAAATGTGTAACTTTATTTGTGAAAATAAAGTTATGGGGACATCTTAAAATAAAGTTCACATTTATTCTCTGCTGTGGGGGAAAAGGCTTCATGTCCATGGTATAGTTACTTGTGCCTTCTATTTTTATATCAGTGTTTAGATCACTGGACCGCTGGCTTAATATTGCCTAAAACCATTGTTGTATGGTTTAAATATTAACTCATGTCTATGGGTAATCTGCTTGCCTGTTTTGCTGTAAATCTGGTTGTAAATTTCATTTCTATCTCCTACCCTACAATTTTTTTTGTCAGCCTTCTGAAACTTGAAACAAAATCGGATTAGTGAATTTCTAGTCTTTTATGTGGAGCCTGAGGAGAAAAAGTATTGGCTGCATGTGGTGCTTGATGGCAATTTTAGAGAAACAGCCTCATTTGTAATTTTACACACACGCTATTACCATTAAATCAAATCCCCATTGCAAGTATCATAACCAACTTCTTAAGTAACCCTAGATATGTAATTAAAACACATTTTGTTTTATTCTGGACTAGAATAAAAAAGCAATAGCCAGGAAAGCACATTTTATATTCTTTTGAATTCATTTTAGCATATATGAGATTTTATGTTAGGCCCAAACTTGCGATAAAATATCAGCAGCTGTAGTTTTCCAAACATTCAGATTAATAATAAAATAATCTCTTAGTAGAAATGTGTGTGATATGACTAATGGGTCTGCCTAGGAATCTGCTTTATATGCGTACTATGTTTGCAGATTGCACATGCTTTAATATATACCTAAAACAATTACTTTAAAATGATTTACAATGAACAGAGTGAGACATTTGCTTGGGGGAATAGCATTGAGATACAGCCCAGTCTTTTTACATAAAACCTGCTCATTCCAACTACACTAAGTCAGGACTATCCACACAACTTGTGACCTATGGAAAAAATTCACAGTTCATCAGTGGTTGACAGGCATATGCCAATTGTTCAGAGTTGCACGATCTTTGTGTATTTTGTGACAAGTAAGAAAAAGAGAAAAAAATGTGATTGTATTCAATGAAGACCTGCAATTCTACAGCCCATGGATTGGAAATCTGATTTAGAATTAAACTATCTCCTAAATGTCTTGGTATAAAATATTTTCTTATTCTTTGCAGCACTATGGGGTACATATTGCTGATTTTAATATGATCTCAATCTCTGGAGTTCTTGCTGAAAGTTAGATTATCTGATTTTGTATTTTTACAGCATAATTGCAGATGTTTAAGAAAAGAGACTGGCAAGTTTCCATGTAATGCAGTAGCAATGATTGATACTTAAATTAAATTGTAACTTCCAAACCTTGATGGACATGATAATCTTACAGTAATTTGAATTTTTGCATGGATTTAGGTTCAGATCAATCTAAAAAACAAAATAAAACAAAAATATATATTTTTAATGCGATCCAGAGTCACTTTTGTACTTATATATTTGTTAACTAACATGGTTGGACTGGGATAAAAGGGTGTGTGCATGTGTTAAATTATGTTGAAGAAAGCTGTGGACTCAATAAAAAACACTGAAGAATCTACATATGCTTGTTTCTCAAGCTGGATATTCTGGTAAAAGACAACCAAGTCTTTTTTCCATGCAGGCTGTCAAGTACACAAAGAGCAAAGTTTAGTCAAAGTTCATTGTAAGGGCATCCACCAAGTGAAACCATCAATCTGGAAAACCTCTGAGTAACCTCCACATATTTCCAGACAGATCTGGCTTCCTTTTTGTGCTTATTAGAGCATGCAACAGTTAATTTGTTCTAAATAGAAAATTAAACAGTCATGTAAAGAATTATATGCAGGGCCATAAAATAGACTTCATGAGCATGTATGAGGTCAACTTGGAATTCCTTGGGATTTGAATTTATTTTGGGAATATAAAAGGAAGCATATTTGGGCGTCTAAAGTTCTCTCTTGCAACACAAATCATTATCAGCAGTAAGACACTCATAATTATTATACATAAGAAAAACATATTCTCCTAAGTAATTTAATTAATTTCCTTCTTAGAAATGGCTGCTACCTGAAACAGAATAAACTGGTAAGGAGATGATTCTAGAGTCTCATTTTGATGAGTATCCAAATAGGATACTTTGAATATTGTACTAGATAGAAAATGTTCCAGATCAGATATTTTGTTTTCTATTTTGTTTTAGAAGACTTTTAAAATAAACAAACATTAAAAATGTGGTTCCTATTTGAAGTCTTCACTACTGCTGATCCTTTTGATTCACTTGTAAACACTATGGTAATCAATGTGGATCAATGTGGCCTTCCCTTCCCTCCCTCCCTCATTCACTATTTGGCCAGCAACAATATCTAGACCCTTGCTCACTATTATCAGAATATTTGACTTGGCCAGTCATAAACAACAAAGCATGGTGGGTTTGGATCCTAAGTAGCCCATAAGAGAAAAAAAGATTCGAAGGATGACCTCAATGTGCAATAAAACTTAGCCCAACTTATCTGAGCTTGGAAGTTAAGCAGGTCAGGCCCTGTTAGTATTTATAATGAAGATAACTAGCAAATATCGGGTATAGGGATTAGATTACAAAATCAATCTCTGTCTCTGCCTCTAAATGCCTATCTGTGTATGTATGTGTTGTGTTCGGGCCTGGGCCAGCTGTTGCCCCCACATATGTGAGGGCTCAATTAAGGGATTATCAACGGTGATTATGGTGTCACCTGTGTTTGGGTGTGGTCCACAGAATGAGGGCTGGGTGTGGTTCCCATAATGAGGGCTACAGTTACAAAAGGGAACAGAGGCAGAGGCAAACTGTGGATGTTTATCTGTGTGGTTTGTGTGGCTTTGTGGTTCCTGTTTTGAAGCCTCTGCTCTGTGCCTTTGCATTTCAACTCAGCAGTGTCAGGCAAGTGGGAGTTGAAAATTCTGGGACTAGCTGCTGCTCTCGTGCCTCAAGAATTCAGAGAACTCCTGGAACGTTTCTGCTACATGAATTTTGTATTTGTTTGCTTTTTCATGAACTTTGTATCTAGCTAAATTTTCGCCTCGAACTGTGTTTTACTCCTGAAAATAAGGACAGTTTTCTTTAGCCTTTTCTTTTATGTTTAATACAAGTTTGCTGATTAGCAATGCACATGTGTGTCTGACCTTCTTTCCTGGACCGTTAATTATCGCCTGAGCCAGGTCAGGCAGAACAGTATGTATGCATGTTTGTATATATGTATGTATGTATGCATGCATGCGTGTGTGTGTGTGTGTGTGTGTGTATGTACAAACACACACACACACACACGCACACACACACAGAGTCTCTATATCTAGCTATATATATCATCTATAATCTATCAGTCATTTATCAATCATCCATCCTTATCTATCTATCTATCTATCTATCTATCTATCTATCTATCTATCTATCTATCTATCTATCTATCTATCTATCTATCTATCTATCATGAAAGAAGGCAAATCACAAACTATTGTTGCCAAGAAAAAGGCTTGGATGTGTCCTAAGAGTGCTGTCTACCTAGTTTACTTATAATTTGGGGGCATCACCTTGACGTGCATATTTACTATTTCACCTGTCTACAGAGGATTTGTGGGAAGGCTTAATCATTTACAATGGCAATAGTACAGGTTATTTTTCTAGTTCTTCCCAAGATATTGACAGTATGCACATCAGAGAGTGTTCTAAAAGAATTAAGCTCAAGCCTAACACTCAGCAGTAAAAAAGAAACACCAAAAAATGAGAACACATAGATCCTCCTTCCTTATCCTTGACCTTGAGCTGGCTATAAATATGTCCATGTAGCCATGCGGAGAACTTTCCTCCCTAGCCTCTCAAACAGACCAGGAGACACCTCCAGCACTGCTTCTCCCCTCCTACCAAATGCCTAACCTCCCCTTTCCCTCCATTTCTATGGCAGCCGAAGCAAGCAGGCAGCATGATGGCAGATATTTGTCCCTCCTGCAGTAGAGACATTAGTCCTCATGAAACAGATAATATAACAGAAAAACACAAGAAAGTGTAAATACATTGACAAAAGTACATTTACTGTTTACCGGGGTATTTGGAATGGAATAACTGGATTAATCTAGTGGCTCTGATATCCCGTTCGTTCACACATTCAGAAAGGCCACCAACTGTTGTACCTGTATTTTGCTCCTATGTTTTCTAGAATTGAGGATTTCTTTCATGCCGAAATTCTGCTCATCTTCAATGTGCAAAGGTACAGGGGGAAGGGTCTGGCTTGGATGAAGAGAAGAGGTCAGTTCAGGTTTCAGGAGACTAACATGAAAAATGGGATGGGTGATGAGAATTTTCCTGCCTAGCCCTCTCAAACAGACCAAGAGATATCTCCAGCGCTGCTCCCCCCTCTTCCCAAATGCCTAACTTCCCCCTTCCCTTGTTTCAATGGCAGCCGAAGCAAGCAGGCAGTGTGGAGGCTGACAGGGAGAATGTCTATGTGGGGCAAACCCTCAATCAGCATAGTGATGACTCACTGATATTTTCCTGATCTCCCCACCCTGGTTTCTATCCCTTTCTCCATTGCAGTGAGGTTAGACTGAATCACCAAAAGTGCATAGTAGAGCGACAAAAATGATTAGGGGATTAGAGGCTAAAACATATGAAGAATGGTTGCAAGAACTGGGCATGGCTAGTTTTATGTGGGTCGCAGGGAGGCAGAATGTCTGCTTCCTTTATATTCCTCACTTTATGTTGTGGTTAGCTCTGGCCTAGCTCCTGCCCCAAGGACTATGGATGTGGGGGAGACATCCACATGCTGCAGGCCTGTTTTGCCCCCGGTGGAATCTGCTGATGAAGGCTCCTCTGACCAAGAAGACATGAGTGACAGGGAGGAGGAGAGTGGGGCAGACAGCTCAGAAGGAGATCAATTATCTAGCTCCTCCTTGGATTCAGAACAAGAGTTAATGATACAGCCAGGCATGCGGAGAGCGATGCATAGGCAACAACAACTGAGAGATTATTATCAAAGAAAATGAGGCCACCTGTGGTTGGGTGGGGCTGTGGTAATTAGTGAGGCTGCTATAAATAGCAGCCTGTGGGTTTGGCCATTGTGGAGGATTATCTAATCGTTGTGTTTCGTGACTGCTTTACTGACTTTGACCTTTTGTGTGCTGATTTTTCTCCACTTTGAAACTAAACCAGGGCAAAGTGTGTTTCACTTTGTGAAAGAAGAAGGACTGTAAATTGCCTCACAGCTGCAAGCTAAGTATCACAGAACTGATAAGGGACTTGTACAAATTACCAGTTTGTTTGGAGACGAGTGCTCTTTGCTATACCAAAAGAGGGCTTGGTTTAAGTGAATTTTCATTATAAAGAACATTGTTTTGAATTTTCAAACGTGTGTGTGTCTGAAATTTGTACCTGTGAATTTTTGGGAGGATTCTACCAGAGAGCTCGAAAGAACACTTTATATTAAGATACTCCCACTAGCCCTAACTCTGGGTGTTCTCTGATACAAAAGAGTGGTCATTATAGTAGTGTTCCCCAAGTTTAGAATGCATGTCTTCATTTAGGTGCACCTTATCTTTTCAGTGCCAGACAAAATATTTTTATTCCTCAGTCCTTTTAATAAATGTATTAATGCTGTTGCAATGTTTTTTGCATTCTTTCTTTTATTCTCTACTTCTTGTTTATGTTACAGCTTATTTTATTTTGCTTTTTGTTTTTACATATGCTTTTACATCTATCACCTTAGAGTAGGTTTTAACTGAATTTCATTTGAAACTACTTCAAGTGTTTCTAAGGGTAAGCAAACAGATAAGAAATCTAAGTGCTACATAAGCATTCTTCCAAATTATTATAAAATGCCTTTAAAAATTAAGTGTTAGTGAAAATCTCAATGATTTGAATATATACAGAGAGAGAGAGGGTGAGAGAGAGAGAAGAGAAAGAAAAAGAGTCCTTTCCTGAAGCTGAAATATCTTTTAATTTAAAACAAGAGTCAAAACATTTGAATATGTAATTATATATCTAATTATTCAGGTGTTGTACCTCCCCAGTTAATAGCAGCATGAATAATCCACAGTAATATGCACTGATTATCATACCTTCATATTTGCTGGCTCAGCTTATATTATCTTGCTTTTACAGATTGTAAAATAATTGTGCATAGAAAATCTAGCTCTTAGAATATTGGCCGTTTATAATACCAGATGTGGGAAACGGAAGCTGGATAGCAGAGCTATCTACAATTGACGTAGCTAGATTTAAAGACAGTGAGAGACAATTGCATACTACTGATTACAGAATGTAGCAGTGAGGCTGGATGATGCTTGATCAAGACTACAGTCACTGTGAGGCCAGATTGGTCATTTCTCCTTTTGCCCTTGCATTCCCTTGCAAGAATACAAGGGCAACAAGCAAAGGAATGACCAATCCAGCCTTGCAGTGGCTGTAGTCTAGATTGAGCATCATCCAGCCTTGGCTGGCTGCTACCTGGAACACTTCATTCTATCAATGCCTGCTTTTGTTTCACTGGTTGTGAAAACTAGTCTTCATATCTTTCCATTGTTTTCTAGATGATCTCCTTGGGTACTGTTCTGCTGGACTCTCTGGTAGGAGCCTCCCAAAAATTCAAAGGTACAAATTTCAGACACACTCATGTTTGAAAATACAAAACAATGTTCTTTATCACAAAATTCAAAATAAACTAAGCCCTCTTTTTGTATTGCAAAGAGTACTCGTCCCAAAACAACCTGGTAGTTTGTACAAGTCCCTTATCAGTTCGTAAGTACTTAGCTTGCAGCTGTGAAGAAAGTCACAGCCCTTCTTCCACGAAGTGAAACCCACTTTGCTCTGCTTTGGTTTCAAAGTGGTGAAAAGTCAACAAACAAAGGCCGGAGTCAGCAAGACATTCATGAAACATAATGATCAGATAATTCTCCACAACGGCCAAACCCACACGCTGCTATTTATAGCAGCAGCACTAATTACAGCAGCCCCACCCAACCACAGGTGGCCTCATTTTCTCTTGTAATAAATAGTTGTTTAGTTGTTGCTTCCTATGCATCACTCTACGCATGCATGGATGTGTCATTAATTCTTGTTCAGAATCCAGAGATGATACAGATGATTGATTTCCTCCTGGGCTGTCTGCCAAACTCTCCTCCTCCCTGTCACTCAGGCCTCCTTCATCAGAGGAGACTTCATCGGCAGATTCCATTCGGAGCAAAACAGGCCTGCAGCATGTGGATGTCTCCCCCACATCCACCTGCACATTCCTTGGGGCAGGAGCTGGGCCAGAGCTAACCACAACAGGTACTATGGCAACCTTTTGGACACTAATGTTGACTTTTTCTTTTCCATTTTCCCCTGTGGCTCTGCTGCTACAATTATCAAAGTTGTTATCCTGTAAGTCCATAGAAACATTTTCAGCATGGAAGAGTTGATTATTCAGCTTCACAGAAACAGATATCAACTTTCTCCTTAAATGCAAGAAGTCGCCAGCTAGCTTGTCCAGAACTATTTAGCAATAGCAGTAGCATTTAAACTTATATTCCCCTTCACAGTGCTTTAGAGCCCTCTCTAAGTGGAATACAGAGAATAAGCATATTGCCCCCAACAATCTGGGTCCTCATTTTACCAACCTTGGAAGGATGGAAGGCTGAGTCAACCTTGAGCCTACTGAGATTAGATCTGCCAAACTGCAGAAGTTGCTTGCAGTTCTGCACTCTAACCACTGCATCACCTAAGCTCTTGACTTGAAGATATGATTTGAAGATATAATGGCACCGAACAAGTTGGGCTTATGACCAACCTTTGAAAACTCCAGCTGTCTCAGCACCTCACAGCTGCGTGATTGGACATGGACATTTGGATCTGGTTTGCACTTATGATAGTTGCAGCATTCTGGAGTCACATGATCATGATTTATTGGCAAGGAAGTCACAAATTGATCAGGTGAGTTTTCCTCTTAGTGATGGAAATTTCTGTTGTAAATTGAGGCATACCAATACTTTGAAAAGGTCTGAAAGGTTGTCCAATGGGAGAGGCCAGGATTGAATGGAATGTGTGTTTATAGCATTGGAGATAGCTCAATGGTTTATCAGATCATTGTTGAAACAATTGCAAGAGTGTTTTTAAAAGAAAACAGAAAACCTATGTGTCCTGGCAGCCCACAATGGACAACTACCAGCTTTTATTATTTTATTTTATTTTATTTTATTTTATTTTATTTTATTTTATTTTATTTTATTTTATTTTATTTTATTTTATTTTATTTTATTGTTTTATTTTATTTTATTTTATTTCATTTCATTTCATTTCATTTCATTTTAATTTACTTACTTACTTACTTATTTAGTCCAATACATAATACACATTGAAGAGAATAGATATGTAGTAATATAAATAAAGAAAATAGAAGAAAAGATATAAAAGTATAGGTGAACATATTTGAAAGGAAGAAAAGAGATAAGGAGAGACAATTGGACAGGGGACGGAAGGCACACTGGTGCACTTATGCATTCCAGGCACTGTTTCTAAAATGGAATGAAGCATTGCAAGGCTTAAGACAGCTTTGGTTGGGTTGAAGCTAGAAAACCAAGGGACCGGGTACATTTGCAATGGGCTGGGAGTGGGAGGACCAAAACATCATTCAGTCACGTATTTAAGAAGCAGTGAGAAACAAGCACAAAAGGCAGATATTTAGAGTCTTACAACAGTAATTTAGAGCAGTGATCACCAACTGGTGGTCCTTGGAGAAAAATTTGATGGTTTTCAGAAAAAAAAAATTGTATTTTTTACAGGGGTACTCAAACTACAACCCCAGGGCCAAATATGTGCAATGAATGTTTGTGTTGCTGCAGAGAATCTTCCCTCTGGGGTCTTTTTATGTGGGTCGCAGGGGGCAGAAATTCCAACTTGGGGTCTACTTTGACATCCTGCTTTGGGTGAAGGCTGGAGGGAAGCGCTGCTGGTGGCGAAGAGCCAGAGGGCCTTTTTCTAGTGGGATTGCATCATGTCCTGTAACTGGCTGACCATCTCAGCCGATTGAGCTTTCAGGGACCAGTACTTGCCCTTGCACTCCTGCAGATCTTTCCTCTGCTTGGAAAGCCTATGCTTGTAGTCTTCTGAGCCTCCTTCTTGGTCAGATCCAATTTGAATTGAGCCAGCTGTTTTGCCAACTCTTTCTGATGGTGGCTGCTTAGCTCCAACAACTGCTTCCTGTTGGAGCCCTAAAGAGCCTGAGTGGGCAGTCGAAGAGTGGCTGGGAGGAGAGGGGTAAGTAAAAGCTGGCAAGACACCCCTCAATGCGAGTGACCTCAAGTTGGCCACACCCATCCAGTCACATGCCCACCTAGCCATGCCCTCCCAGCCAGTCATTAGGCAGATCATATTAGTGGTCCGCAGGATTTAAAATTATGAAGTTAGTAATCCCTGAGGTTTGAAAGGTTGGTGACCCATGATTAAAAGTTCTCTTTTTTAAACAAAGAAATGTGTGCTCACTCCAAAACATAGTTTACACTTAATTGTGGGAAAACAGGTAAAACAGGGAGGAGGGAATATGCAGGTGGTTCAATCCAAAAGAGCTCCAGCAGGCAGTATGTGCCTCTTCTGGTGTGATAGCCTCCCCTTGGTAACATCATTCCCTTCAAGGTGATGTTAGCCCCATCTCTGTTGGCCTTCTGGAAGGTACTTAAAACATGTTTTTTTCACCAACTTTGGGGAGTCACAGGGACCATACAAATGGCTGTATAAATTAATTGATATTTGTTTTCTTTTATTGGTTTTATCTACTTATTTTATCTGTTTATTTTTTTATTTCCAAGTTGCTAGAATGTTTTTTTTAGCTGTTGTGTTGTACATCACCCAGAGGCACAAGGACACAGGACAATCTGCTTATTTCTTTTACAGCTTGTTATTTCTACCGTTATATTACCGCCCAGATCCCTGGATTAATGTGGCTTAACTTTTCTTTTAAAAAGCTGTATTTTGTATTTTTTCCCCCTAGTTTGTAAACTTTTTCGCTTTCCAAGTTACACTAAAATATTCTGATGCTAAGAATTATTCTGTAAAGTGAGATAATGGCTAAATATGTAGATTGCAGTATTCTGATTTAATTAATCAATTATATCAGAATACTGCAATCTATCAAAATGGCAGATACATCAATTGTGATATATGCACAAAACTCACAGCTGTCTATCAGGATTTAATTTTTGAATAAAAAAGCAAATGAGAACAGATAAATAAAGAGCTAGCCTGTTGGCATTCTGGAGATCCACGAAGAGAGAAAGGGCTATTAGCTATTCTACCATCTCTGGTTAGGTGTTGATGGGATATTTTGGGATATCTTATTTGTTTTTTCTTGTTCTTTTCTAATTTGCTTTGTTGTTCATTATTATATGTTTTTTTTAAAAAAATTGCTAGTTGTATTTTAAACTTCCCAGAGTTATTTGGAGTTGGGCAGCATCAAATAAAATAAAATGAATGAATAAATAATTTCTAACAATTGTTCAGATATGGCAAATATGTGCATAATAAGTTGTAATGGTTTACGAGAAGGAGTTTTGGAGGCTGGGCAAGGAGGCACTGCCAAGGGAAAGGTCACATATAGGACAGCATAGCCTGTAATTGGATAGTGGGTGGGCAGTATTCTCTCAATTTAGTTTCACAATAAAGTAGCATTAACTCCTCTGTTTATGATTCATGTTTGGTTTACTCCACGAGGTCAAAATCCATTTTGCAATTCTGAAAGTACATTTTTCTCACCATTGTCCCATTTCTTTTATAGTCTTGAAACTAGGGAATTTCCCTTCTGAGCCTCTTGCATCTCCCATTATCTAGTTGCAGACTATGCTGTCACTTATCTGACTATTTGTTGTGGTTGGTTCTGGCCCAGCTCCTGCCCCAAGGAATGTGGAAGTGGATGTGAGGGAAACATCCACATGTCACAGGCCTGTTTTGCTTCCGATAGAATCTCCTGACGAAGGCTCCTGTGACGAAGGAAGTGTGAGAAGCAGGGAAGGGGGGAGTTTGGCAGACAGCCCAGGAGGAGATCAATCATCCTTATCATCCCTGGATTCTGAACAAGAACGTATGACAGACCCACGCATGCGTAGAGTGATGCATAGGAAAGAACAACTGAAGGATTATTATAGGAGATAAGTGAGGCCACCTGTGGTTGGGTGGGGCTGCTGTAATTAGTGCTACAGATAAAAATAACAGTGTGCTGGTTTAGCCTTGTGGAAGTTTATCTGATTCATAGTTCATCAAGATCGTGGTTTTGCTGTTTCCCTATTCAAGACTGTGTGTGGACTTTCTGAACTTTGGAATTTGGACTCAATTTCCCAGTTACTGGGTGAGAAATTGGATTGCATTTAACCTGTACCTTGTGTGCACCAGAAAATCCCTTTGACATTTAAAAAGGGATTTTTTTCTGCTTTTCTGTTCATAAAGACTTTTGGTTTTCTTTCTATCATGTGGTGTGTGTCTTTCTGGACTAATTACCCTGTAATTACGGGCAGTTGGGACACGCCGGCAGAACACTATTCCTTTAGCAGCATCTCTGCCCACTGTCCCAAGGGCTTCTCCACATACAGTAACATAAGCCACTTTGTAGAATCATTCAAATATATTTTATACAGAATTGTATTACGAGTCCCTCTACCTTGTGCTCTGTACTTTGACTGGTAGCGGCTCTCCGTTTTTCTTAGCAGAGATCTTTCCTGCTGTCAGCTCAACAATAAAGACTAAAAAGTCAGTGCCATAGAGAATAGGACTAATTTATTATAACAATTATAGTAACAGAATCTTGCAAGTCTAAACATATTTTACCCCTCCTTCACTTTACCCTTGTGTGAACTAGAGAGGAGCTTCTCTGAAATGTTTTCTTGAGACATTTTCTTGGTGTAGGCTCAAACTCAGCTTATCTGACAGTTGCCAGGGTAGTTGCTCTTCCTTCCATTCTTTGGGCCTATGACCTCCCCCCTACCACCTCTTAACGGGACATGTTTAGTATTCAAGCTTCCTTTGAGCTACTAGCCACTTAGATTAAACTTCTAGCCACTTAGATCTGTTCAACCTTGTGCTCTTCCAGAAGAGTTATATCTGATAAGATAAAGCAAACAAATTCTAGAGTACTATCTGCCAAAGTACTTTCTCTGTTTATTTCAGTAAGGTTTTGGTAGTGCTTCAGGGCAAGTTGTACCAGTAATTGGCAACCTGCTACTGCCTTCATGTTGCTCTAATGCAGGAAACTGTTTTTTTAATATCATAATCAGCCTGAAACTAGTTCCCAGGTCACTGTATTCTGAAGATTTTTAAATGTGCAATATAGGACATAATGAATGCTACTCCAAGCCAAAAACTGAACCAGCTGTGCACACAAAACAAAAACCTGCAGGATTGTTCCTTTAAAACTCTAGTTTCAAGATTGCCTTTAATTTTATATCTTGCACATTAAATAAACATTATAGCATTTTTACTGCTTACTGTTAACTTCCTCTTTTGTGATATGTGAGTTGTCCAAAAATTTTGAGATGAAATAAGAGCAACCACAGGATATTCCCAAGGCTATAATTTCATTGAGGATTTCTCTGATGTCAGAAACCAAAGAGCTAAGTTGAGCTGTTTAGTCAGAGGAACCCCAAGATGAAAATTACATCCTTGTGAAACACAGTGTGGGATTTTTATACATTAACAACCTTAAGGGAGCCATCTCTGATGATTACACCTTCTCTAAAGACACAGGGTTCCAGCAAAAAATGGTTTTCATATCTATAAAATAAGTATTTATTTCATCTATTTCTAACATTCTGTACTTGAATGTAGATATGTCACTTCCTCCTTCTGCTGTCTCTTTCATGACTATTTCATCATAAATGCTAACTGGTTTTTTATTATTATTATTATTATTATTATTATTATTATTATTATTACTATTATTATTTAGATTTGTATGCCGCCCCTCTCCGGAGACTCGGATGGGACAAGGTTAGAAAAAAAGGTGAAATTCTTGAGCAGAGTTCTCCAAACTTGGCAACTTTAAGCCTGGTGGACTTCAACTCCCAGAATTCCCCAGCCAGACTCTTTAAAAATCTGGATTAGATAAATTTTTGAAGTCCAGTCTCCCTAGTCACATTATACTTAGCAGCCATCAGTATTGTCAAAATAATTTTAAAATCGTAAAAAAAATATCCACCCCATAATGTAGGATTTAGATAGATCAGTGTTTCTTAATGCTGGCAGCTTTAAAATGTGTAAGCGTCAGCTCCTGGAAGATCCCAGCGCATAGGGAACTTAGGGAATGGAAGTCCACATATCTTAAAGCTGCCAAGGTTGAGAAACACTGATCTATATAATGAAACTGACAAGTTGTCAATCATCATATTTTTTATGTGTAGTATCTTCACCTAACCTGTCAAATAGCTTAGTGCTCAGAATTATCTTGACCCTACTTTGATTTTTCCCATAATTTAAAAAAAATGAATATATATCCTTGTAATTTCAAATATATAATTAGACTTTAAAACACTGTTAAATATGTTGTTTAAAATGTTAAATACAGTGATACTTCATCTTACGAACTTAATTCGTTCCATGACAAGGTTTGCAAGTAGAAAAGTTTGTAAGATGAAGCAATTTTCCCCATAGGAATCAATGTAAAAGCAAGTAATGCATGCAAACCATCCCAAAAGTCACCCCTTTTGCCTTGCACCACTGGGAATCCCCGCCTCTGGACTTCCATTGCCAGCCAAAGCGCTGGGATTCCCCTGAGCCTCCCTTTGCTGGAAAACCCCACATTCGGACTTCTGTTGCCAGCCAAAGTGCTGGGATTCCCCTGAGCACCCCCCCTCGCTGGGAAACTCCATCTCCGGACTTTCGTTGCCAGCTGAAGCCAATGTTCTTGCATTGCTGGGATTTCCCTGAGCCTCCCCTCACTGGGATTCAAAGCAGCGCCGGCAAAAATGAAGGCAATCCCAGTGAGGGGAGGCTCAGGGAAATCCCAGCAATACAAGAACGGGCGCTTTGGCTGGCAATGGAATTCCAGAGGTGGGGTTTTCCAGTGAGGGGAAGCTCAGGGAGATCCCAGCAATACAAGAACGGGCACTTCAGCTGGCAATGGAAGTCTGGAGGCAGGGATTCCTAGTGAGGGGAGGCTCAGGGGAATCCCAGTGCTTCAGTTGCAGTGGAAGTCCAGAGGCAGGGAATCCCAGCGGCAGTGGCTCGGGTTTGTAAGATGAAAATAGTTTGGAAGAAGAGGCAAAAAAATCTTAAACACTGGATTTGTATCATGAAAAGTTCATATAAATAGGGGTTCGTAAGATAAGGTATCACTGTATTCTGATTATTGGCTTTCTTATTTTTCTTTCATCTATGAAATTCTGTAATATGATTCTGACTATCATCTGTATTTCCTTCTGGAAATAACAGGAATAATAGATCTAGCATAACTGGAAAGTATGATGATGGGGAAAACTGTTATCAATTCTCATAACTTTGTAAGTGGGGAAAAATAATTTTGTAGAAGACACCCACACGTACCCACACATACCCACACATCCAGTGATGGGCAGCAGCCGGAATGGCTGGAACTGTCATTACGAAAGCTGGCTCCGGTTGCAGCTGTGGGTGCATGCGCATAAACGAGCAACTGGAACGATTCCAGTAAAAAATTACCATTTTTTTTACTGCCGTGCATGTGCAGAAGCAAAAAACCCTGCAATTTTTGCTGCCAGAAAGACGTCCGCGCACTAGATTTCTGCTGTTGCACATGTGCAGCAGCCGGAATCTTGCTGCAGCGCCTAGCACGACAGCTGCCAAAAGTGGCCTGTCCGTTCTGACTGCTGCCCAACTCAGGCCACACGGCTGTTCTCTTGCACCGCAGGAGAGAGATGCCTGCGACACAGGAGAGCACCATGCCTGCGGCACCCCTGCAGGCAAGGTAAGGGCCAGGTGGGCCACTTGCGGCCTGGCCCGGCGGGCAGGAGTGGGTGGTGGTGGTGGTGGTGGTGGAAGCCGGCATGAGAAGCACATGGGCAGGGGTGGGCTTCTAGCCAGAACGGTAAATTGGGCTCATGAGTACTTGCGGGACCAGCGTGATTTTGCTTCTGCACCTGTGATAGCAAAATTGCACACCTGCAGCTCCATGTGCGATTTTGCTACCTCTGCAGGTGCAGAAGCAAAATCGCATTGGCCCCACAAGCATTCACGAGCCGCAACGGCGAGCCTAGAAGCCCACCGCCGCGGGGCGGTGGGGGGAAGTCACCGCGTGGGGAGAACAACAGCAAGTAGGTGGTGGTGGGGAAGCCACCACATGGGGCGAACGGCAGTAACAGGTTTGGGGGGGCAAATGGTGGTGGGCAGCAGCAAGTGGGCACTTACCTTTTTGCCCATTTCCAGGTTCTTTTCACTTCTGCACAACCTAAGGGAGGAATAAAATGATCTGCTCATACTCTTTTCATTTAGTTGAAGTAGACAAAGCTCTATTTTGTTTTAAAATACTATATACTAATGATATGGGTCCTTATAAATTATTGCAAACATTTTGTTGATGTCATTCTTTTCTAACTAAGTCTGGGCCATAAGAAATGTGGAGCATTAACTTATTAAATTTTTGTTCCTAATTCTTGCCCAGAGTTGCAGTCATTTATTTAATTATTGTGAGTAGGCTCATGGAATCCTATTTCTGAATACAGTTACATGGTCAGCCTATTCATTATTCATAAATTACCACCCTTAATAAATTTAATACAAGAGTAGACAATATGGTGTTTTATTCTTATTTTGGACCTCAACTCTCATAAGTCCTTTAGAACTCCAGCTTTGGAGTAGAGGCACTTAGACTATGTTTTTTTGCATGTTTAGCAGATTCTGTAAAAAAAAAAAAGACTGACAGTGAGACTGAAGTTGCAAGGCGAAAACATGGTGTGTTCCCATCAGCCTTAGCAACTTATCTCTGCCATGCCTCCACCAAGAACCAATGCAAATATTTAACTGCTTGAAGCTTCCATATTGCATTGTTGCTTTGCCATGTTATTTGATGATCAGGATGCTTATGGGATAGAAGGGTGTGAAAGAAAATACTTGTTTTGTTTTGATGCGGGGTGGGGGGGGGATGCTGCTGTCCCATCTGTCAAATTGTATATATGACATCATCAGATATTCTACACTTGTTTGCAGCTATTCAGACCCAACCGGTTTTGCAGTCAGAGCATTGTGTTGGAACTCTTTTTGCAGGATCAGTGGGCTGGAAAATTACCACATGCTGTCAGGGTTAGCTCAGCCAGGTCTTGTGATCATTGTTTCCAAGGAATCTATTCATTCCTTTATTTTACATATTGGGCAGACGTCCTGAAACTGAGGCTTGGGCTGTACTAACTTGAAGGGCCAAACGTTAATGGGTCTCTATTGTTATCAGCATAGTGGGGCAAGACGTGGGAAAAAAATACCCAGACAGCCTCTGACATTGGTTTAGGACCCATAGACTGTGAGGCGGGGGGTGGGGGGAGAGGTGTCAGTTTGCAAAGAGCTTTTATGTAAACAAGGCTTGGGTAAACAAAAGCTGTCCTCCATGACAATATGCATAACCTCTTAATTCCCCTCCCCTTTATTTTAAGAACTACAAGCACGAAAATATGAACATAAGATAATAAGAAACCGAAGCAAGGCTCATTTTGTAAAAAAAAAAAATTAAAAAAATGCAGTTTTACAAAGCTTCTGCTTTAACAAACTATAAGTCTCAAAGATAAAGTTTCTAAAATGCTGAGTCAAGTTCCCGCTTGGAATTTTCTTATACTTGGTACTGCTTAAGGTTGTTTTAAGATAATACTTTTTCTTCCTAAACCTGAAACTTTGAAGACATCGCATGCTTTTTAATGACAAATTGCAAACACTAAGAACTTTGAGATACTTGCTGCATATATTACATTTATTCTTCTTTTTACACCCAGAAAGATAAAAACATGTAAATGAATATTCTAAAATTTGAGAAAATATTGCAAACTAAGGAGATTTCTTTGTATCTTTATTTAAGCACCTCTCTGGATCAAATAGTTATATTTTGTGGTAGTCCCTAAAATATTGCTATAGGATGGTAGTTTATTTACGTCCCCCCTTTTAATAAGACAGCATTGTACAATCTTTATGAATATATATTAATTCTGTTAAGGTCAACAGATGATGATTTGATATTTTTCTAATGTCTTTCCAGCAGAAAAATCTTTTTTAATACAACCTCCACAAAACCTAGCAGTTGCTAATTTCAATTTCAAATTATTATTGTGGAGATCTATTTTCAGTTACCAGAGAAATAAAGCTACCTTCATTGATTTTTGCAAGTACCACTATTATCCAACTGTGTTTCAGATAGAAAATATAATGCTCACATACTAGCCTTATCAACTAAATGATAAGAAACTTTCCTATCTGTAAGGCTAGCCAAAGTACAATTTCCTTGTAATATAATAATTGCATGTACATCTATGGAAGAGGAAAGGTGGGGAGAGCAAGTGACAAAGTATGTATTGCAACACTATGACTCAATCTCTGATCCCTGCATCCATTATACACTTGCGTGCAATGTAGAGCTTGTGTCATAATATAATAGACACATGTGACATGTTGGCAACATGTAGGTACAAATTTCTTATCTTCAAATGGGTCTTGGTATCACTTCCACCTTGTTCATTTATATATACAGTACTTCTAGTCATTCCTTTCTAAAATATTTATTTATTGTATTTCTACAGTACCATTTTAGAGATGGTTAGACCACATAACATTTTTACCTCTTTTGGGAAATAAATGGAATCTAGAGTGATGAAACTGATTTTTAAACAGTTTTTCTTAGGGTATGTATCTTTTACTGCATTGAAATGTGAACGAAAGCTTTGCTCATATTTTCAGTAGCATAGTTTTCACTGTCTCTAAGATTAATAGAGTACTTGGTAATAATTCTTATGAATAATAAATGCTGTGAATCAAAGTTCTTGAAAAAAGATACCATATAAGGAAGCACAAATCTTTCTGCCTCAGAAGTTTATCTCTACAATCATCCTCTCCCCGTTCTCCCAAATGATTTAGCTCAAGTGCTGATTGTTCAGAAAGTTGGTTTTTCTGCTTCAAGACTACATTGATTGGTTCTGGCAAATCTCAAGATCTGGATAATAAATGCACAGAAATAGGGAAATAGTTTTCCATAAATATCCACAAGTAGAAGTACAACTAAAGTCATTTTTGTCTCCTGGTAATGGGATTCTTGACTAGAATAGCAAAATGCAAGAGAGGACGGTGAGCTTTTAATAGGCACACGAAGAAGGCAATTTCAATAGGAAGGCATTTACAGCAAGATGTATAAATATTAAAGGAACAAGACCTTATCCTTTCTGCATTGGCCTCTCTACTTGCTCTAACTCTACCAGTTCCCTTTAATTTCCAGACCCCAATAACCTATATTCTTTCATTCTGCTGGGGCCCTGTTATGCTTCCCTATGATCAGATCTTATTAAAATATCACTGTAAACATTTCCAACAATATCTTTATTCTGCAAAAACACGCTAAAATATATTTAAAATATTATTGAGATTTATTTTAAGGTGAACTATGTTTAGAGAATCTTAGATTTAGATAATACTTATAAATGCATAGTTTGCAACTGCTTATATGTAGAGATTCAATGCAATTGAGACATCTATTTGTAGAGTTATCCCAATCTATGTTCACAAGAAGTGTCTCATCAAGTTTCTGTATAAACAATCATACACCTCAAAAAGGTGCATTTTCAGGATAAACCTAAAGCACAACTATATGCTGACATTACAAAGCTTTATAGATCAGTTAATGTGTAGGGAAAAAATCATAAAGAGGAATAACTTGTGTATATATGGAGATTTAAGTTTCTGCTGGAATCAAGTTGTCTATAAAAATCCCCAGCAATTTAATTTAATTTGGAAACTTTCTGTGGACTATCATTCTACACATACCACATCTGAAATTTGGATATCTCTTATCTTAACCTACCTATCAGCTCTTGTTTGCCTTGCTTAACTTGTTCAATAAGGGTAAAATGTTTTAGATAAATAGAAATTCTTGTTAAATGTTTATTCTAACTTATGATTAATACGCACACACACACACAAATATATATACATATATATACATATACATATTCACTGAACCAAAGTCACCTGGTAGCTTTTATAACTAAGATGGATTAGAATTTACAGCTCTTACTTTCTAAACTATTAGAACTATTTCTAAACTATTCTTAACTATTTAATAAACATCCCAATAATAAAGTTTATTATTTAATATTGTCTTTTTAGTAATGATTTGATCACTTTTATGTTTAGCACTAATCTAATAGAACTTGAAAATTTTATTCAATTTTATAGAGCTTATAAATCTCTATTTTCTTTGTTTTTCTTATATCTGAGTTATGTTTTTAAATATCTATTAAAGTATAAAACAGGAGGGGAAAAGAGAGAAGCTCTTAAACTACTTAAATATGAATCTGTAGTGAACGTCTATTTCTCTGAGGCTTAACTGCCAGATCCAACTACATTTAATCTTCTGGCAGGTAATCAAAGAAGAGTGGAATGAATTTGAAGAGGGTTGACCCTAGCCTCCAGAGAAAAATAGTCACCAGGAGTCAAAACTGATTTGAGGGCACCAAAAGTCAGTTTGTTTTGCTATTTTCCACCCAGAGTGTAGATTCCTGATCTGAGTATAGGTTTTGTATCAGGACTATGGAAAGTTCTGGATTTCCCATTTTTTGAAGGACATTTCATACGTTGACATAATTGAAGACCTTTCTATAATCAATGAAGCACATATTTTGCATTTTAAGAATTTCTGTATCCTTTGACTTCATTATTCAGAATGCAAGAGCAATCATGTCTCTTCCACAGGTTTTTCTAAAACCGGCTTGAACCCCTGGTGTCTGCTTTTCCACTCTAACCTATGTTGGCTGATTCTAAATATTATTTTTCTAGCATGTAAAATTAATTATATGATATTTGCATACTTTGTTAAGCCTCAACAGTTTGATATTGGGATGTAGATAATCGCCAACCTATTGGCTATTGAGTAATTCTCCAGATTTGCTGGTAGAGTTTAGGAGTGGGTTCTAACTTACCTTGCTGCTGGTCCGCTTCCTCCCACGCTGCGTGGGCATGTGTGCTGAAAACTCAGCTTCTGTGCATGCGCAGAAGCAAAAAACAGCTGGGCATGCCCAGAAGTGAAAAACAAGATGGCAGTGCCTATGGTGCTGCTGAGAGAGCTGGTTCATAGGTGTGTCCAGCCGGCCATCATTGCCAGTTCAGCGAGCAGAGAAAATTCTCGCTACCAGTTCTATAGAACCAGTCCAAACTGGCAGGAACCCACCTCTGATATAGTTTAGTTAGAACATTTACAGATTATGTACGTTTCATATATTTCCTTGGGAAACTGCTGAGTAGTCTTTTGATCCAAACACAAGCTGTAAAATGCTGTTTATTTATTTACACTAAATTTTCAGGTTATCTCCTCTTAGGGCACTAGGGGAATCCAATAAAACTAACCACAAGCCCTCATGACATAACATTAAATAGCCTAAGCAAACAAACTGTCATGTGGGCTCAGTCTTCAAATACCTGATTTGGTTGCTTCCAGATAAATTGTATCCTTGGCCCTGAAGGCTTGTTGGAAAGCAGAGTCCTGAATGCTTTGTGAAAAGGCAGCAGAAAAGAGGCCACTTTCACTTTTGGTACAAACTGTTCCACAGCTGGCATTGTGGTTCACACAAGTTTGATTTTCCTGAAGGGGAGATTCTCCACTTTTCACCTTGGCTTATTGGGAATGGATGAAGAGATTTTACCTGAATTGCATCGTTCCAAAAGTTTTAATGGGGGAGGGACAATTCACACACATATTATGGTAAGTAAGAGGCAGGTTTAGAGTGCATGCAAAAATCAATATTCATCCTCAAGCCACATGGCTACAAAGTTGTTTAGTGCTTGTGGGCAAATATCCTAAAATAATTATGAAGTGTTATTGATGATGTTCTTACTGGCTGGTCACTCAAATGTTTAGGCATTTTTACCTGCCTATTGAGTCCTTCTCAAGAGGCAGATGTTGTTTGATAGTGTTAAAGGTTTTGTCAAAGGGTGTAAGCTATTCCAAATAAGGCTTTTGCAATTGACAGATTTTGTCAGCTCATTGTATTCAAGTGGTGTTTGCTATTTGCTTTGCTTGCTAAATGTGTGTGTGTGTGAGTGTGTGTGTGCGCGCACACACGCTCACACACATATACACCCAAGTGTGCTGACCATGTAATGCTTTGTCTTGCCATGTCTCTTTTCTGTTCTTCATTTGGTCTTTCTTATAGAATGTCTCACTGATATTCAGTATCAGTATTAGCTTTAGTGTTCTTTATTGTGCTTAGGATATTCTTCCAATGCCCCTTTTTCTCTTCTTCAGTTGTCTAGTGTAATATTTCACATCCATGTATGATTCTTGGTAAATATAGTCTATCAACATCACTAGATCTATAAGGTGCATGTTTCCTTGTCATTATTTTTTTGCTATTCCTATTGAGGGCTTTTAGTTCCTTTTAAGTCCAGTACAATACAGTATTCCGACTGTATACCTAATCAATGGAATTTCCCAGGTGTTAACTGTCTTGAGGGTATTTCCTCCACCGAGTTTGGACTTTAAGATCTTCTTCACACACATGATCTATGTACTTCTAACCTTCCACTTGAAGCTTGAGGTTTGAAGGATGCCCAGGTATTTGTAGTTATCTTCTTCCTTCAGACTCTTCATGCTGTTTCCTCTTTCAATACCTTAAGTGGGCTAAATAATCATTGCATTACATTTTTGTCATGATAAATCACGTACAAAACATAATTGCATCCTAATTTTTATGGATGTGGGCTTAGAAATAAAATCCCACCCCCGTCTATATATGAAGTTATATGGAATGCACTACCTGACTCTCTGGTTTCTTCAACCAACTCCTAAACATTTAATTTACACTGTCTACTGTTGACTTCACATAATTGCTAACAGGTCTTTAAGGGGCACGCACCAGCATGCCTACTTTGTCCTAATGTTCCCTTTTTTTCTTATTTATTTATTTATTTGTTTATTTATTTGTTTGTTTATTTTTTATTTATTTATTTATTTGTTTTTTTGAATTTTATGCCGCCTCTCTCCAAAGACTCAGGCAGCTGACAACATATAAAAACAATATAACATTGTAACCCAATTAATTTAAAAACAATTAATCTAAAACCCCAATAATATTAAAATCAGTCACTACCATTTACACAATGAACATACTTTACATTCGTTTCGTCAGGGGCTAGGATCCAATGGCCCCAAGTCTAGTGGCATAAATGAGTCTTTATACTCTTGCCGAAAGTGAGAAGGGTGGGTGCAGTAGGGATTTCCGGGAGAGCTGATTCCAGAGCCCCCCTCAGAGAAGGCTCTTCCCCTAGGCCCCACCAACTGACATTGTCTAGTTGACCAGAAATGGAGAAGGCCAATTCTGTGGAACCTCACTGGTTGCTGGGGTTCATGCGGCAGGAGGCGGTCCTGCAACTAATCTCGTCCGATGCTCTGTAGGCCTTTATAGGTCATAACCAACACTTATCCATTTCATGTTTTCATAATTATGTGTTATATCTATTATCTAATACATGCCTGACAAAATAAATAAATAACATAAAAATAAAGTTGATGGGCTAATGTTTCTACAGGACAGTAGTAGCATTATTTGTATGATGCAATGAAAGGGTTATGAACTGCTTTTAAATTTGTTTATTTAACCAATTTTGGTTATGAGAATAAGTGAGATAGTCTTAGTATATCTAGCATGGATGTCTGAATGTTCTAAGGCAGTGTTTCCCAACTTTGGCAACTTGAAGATATCTGGGCTTCAACTCCCAGAATTCCCCAGCCAGCTTTTGCTGGCTGGGAAATTCTGGGAGTTGAAGTCCAAATATCTTCAAGTTGCCAAGGTTGGGAAACACTGTTCTAATGTATAGAATGCAAAGGAGAAATAACCATGTGTGTTGTGGTAGGTCATTTCCATTCTGGGTTTAGTTGCCTTGACTTCATAGCTGAGACCCTATAGGCTGAGACCCTATTTCATCATTCTTCTCTCCACAGGATATATTTATATTTCAAGCATAAATACAATTGTTTTAATGTTCCATATGAGTTACAAAGAGTTAGATTTATGGTTATTTTTTTCACTGTTGTTATAAAAAGAAGCTCCAAAAACAAATATTCATACCATTAGGATTTATCTTTATAGGATAAAGAAAGAAAAAAAACAGTTTAAACTCATTTTTATTTCATCTGTACTGTCATAGTTCATTAAAGTGAAGACTTCAGGGTAAGCCCTAGTGATAGAAGAAATTAATCTATTTAATAAGACACTTTTATAGAATGATGCAAGACTCTGATGGAACAATTGCTTTTCATGCCAGGAAAAGATCCAGATATGGAAAACAAACCAGCTTAAACCATTTTTTTGCCCTAGGCAGGAGAGAAAATATTTTCTTTCTCCAACACTACCCTCCAAATTATTTTGGCAATCAAGGCAAAAAATTTCACAGGTTACCCTTTCCCCCTTCCTCCACAATATAAATTCAATAATAGCAAAAGTAATTATATCACAGCTTTTTACTCTTTTCATAGCTTAGATGCTTTATTTTTATTCTGAAATGAGAATTTGCAAAATATATTTTATTATTCTTCCATGTCAACAGCTTTGACCACTCCAGGTTTTTCATTTATGCTAAAAAAGAAAGTACTATTTGACACAAACGATCATGTGATGCATTTGAGAGAGAAATTCACATAATAGAAGTGACTGAGAAAACTGCTGGTAGATCTGTGGCCTATAATTTGCATGTCCATAAATTTTCCTGAGGCAAAAGAGTATGTGTCTGGGATATTGTTTGCATGAACATTATACATGTATATATGTATGCATGTATTTTTTAAAATGCTAGGCTGCCTGTCATGTTATACATTGCCAGACAATATACAATATTAAAATATATTATGAAGTGAAAGATATAAAGCAATTTTAAAAATTAAAATAATACATTACAATACAACACCAGTGGCTATTTATCATGTGATAAATGCATCCCATGATTAGCTCAGAATCATAAATAAAAATAAAAATAATGCCAGGAGATAAATCATGCAGGGTTCACATAAAAAGGCCTATTTTCTTAGACATTCTAAAAAAAATGCCTAAGAAATACAATAGATTTGAACCTTTCAAATGCCAATTTTTGATATTTTGAAATGGATTGGCATATCCTGTATTTAGACACCCATTAAGCTGAGGGACTGAGATCTACCTAATGATATTCTTTGTAGAGATTGCCACAGCATGATGAATGAGAGCAGCACAGCACTACTTCTGTAGGCATAATGGAGCCTCATTGAGGAACAAGAAAAAATATTGGCATTATTTTCCTCAGGGAGATAAGCAAAGTGTCCCCAAAGGTTCACCAAGGATTCACCAAAGAGCTTCTTGTTTACCACAGAACATTAGTAAAATGCAAGCTCATCAGCTGTTCAGGCTAAGTGAATATCTGTACTAATTAAACAGGGACATCATTTTTCATTATGATTATTAAAAGTCACTACACCCTTGCCATCTGTCTTGGAGGAATGGATCTGATTCCTGAAGAGAAATGTCACTAGCCTGGAGAATAATTCTTGGCTTTAGGACACAGATCATTGGGGACTTCAGCATGTCCCATTAGCCCATGCTTTTTTCTTGATTCCAAATCAGATATTGAGTCTGGCACATTGGCCATCATTTAGCCTTTAGAATTTAAGCCTGTTACAGTATTTCTTTACATATGTTTCAGCGTGCTAGCACAGAGAAGGAGATTTCTGATATTTGCACACAGGAGCAAGGAAGGCCTTTATTGCCAAATGGAAGAGAAATGGACTTTATATAAAAGCAAACAAACTAACAAATATTTTATTGAAACAGAACCTGATAGGTTTTTCTGGCTTCAAGGATCCAGAAATATTCAACATATAGGAATCTGCCTTGAAATGATTTAAACCATTGGTCCTTTAAATCAGTACTGTATGCAATTTTCAGTGATTGTCCATGTTTTATATTGAAAGCTTGGGCTGAAATTGGGATCTTCTGCAGATAAGCATAAATATAGATATAAATATCTCCGGGACCATCTTCTGCCGCACGAATCCCAGCGACCAGTTAGGTCTCCGGGTCCCGTCGACTAAACAATGTTATTTGGAGATATAAATATCTCCGGGACCATCTTCTGCCGCACGAATCCCAGCGACCAGTTAGGTCTCCGGGTCCCTTTGACTAAACAATGTTATTTGGTGGGACCCAGGGGAAGAGCCTTCTCTGTGGCAGCCCCGACCCTCTGGAACCAACTCCCCCCAGATATCAGAATTGCCCCCACCCTCCTTGCCTTTCGTAAGCTCCTTAAAACCCACCTCTGTTGTCAGGCATGGGGGAATTGAGATATTCCCTTCCCCCTAGGCTTATAAAATGTATGCATGGTATGTCTGTATGTATGATTGGTTTCTTAAATTGGGGTTTTTAACATTACTTTTAATATTAGATTTGTTCATATTGTCTTTTTACTGTTGTTAGCAGCCCCGAGTCTACGGAGAGGGGCGGCATACAAATCAAATAAATAAATAAATGAATGAATGAATGAATGAATGAATGAATAAATAAATAAATATAGATAGATAGATAGATAGATAGATAGATAGATAGATAGATAGATAGAGATTAATATAATGAGGGTCACCCACATTTTTGTCTCAGCCTACAGTAATGGTATGAATGCGAAACTTTAGATATACATTATTTGAACTGTCAGGAGTGTGTGTATAAATTTTGCATTTCCTCAGACAGATAGCGTAACTGCAGCAGTGTTTCAAAATGGCGCCTGTAAGGGATGTACATTAAAAGCAGCGTGTCATCATTGAATTTCTCACTGTGGAGAAAGAAACTGTTGGGAACATTCACAAATGTTAGTGTACAGTTTATGGAGAATCTGCAGTCAACAGAAGTATGGTTAGTCACTGGACACAGAGGGTGAGATGAAGAGATGATTCGCATAGTGCAGAAATGGCTTTGTGACCAGAACAAGGAGTGGAAGGCCATAGAACAGATTATGTGGAGTCTACGGAGAGGGGCGGCATACAAATCTAATAAATAATAATAAAAAATAATAATTTAAAAAATAGGGAGTGTAGATGAAACATAATTCTTTCTTGTGTGTAAGTTTCATTGTGTTCAATAAATAATTGTTAAAGAAAAAAATGTGGTGCATTACTTTCTGGGCGACCCTTGTAGCTATATATGATGCTGACTCAAATGCTTATACAGTGGAACCCCGACATAAGAGCTGCTCGACTTAAGAGCTACTCGAGATAAGAGCTGGGAGAGGAGAGACATTTTTTTTTAAAATTTATTACTTGGATTTGTATGCCGCCCCTCTCCGCGATACGAGCCGAGAAGAGCCGGGCTGGCTTACTTTCCTTCCTTCCCGCGCTGATGCAGAGCCACTCGAACAAAGCGTCGCGCCCCTCTGATGCTTTCGGCGGCTTCCAAAGCGACGCTGGGCTCTTTTGCCGCCAAAAGCGTCAGGGGGGCGTGACGCTTTGTTCGAGTGGCTCTGCATCAGCGCGGGAAGGAAGGAAAGTAAGTCAGCCCGGCTCTTCTCGGCTCGTATCCCGGCACTTGGTGAGTGGAGAGGCGGTCGCCTCCCCTGCCGCCCCACTCTGGGGGTCCTTGGCTTCTGCTGGGGGTGGGGGGATCCGAACGCTGTTTTGAATTTCACATTCCGAGTGGCCCAAACGCCAAAGGCGAACTTCCGCACCTCAGGAGTTAGCTCGCAAACGGCGCGGCTGTTTTAAAACATCGCTGCCGGCCTGGGGGGGGAGAGGGAAAGGGGGGAGAGGGGGGAGAGAAAGAGAGAGGGAGAGAGAGAAAGAGAGAGGGAAAGGGGGGGAGAGGGGGGATAGAAAGAGAGAGGGATAGAAAGAGAGAGAGAGTGAGAGATGCTCAGTGAGCCTTTCTGTGAAGTTGCCTTTCTTTCTTTCTTTCTTTCTCTCTTTCTTTTTCTCTCTTGCTCTCTTGCTCTTTCATTCTTTTTTCTTTCTCTTTCTTTCTTTCTTTCTCTTGCTTTCTCTCCTTCCTTCCCTCCTTCCATTTCTTTCATTCTCCCTCTCTATTTTTATTTCTCTTTCATTTTCTTTCCTTCTCTCTTGCTTGCTTTCTTTCTTGCTCTTTTTCTTTCTCTCTTTTACCTTCCCTTCCTCTATTTCTTGCTTTCCTTTTCCTTCCTCCCTTCTTTCCTCCCTCTACAGGATTGGGTGGCAGTGAAGTTACTCTCCCCTTTCATAAGTTTCCTTGCTTCCTCCCTCTGTTCCTGTCCCTTCACCCTTTCTTTCTTTCTTTCTTTCTTTCTTCCTTCCTTTCTTTCTTTCCTTCCTTCCTTCCTTTCCTCCCTCCATTTCTTGCTTTCCTTTTCCTTCCTCCCTTCTTTCCTCCCTCTACAGGATTGGGTGGCAGTGAAGTTGAATAAATAACTACAGTTTAATGAATAAAAATAAAAGTTTGCCATGTTGATTGTTTTGGGTAAAAAGAGGAAGGGAAGGAAAGCTCTCAGCTTATCATCTTATTAATAAGTAAAGTTACATTTATTCTTGCAATGTCTTTTTGCATAATTTAGACTAACTTTGTGAGTTTTTTGAGGGCTGGAACCAATTAAAATTATTTACATTAATTCCTATGGGGAAAAGTCATTCGAGATAAGAGCTGCTCGACTTAAGAGCGCAGGTCCGGAACGAATTAAACTCGTATCTCGAGGTACCACTGTAATTGCAATATATAAGTTAGCAAGCTGAATAAATTTAGACAAGCATATGAGAAGCAGGAATGCAAAGGGGCAAAAATATGTCTTGATTAATTGATTGCATTGAAATTTGGAAACTGAAGATCAATAGTGGAAAATCTAATACCTTTCTTTCATTGGATGTTTCTCAGTCACAAATCTGAGCGGAAACGGTGCAGTGGTTAGAATGTAATACTGCAGGCTACTTCTGCTGCTTGCCGGCTGCCTGCAATTTCGCAGTTGAAATCTAACCAGGCTCAAGGTTGGCTCAGCCTTCTAGCCTTCCAAAGTCATTAAAATGAGAACCCAGATTGTTGGGGGCAATATGCTGACTCTGCAAACTGCTTAGAGAGGGATGTAAAGCACTGTAAAGCGGTATATAAGTTTAAATGCTATTGCTATTACTATTGCTATAATGAGCTCACCAGCATCACAATAGGCCTCCCATTGCATGTATTGATTTTCCTTCCCTGCTTACTTAGCAATAGACAAATACTGCTCAATCTTAATTTTCAGATTATGGTACCTATATTTGAGGCTGTGAGTGGGAAACCTAAAATACCTTCCAAACTTATCACAAGCCAAGCTTCAATTTCAAAATCAGAATATATTAGAATTCTTCTATATTTAGGATATATTTGCTAACAGACTAAAATCCATGTTCAAGATTCTCTACATTTGGGAGATGAAATGAAGACATTTATAGCAAGATAGTAAAGTATGTCCTTAGACTATTGCTGAATTACATTCTTGCTATCTTCTCTACATTTCACCATTTGGTCATTTGGTTTGACACAATTCAAGGAGGGTAATTTTGCAAAACCTAGGAATTTACTGATTCCCATTTTCAAGATGTTTTAATAGTGGAAATTCCTTCACTGAACTTTGGTTTGACTTAATGGCCCAAATGGCTTTTCCCCAATTATGATTCTATTATATAAAGATTAAGAAAGTAAAGAAGACATATAAATAACCATAAGCCAAATCTAATGCTAATCAAACAAAGTCTATCCTTTTCTAGCGTATGAAAACAAACTCTGTAATCTCTTACATCAGTCTTTCTCAGCCTTGGCAACTTGAAGATGCATGATCTACAACTCAGGAACTCTGGGAGTTGAAGTCCACCTATTGTCTTTTTTAATTTAATTTTATTTATTTGTTTTTTTTCAAATGTAACATAAAAAAGAGAAGACATACACAAAAACATACACATATAACATTTGGGAAATGAAAGTTTCCCCACTTTTTAGGTATTTGATCAGAGAATTTTACATCTTTCTTTCACATAGTATTAATTTTCCAATTCTTTTATTCGACGTGTTGCTTTGCGTAAATTTTTATTTATTTATTTATTGCTCTTTTCTTTAACCAATCATAAAATTTTGCCCATATTTTATAATAATCCAAATCTTCTTTTCCACCTATTTTCAAGTTGCCAAAGTTGAGAAAGACTGCTTGACCTCATTTAAAAGAGATTATTTTCCAGGAATCTACAACAATTATTTTCAGAGTTAGGTTTTTTAACATGCACCGTTTAGGTTCCTGTATATATTTCGTGCTAAATTGTTTAGTGTTGAAGCTGGATGGTCTGCAGAGAAGGGACCAATAAAATCAAGATTGGTGGCCAACAAAATGTAGTGTGTGCAAAAAATGGCAGGACTTTGATTGCATAGTTGTTGGATGGGGTGTATGGGATGCTCAGGGGCGGGTAGCACCTCTGGTGTAGCGGCATGTTGTGTCCTTTTACGGCAGCTCATTTTAGGGCAGCTTTTAGGCAGCTCCTTCACCTTTGGTCCCCATCTGTTACTGAGCTCTCACCTGTGGCTCCCAGTAGCGGTAGCATAAGACAGTGGCAACACACCGGGCAACAGTTGAGAGTAGCCATTGCGTCATTGATATTCGGTGAGATAAGGACTTGTCTATCCTGATCAGGTGAAGACAGATTCAATAACAATAATCTAACAATAACAACAGAGTTGGAAGGGACCTTGAAGGTCTTCTAGTCCAACCCTCTGTTTAGGCAGGAAACTCTACACTACTTCAGACATCTTCTTAAAATCTTCCTGTGTTGGAGCATTCACAGCTTCCGGAGGCAAGCTGTTCCACTGATTAATTGTTCTAACTGTCAGGAAATTTCTCTTTAGTTCTAAGTTGCTTCTCTCCTTGTTCAGCTTTCCACCCATTGCTTCTTGTTCTACCCTCTTGTTCTACCTCAGGTGCTTTGGAGAATAGGTTGACTCCTTTTTCTTTGTGGCAACCCGTGAGATATTGGAACACTGCTATCATGTCTCCCCCGGTCCTTCTTTTCATTAAACTAGCCATGCCCAGTTCTTGCAACCATGTGGACGGTTCCAGTGGACTGAGCGGATGAAATCTACTAGAATAAGGAAACGGTCATAAAGGTGGTCTCTGCAAGTGATGTAGTATGCTAAGAGCACAGCAAGACACGAAAGACACCTTGGTCAACCACTGCATCCAACTATCTTGACTCTTGTCCTGCTATTTGGAATCTGAGTTTGATCTGGTGACACCTGATGAAGTGGACAAGGCCATTAGAGCTGTGAGTTCCGCCACCTGTTTACTGGATCTGTGTCCCTCCTGGCTGGTTTCGGCCAGCAGGGAGGTGACACGGAGCTGCGTCCAGGAGATTGTCAATGCTTCTTTGGGGAGGGGGTCCTTTCTGGCTCCTTACAAGGAGGCACTTGTGTGGCCCCTCCTCAAGAAGCCTTCCCTGGACTCAGCCATTCTCAAAAACTATCGTCCAGTCTCCAACCTTCCCTTTATGGGGAAGGTTGTTGAGAAGGTGGTGGCGCTCCAGCTCCAGTGGTCCTCGGAAGAAGCCGATTATCTAGGCCCTCAGCAGTCTGGATTCAGGCCCGGCTACAGCATGGAAACTGCTTTGGTTGCATTGATGGATGATCTCTGGCGGGCCCGGAACAGGGCTTTATCCTCTGTCCTGGTGCTTCTTGACCTCTCAGCGGCTTTCGATACCAGCGACCATGGTATCCTTCTGCGCCGGCTGGAGGGGTTGGGAGTGGGAGGCACAGTCCTTCAGTGGTTCTCCTCCTACCTCTCCGGTTTGTTGCAGTCAGTGTTAGTGGGGTCAGAGGTCGACCTCTAGGTTGCTCCCTTGTGGGATGCCTCAGGGGTCGGTCCTCTCCCCCCTGCTATTTAATATCTACATGAAACTGCTGGGCGAGATCATCCAGGGGCATGGGGTGAGGTATCATCAGTACACTGATGATACCCAGTTGTACATCTCCACCCCATGTCCAGTCAACGAAGCAGTGCAAGTGATGTGCCGGTGCCTGGTGGGTCTGGATGGGTGTCAACAGACTCAAACTCAACCCTGATAAGACGGAGTTGTGGGTTTTGCCTCCCAAGGATAATTCCATCTGTCCATCCATTACCCTGGGGGGGGGAACTATTTACCCCCTCAGAGAGGGTCTGCAACTTGGGCATCCTCCTCAATCCACAGCTGACATTAGAGAACCATCTTTCAGCTGTGGCGAGGGGGGCATTTGCCCAGGTTCGCCTGGTGCACCAGTTGCGGCCCTATCTGGACTGGGAGTCACTGCTCACAGTCACTCATGCCCTCATCACCTTGAGGCTCAACTACTGTAATGCTCTCTACATGGGGCTACCTTTGAAAAATGTTTTGAAACTTCAGATTGTGCAGAATGCAGCTGCGAGAACAATCATGGGCTCCCCTAGGTATGCCCATATTTCACCAACACTCTGCAGTCTGCATTGGTTGCCGATCAGTTTCCGGTCACAATTCAAAGTATTGGTTATGACCTATGAAGCTCTTCATGGCATCGAACCAGAATATCTCCAGGACCGCCTTCTGCCACATGAATCCCAGTGACCAGGTAGGTCCCACAGAGTTGGCCTTCTCCAGGTCCCATCGACTAAACAATGTCAGCTGGCGGGACCCAGGGGGAGAACCTTCTCTGTGGCAGCCCCGACCATCTGGAACCAGCTCCCCCTGGAGATTAGGATTGCCTCCACCCTCCTTGCCTTTCATAAACTATTTAAAACCCACCTCTGCCGTCAGGCATGGGGGGATTGAGACATCTTCCCCAGGCCTATATAATTTGTGTATGGTATGTTGTGTGTATGTTTTTTAATTATGGGTTTTTTAGTTTTTAAATATTAGATTTGTATTTTACATTGTATTTACTATTGCTGTGAGCCACCCCGAGTCTACGGAGAGGGGCGGCACACAAATTTAATAAATAAATAAATCTGGGAAGAGAGAGTGAGGCTGAGTATGTGCACCTTTCCCTCACTTTAATCCAATTCATTTGCAAGTCTTGATATCCCCTCAATTCCAATGAAAAGTCTTGTAGTGATGGGCAAGTGACAAAGCAGCAAGTGTGGATACACTGGGAGCTCTGGCTGCACATAGGCGACTCAGGTCTATGATAGATGTCAAGTTCTTCTTTGAATACAATGGACCAACATCGTCACCAGCATCATTAGTGCTGGATATTGACTTTCGTGACTCTCTTTGGGCATTCCTGTGCTGAGGTTCTAATGTTTTGGTATATGTTCTGATGATACATGATGCATTTTGATACAAGATCCCATCCAGAACCCAGCTTTCAGTTTCTTGTCACTCAAAAGACTTAATTATTAGTAACAAAATGCTTTTAAATTCATGTAGCATTGGCATTCCATTGTCACATTTTTATCCATGAGTCCACGTCGATTTCCAGCAAATCTGTATTTTAAATTAAAAAGGTTAATCATTTATGTTTTACATTTAAAAGAAACACATATCTTTAAAATTTTATAGAAGGGGAGTTTCCTTTTTAAGTATTTAATTGATGCCATACTATTAAAACCACAGCAGTGCAGAAAAGAAGGGTAGCTTTCTCTGTGTAAATGCTGAATGACCTGTCAGTAATGGCACATGGTGTGCTCAGTATTCATGCTGTGAGGAATCAGGGTTAGTTCCCACTCATCTTAACAGCTGTTTCTGCATAGGCATTACTAATTATTGACATTAGTTTGTTCAAGGTTTACACATATTAATTATGTAAATGTAATTAATTATGTATTAATTATGGTCATCCGCAACAACGTGTGTGGATTCAGAATTAATCCTGCGATTAGAGTTTGTGAAGTGAACTTCCTCTTGTCAATGTGGGCATTATTAACTTGAACATATGAACTATTATGCTAATGAAATATTTATTCATAATAAGAAAAAAAGTATCATTTCCATTTTCATGAGAGAGGATTTTATAATGGTGGTACTCTCATTATTTTGTCATAGTCATTCTTCTAGTCCATTAACTTCTGTTTTACCTCCCCTGGGCTTCATTGAATTCTTTTAGGGACGTTCAGTAAAATTGATCTTGGCTCTGCCATGGGTCAGTCTTCATTCATATTTATGAGATGACTCTAAGATCTTGAGCTAAGACCATTGTCTAGTTGACCACACCCAATGATGCAAGGGACTGGTACTAAAAGAAAAAAGCCTCTCAACAAATAATATTTATTTACTTAGATAGGCTGCCCATCTCCTGATAGACTCAGGGCCAACAATATCCTACAATATCTTACAATATCCTGTAGAGGAGTACGGAAATAGTCTTGAAAAAGATATGTGGCAATTGTTGAACAAACATGAACTTAATCTCCAAAATCAGGAAGTAGTAAGAAAAAAACTCATAATATACACCTCAATTTTCTTTAGTATAGTGGAAGAAGAGAAAAAAGTTGTCAGAATTTGTTATTATACAATCCCAGAGGTATTGGGAGTTGGGTAGCATAAAAATGTAAATGTTTATGATAATCATAATGAATATTATAGCCTTCATCAATAAAATAGAGTTCTTGTATTTATCTCCTAACATATCTGCTTTGTGGAGACTGACATGTCCCCTTTGTAAAATGCTGTTCTTACTTTATAGCTTTCCCACATACTAGGAAAGATCTAACAGGCATATAGCATACTAAACTAAACTTCCTGAATAATATTTATAGCTATTTTTACATTGGCATTCTTTTGTTGTTATAGTAATTATATTACTGTACTGTATATAGTTCTACTGTGCCTTATAATATGCTCCCTTTTCTCTTTTGGCTTTGCATTATATTTTAAAATGTATTTATCTACCACTTTTAAACTTTGGGTTTATAGAAATGTAATAAATAAACGTCCAGAATACACTTAGACTACAAAAATTTAGTCAACAGAATTAAAAGTCAACAGAATTAAAAGAAATGGAGTTTCTTAAAAGCATAATTGCAAAGAAAAAAAAAAGAAAGGCTGAAAAATAATCCAGTGTAAATTAAAAAAAAAGTTTTTTTGAAGATTTTCACATAGCAACAATGCAGGAAATGTAAAGAGGACCAGGTCATACAGGAAAGTAGCCTAAAATTATATAACTGTGGCAGAAAAAGGAAAAACCTGAATGAGCTGAATTTAGCAAAGGATGATAAGAATAGCAAAATAAAAACCAAAAATACCTTCTTTATATAGGTTCAGGAAAAAAAGGAAAATGAAAAATTCAGTGTGTTAGCTGTTCAATGAAGATGGCAAGATATAGGCTGCTGCCCGGACAGGGAGGAATGCAGTGGGGTAGCAAAAATGGAACTTCGCTCCAGAGCACCCAATTTGCACAGAAAGATATTGAAACAAAATGCAGGGCATCCTGCATAAACAACGCCCACAGTATGGTAGCCCTTCATTGGATATAGGTAAATTTAAAGCTACAAAATTCATTCTTCCCCACCACCACTATACATTTCACCAGGTGGTTGTGGCATGAAGGGGCAGAACTGAAGCTTGAAAATAATTGGTGGATTCCCTTTAATATTGAAGGATTACAAAACTTCAAAACCAGATGGACCGTATTCTATTTTTTTAAATTAATATTTTTATTGATTTTTATAATATAAAACACACACAGAACATATTACATATAAAATGCTCAGTGATCCCACCACCAGACAATCAATCATACCCCACCACCAGTTGGGAGTATTTCTTGTATAAATCATTTAAACCCAAGAGTGAAATATTTCTTTACATATTATAGGGTGATTCCAACTTGTTTCTTATAGCTTGGTCTCGGATCCTATTTGCCATATATCGTCTTAACTTGTCCCATTGCCCCATCAGCTGTTGCAAATCAGTTTCATTAATCGAATTAATCCTTTTATCCATAATCTCAAATTGAATGTGGTCCACCATATACCTATAGCAATTTTGCAGTGTCCATTTTGTCAAATCTTTCCACCCCAAGAGTATTACCGCCTGAGGGCTTTCTATCACTGCTTGTTTTATTTCTCTGTATTCTCCCATCTCACTACTTTTTACTAATACTGCCATTTCCTTAGTAATCGTCCATCTTATATTTAATATCCTATTAATATCCTCTTGCACTTTTTGCCAAAAGTTCTGCACCACTGGGCATTCCCAGAGCATATGCATAAACACTCCTTTATCTTGGCACCCATGCCAACAGATACCTTTAACGTTCTGCTGAAAGTGTGCAAGTTGAACGGGTGTGTAATACCACTTATGTAATATTTTCCTTCTCATTTCCCTAACTCTTGTATTCTTGATTTTCCTTATACTGTATTCTCTACTGTATTTTCCATCTCTTGCACCTCTACTTGTATCTCATTTTGCCACCATTTAGTCAATCCTTGGATCACATCCCCATCTGACTTCATTAACATGTTATATATATTGCTTGCTTGCACCTTAGTACCCTCAGTTTTTTCTCTTATTATTTTCTCTAACTCTATCTCCTCCCTAAATAGTGCTTCTTTATTCTCCCTTTCATTCAGATATTTACATATTGCATTTATTTGTAACTATCTTCCCTTACCCAACCACCATTCTATACGATTTCTACTTGGCCTCCCATCCTTCTCATGTAACTGTTCTATCTTAGTTATCCCTCTTGCCTTCAACTCTCCTATACCCCTATTTAAATTTATTTCATTATCTTTATTTATTACATAAATCGATGACAATTTTGATTTATATAATCCTATTATGTATATTAGCACTGAGAGACCCTAGTGGAGAGGTTAGATATGGTAAAGAGCAGCTAGAGAAGATAATGAGAAAATATTATGAGGATTTGTATAAAGAGGAGCAGGTTAATATAGAAGTCCTCAATGTTGGGAAAGTAGTAAGTGAAGAAGACAAACAAATATTGAATGCAGAAATCACACAAGAAGAAATTGCTAGAGTAGGGTTAAAACAAGCCAAAGCACCAGGCCCGGATGGGTTTAAAGGGTAATTTTATAAAACTTATAAAATAGGTCCCATGAAAAGGACTATGGAAATTTGGAAAAAATGGCAGGGGAAAACAGATGGACCGTATTCTACAGTACTGAGAAATATCACTAATAATCTGTCTTAAACTCTTACATACTTTTCCTGGGAAAGGCTATAAAAAGAATGTACTGACCAGTCAGTTTGATGTTGCTACCTAGAGCAGATGATTAAGAGTTTTTGTTTAATATGTTCTATATGGACACCAACACCATTTTTTCCAGAGAGGAAGAAAGATGTTCATATGAATAGTTCAGGAGACTGCTAATCTTCAAGGTGGTGATATGGAAAACTGTGGACAAGATAAGGACAATTTAAGCTGCTCAGGGCCTTTGAACCAGATCTTGTAGTTGGAGTTCATCTATTTTGAGGCTGTTTTAGGTGCTCTGTTCCCTTTCTTTCTTATGGTGTCATTCACTCAACTGCTTAGGCCATGTCAAAGGTGACTGACCTTTTTCCTTGGGTGACAAAAACCTCCGAGACTGGATTGTGTTCAAATAATTTGTCAATGGTGTTTTAAAAAGAGATGAACAGGGGCTCTAAATGCAAAGCTTTATCTTTGGAGTGTTGTCTTTAATCTGAATCTCTTAAAATGGTAACAAAGGATTTCGCTTCCATTTATTTTCAGGACAAATTTTCTCTGATCTTGCTTTGCTGAATTTAAATTTAATCTTTATCTCTCCCAAATGATGAATTGATTTTTTAAATTGTGTCGCAGTTCATTAATTGTTTTTCACCCCTTCTGTTGCAAATGTTTTAAAAAAAATTTTTGTAAAAAATATAGAGATTTGTAAATGTAAGTTTTCAGAAATATTTATGTGGAAAAATTTGGATGAGGATCCCAATTTCCAAAACTTAAAAACCCGAAGGCATCCACTATGAAGGTTAGAATGTTTAAATTTTTACTGCTGTTGTAAGTAATGTGCTCAGGCAAATGATATAGGAACACTGATTAGTATTAAGTATTACTAGCCCCAATTCAGTATCACTCAAGAGTTTAATGTCCAGTCTTAGGTATATCCAGTATTCAGATACTGAATCACTAACAACTCTGATTATCCTAGAAACCAAGCCTTTTGCTAAATATTATTTCGTCCAAAATGATTTGTTTGGGTCAAACCAGTAGTGGGTTCTAAAATCCTTTAATACCAGTTTGTGTACTTGCGTGCGCACAATGCTCCTGAACATGTACAGAAGCATTCCAGGTAGGTGGGCAGAGCCTCCCACCACTGGCACTACCAGTTCTAAGAACCAGGCTGAACAAGGAGCAACCCACTGCTGGGCCAAACCACTTTTTTTTTAAACCTTGTTTCTCAGCATGTATATGTACTGTAAATATTTGGATAACTGATTACTCAAGCAAGTCAACTCTGCCCAGCTAGGGTGGTTAGTTGAGGATAGGCGCTGGACCTACCTGATGCGCCCCTTCTCGTAGGGTGGAGCTAGCTTCCATGAATGCACTTTAGCCAATTAGGACTAGGTCTGTAGTATAAAAACG
Organism: Erythrolamprus reginae; assembly: GCF_031021105.1. Classification (NCBI taxonomy): domain Eukaryota; kingdom Metazoa; phylum Chordata; class Lepidosauria; order Squamata; family Dipsadidae; genus Erythrolamprus; species Erythrolamprus reginae. The sequence continues at coordinate 308,726,178 of NC_091951.1, forward strand.
TCTCTCTATTGTCACTCCCCCTCTTTTGGCGAGGAACGACGGTCAGAGTATAGTGTTTCTCCCATAGCAAAAATAATGTACTAAAACAGTCATGAACCAGACAACACAAGAACAGCACGGAAACTCCAAGCCAGGAAAATAGACCAGGGAGGGACCTGGAGGTTAGAAACATAGAAACATAGAAGACTGATGGCAGAAAAAGACCTCATGATCCATCTAGTCTGCCCTTATACTATTTTCTGTATTTTATCTTAGGATGGATATATGTTTATCCCAGGCATGTTTAAATTCAGTTACTGTGGATTTACAAATCACGTTAGCTCCATCCTATGAGAAGGGGCATATTAGATAAGTCCAACACCCATTCTCCATAGTGGATGGAGCTAGCCTCCAAGGATGGGACATACCAAAGCCCCATGTCCCTTGAGAGATTGAGTTAATCCTGGCTGGAACTCCCACTGTCCAGAGCCACCTGTTGTAATACCCTTCACCCAAAGGCTGACTCCTGGGAGGCATATTCATGCAGTTTATAATGACAAACAAATGGTGTTGGGGATGACCAGGTGGCCATGCGACATATCTCCTCAAGGGATACCTGCATATTACATGTGGCAGTAGTTGCGGTGCTGCCTGTAGAATGAGCTGTCACAGCTGAAGGTCACAGTAAGGAAAGACAGTAATAAGACAAAGCAATAACCAAATGAATCCAACAACCCAGCATCGAGGATGACACCTTAGATCCCAGAGAGGCTGGTTGGAATGACACGAAGAGAGCCTCTGTCATGCAAAAGGTGGAGGTGTGCTTTACATAAGTATCTAGAGCTCTATGCACATTGAGCTCCTCTTCTTCAGTGGCTGGAACAGGGTAAAAACTGGGTAGAACTATTTTATGTGACCTATGAAAGTATAAGTTCCACATTTGGGACAAAGGTAAGGTTTACTCTAAGTACTACCCTGGTACTAAGTACCACCCTGTCTGAGTGAAACATACAGAAGTTCCCTCTTACTAATAAAATGGCCAATTTGTAGATTCGTCAGGCCAGAGTTACTGCTACCAGAAAGACCACCTTGTACGTCAAATGTTTGAGGGATGTGGTAACCAAAGGTTTGAATGGCGCCCCCAACATTGCTTGCAGTACTTTGGTTAGGTCCCAAGTCAGGAATCGGTGAACTGCAGGGAGGGGCACCGGTTGTTTGCCCCCTTAAGGAACCTGCAAAGTAAAGGGTGAGCAAAGAGGGCATTCAGTGATCTGCAAGACAAAACCATTGACAGAGCTGCAAGTTGGTGACAGAGTGGGTTCTGGGGAAGACCCTTGGCCAGGCCCTGGAACAAGAACTATAGAACATTAATAATTGACAAGTCGATTGGAGACTACCCCACCTGTCCACACCAGTCACAAAAGGCCCTCCAGGTAGCCGAACACATCCATTCTATAGACGGACTCCTGGAGTCTAACATAATTTTTACAATGTCATTGGGAGCCTGACAGCATGTCAGATTGAGCTGTTCAAGTGCCAGACAGTTAGATGTAACCAGCACAGATATGGATGCCGAACTGACCCCTGGGCAAGCAACCACTCTGTCAGAGATATCCTCTGGGTGGGGGGGTGGTACAGAGATGAACATAAGGTCCATAAACTAGGCTCTCCTGGGCCAGTGGGGGGGTCAGGAGAACCACCTCGGCCTTCTCCTGTGTTATAAATGGTCCACAACCATCTTATTTAGTCACAGATTCTGAGGAGGATGAACTGGGTCTGCCTTGGTATCCTAGGCCCTTGTTCTTGACAGCTGATTCAGAGAGTGAGAGTGAGGGAAAATTGGAACCTGAGGAACCTCCGGAGACTGTAGAAACTCCAATGATGGTAATGCCAGAGACAGAGGAGGAGGGAGACATGGGAGATCAGGAGCCCCCATTAGGTGCCCGGGTCAGAAGATCAAGAAGCAGACAGGAATATCTTTATAGGAATAGAAAGTAAGTCTACAAAAAAAATTAAGCTTTAGGAAAAAAATATCTTTAGGAAACAGTTTACCACACCCAAACAGTATATAACGGAGGATTTCTGGGTAAAGGGGTGCGGTGTTCCAATGTTCATAATGGTGGCAGTCCTAGATTCGGGGTTCCAGAAATGCCTCACTGGCAACCTGCTATTATTCTTCTAACTTTATCGGGTAGAGCTGCAGCTGTGTGAGCAAAACTTGGAGAATCATGAGTGTATATGTGTGATCAAAGAAACATGATCTCACTGAAGAATGTGCTAATTAGCTTTGATTCTCAGTGGCTGCCCAGACTTTTATCTCTTAGCCAATTTGATAGGGAAAGCTGCCAAAATGGACTGAAAGGCTTGAATATGCTTGTATAAAATCCTGCTTTTCAAGTGTTTCATTTGAAATCTGAGTGCATGGATTCTTCCTTTGTTCCAATTTGCATAGGCCAGAGTAAAACAGTAAGAAAGTCACAAAGCAGACAGGAATATCTTTAGGGGAAAAGTTCTTGAAGGTGAATAGCTCTATGAAAGAAAGTTTAGACATTGAATATCTCTAGGAAACAGTTGACAACACCCAGACAGTATATAAGTGACGATGTATGAGAAAAGAGGCATGGAGATTCAATGTTTGTAATGGTGGAGGTCCTAGATCCAGGGTTCCAGAAATGCTTGGCTGGAAAACTGCTGTTATCCCTTTAAATTTATCATGCAGTTGTCTGAGGAAAACCTGTAGATTCGTGACTGTGTGTGTTTGAAGGACCTTAGAACATTGAGGAATGTCTAAATTGGATTTGGCTTCCAGCCAATGCCATCTCCTTATCTATTAATTTGTCCGGGAATGCTGCCAACATCGACTAAAAGTCTGACCTTGTTTTGAACAAATCATTGTAAATATAGATGTGTTTGGTTTGAATTTTCTGCGAGTGGGTGCTCTTTTGTTCCGATCTGATCAGGCCCAAACAGAACATCTTACATCACCTTTCTGATCACCTTGGGAATCAGTGGCAGGGGGGATACATATAGCAGGCAGTGAGGCCAGGCGCAACAAATAGCATCCAATCCATCTGCCTCCTGAGTCTGGTACCTGGTCAGTAACCTGTATAGTTATGCATTGTCTGGGGTAGCAAAGAGGTCCATGACTGGCAGTTCAAAGCACTCTGCCAGCTGTTGGAAGAGATCTGGGTGGAGACTCCACTCCACCAGATAGAGCTTGTTTTGGCTCAGACAGTTCACCGTTACTTTGCTTACCCCGGTAATGCGTTCTGTCACTAGAGACTGTAGATGGTACTCCATCCAAAGACCCAACCTCATTGTTTCAGGCATCAAGCATCAGGACATTCTTCCCCCCTGTCGGTTTATGTGAGCCTTTGTGGTAACACTGTTGTTAAGAGCATCACATGTTGACCTGACAGGAGGGGCAGAAACTGCCAAAGGGCCAGGTGCACTGCCTGAAGTTCCAGTAGATTGATGTTGAGTCCAGTTTCTGCTGTCGACCAGGTGCCCTGCACTACCTGCAACAAAGCGTGGTCCCCCAAACCCAAGGTGCTTGCATCGGTGGTCATTGTAATTCTGTTGGGCTTGAGAAAACAAGATTCCTTGTCTATGGCCAGTGACATCCACCATTGAAGGGAGTCCTGAACAGCAGCTGGAACCTGGGCCTTGGCCAGAGAGGCAATGTGTCCCACCCACTGAAATGGAAGAATAAGCCATTGGAGGTCTCAGGAGTGCAGGTGAGTCCAAGGTGTAATACGGATGGCTGAGATCATCTTTCCCAGGAAGGGGGACAGAATGTTCAGTGGGACCGTGTTTTGTTTCTGGACCTGATAGATAATGGTCAATAGATTGTCCCTCTGTTCCTAGGACAGTTACACCCTGCACTCCAGAGAGCTGATAATGGCCCTCAAATGCATCAATCTGGTGGAAGGGGACAGTTGGCTTTTCCCCTATTCACCAGGAATCCATGAGTCCATAATGAATCCATGAGAGTGTCAAGTGTTATCTGGACATCTCGTTCCGCTTGGGATGCAGGTGATGATTGGATGAGGATGTCATCCAGGTAACACTGGACCCTGATCAGAATGGACCCTAAATGTGCTGCCAAGGCTGTTAAAATTTTAGTAAACACCCGAGGCGTTGAAGAAAGGCCAAATGGTAGCGCCCAGTACTGGTAGTGTACCACTGTGTAATAGAACCTCAAGTATTGATAATGGGGATCCCTAATGTGGACATGTAGGTAGGCTTCCGAGAGATCTATAGAGGAGAGCAAATCCCCTTTGTCTAATGCCTGCCAATATAGTTTGCAGGTTGTGCATCTTGAATCCCAGGCACCTGCTGGATGGCTCTAATGTCACCCTTTTGGTGGCATTGGAAGGTAAGGGACAGCAGAAAAAAAAATAGTGGGGGGGGGGAGTTGAGAAGAACTCAAGCAAGAGACCAGATGTTAGGATGTCCCAGACCCAGGCATCATTGGTGATTTTCTCTCACCAACTGGTGGAGCGCACCAGTCAACCCCCCAATGGGAGTATCTGAATCAGATTTACTTTTACCAGTGGAAGGGGTGACCACTAACCCTTTAAAATAGCCATTTAAACTGGGAGCCCCTAGTGGACTGATCTAATGATGGCCAGGGGTGACCCCTAAAAATGGTTGGTTCTTGTATCCTCGGTGCCCATCTAGAAAAGAATAATGAATGGACAGTAGAGTTTTTCAAGGATGGGAGAAACACAGTCTTTTATGGCTAGGACCGAGTCAAAAGAGGGGAGAGTGACAATAGAGGAATGCTTTTATGCTACAGACTCTGTGCTTAGTGTCTCCACATCCTTGGAGGCTAGATCCATCCACTATGGAGAACAGTGTTTTAGAATTTGTAGGAAGAAATGGACTTGGACCAATTTTTGAATGACATTCCCGAAGCAGTATCTGGCAGACTACAGGTTTGAAGTTATTTGCCTTGTTTAAAATTATTATTATTATTATTATTATTATTATTATTATTATTATTATTATTTATTAGATTTGTATGCTGCCCCACTCCAAACACTCGGGGTGGCTCACAACAGTAATACAAAAACAATATAACAGTGAGACAAATCTAATATTAAAATAAAACATATCTAAAACCCCAACAATTTAAAACCATACAACACATACATACCAAACATAAAATATAAAAGCCTGGGGGAGGATGTCTCAGTTCCCCCATGCCTGGTGATAAAGGTGGGTCTTGAGTAATTTGCGAAAGACAAGGAGGGTGGGGGCCGTTCTAATCTCTGGGGGGAGTTGATTCCAGAGGGCCGGGGCTGCCATAGAGAAAGCTCTTCCCCTGGGACCTGCCAAATGACATTGTTTGGTCAATGGGACCCGGAGAAGGCCAACTCTGTGGGACCTTATCAGCTGGTGGGATTCGTGCGGTAGAAGGCGGTTCCGGATGTATTCTGGTCCAATGCCATGTAGGGCTTTAAAGTCATTACCAACACTTTGAATTGTGACCAGAAACCGATCAGCAGCCAGTGCAGGCCATAGAGTGTTGCAGAAACATGGGCGAATCTAGGGAGCCCCACGATGGCTCTCGCGGCCGTGTTCTTCACGATCTGAAGTTTCCAAACACTTTTCAAGGGTAGTCCCATGTAGAGAGTGTTGAAAATATTCATCTATTGGTCATTTCCAGCTGAATACAGAATTAAAATGTCAATAAAATACAATGAGAAAACACATAATGTAACAGAGCCCATTAATAGCTTGATTTAGGTTATTAGATTGTAAACGTTCAAATGGCAGTAAAGAATCAGGGTTTTCAATATCATTTAGTGATTGTTCAATTTTTAAAGCTCAGATTTTGCAACATTGAACATTTGATGCCCAAATTGCACAATGGATAAAATGCTTTCAATGTGCATCTAAATGTGTTAACTAAGTCAGTTCATGCTCTATTTATTTATTTATTTATTTATTTATTTATTTATTTATTTATTTATCTATCTATTTATCTATTTATCTATTTATCTATTTATCTCTCTCTCTCTCTCTCTCTCTTTCTTTCTTTCTTTCTTTTTTGAGGATGTGGGGAGTCATTTCAGAGAATGGGTATCATAATACTTACAGAGTTGATACAAAACAGTAGATGTCACAGGAGACAAGATCCTGCTGCTGAGATTTTGAATAATTATATCCTGCAACTCAGATAGAAATGGTGGAACACTCTGCAATAAAATGTGCCAAAGGGAGAATTATGGGTAAAGCTGTGCTAATAATTCTTCCAGGAAATAGCATTGTGAAGTCTATACAAAAAGCTAGTGAGGTGGGACTATCATAGCAGTAAAATAAGAGGTAAAGGAATCCCTGTGGGTTTTATTCATTGCAGAATATAGGGATCGGTGCTCATCTCTATTTCAAGGCATTGAGCCAACACTGAGTGCTTTTACCTTCCCACCAAAGTGGTACCCATTTATTTACTTGCATTCGTATACTTTCAAACTGCTAGATTGGCAAAAGCTGGAGAAAGGAGGGGAGCTCACTGGTCACATGGAACTCAGGTCACGAACTCAGGCCGCTGCTGGTGTTATTTCAGGAAGCTGCAATTTCTTTATGTGTTTTGTGCCCCAATGACAATGGGTATCACTGTTACATGTTTCATCCATGATTTATAAAAATTATGGTCATGCTAAAAATAAATTCAATGTAAAGACATGGCATTTTTTTTTTCCTTGAATATGTCCATAGGAATTAATCACATTCACTTATAAAAATAGAGAAATAAACTGGAAAATGAATGCTAGATAATCAAAATATTATATGTTTCAGACAAAAAGAATTCAACACAGGAAATTTAAGAAAAAGGAGGGAGAGGGTAGATGATAATCCATAATCCTTAAACTAACATTTATAGTTTATAGTTAGTAAATTTGGATTATGACCTGAAATCATAGATTGTAGTATTTGTCCCTGAAAAAAGCCCTTTAGGTCATGTCAATTTATTCCATTAGGATTTCTTCTGAATCCATGGGAACTGGAGACTGCTGGAGAAATGAAAAAGAGAACATTTATTATACAAATTCCTTGGAACTAAATGCAGTAATACCAAACATGACCATGTCTATGGAAAAGCATTTGCAAAAGGAGGCAAAATATTGACAACATTATCATGAAAATGCTATGATTTATATATATGTATCAGACAGAATATAATGACAGCATCTTTTGTGCTCACATCATCACACATATGTTGCCATTTTGGTATTATAACAGTTTGTTGCTAATGCCATTGTACTTATGAGTATTTGTCTGAATTGCTATTTTCTGAAATAATTATTTTTCATCTAACAGAACAAGATGTCCTTTTCTTTTTTAAAAAAAGTAACATTATTTATTCACCCTGCATAAATTTATGAGCTTTGTCAGGTCCTTATCACACAAATATTTGCTTATTTATATATACATTTCTATGCTGCAAATTTTAATATAAAATACAAGTTATGTCAAATAAGTCTATCACATATTTCTTTTACCTCTGTATGCTATAATTTGCCAAGGTAGATTGTGCTACAGCATGGAGACTAACAACAAATGGAGTCCACTGAGATCAATCATTTTCAGCAAACAAAGTCCATTCAAACTATTGATGTATGTGCATGTGGGGATGGATAAAATTTGTTTAAAAATCAAACATCTTTGAAAAAGTTGTATAACAAGGAACACTGTCTAGGAACACTGCTTGGAAAAATAAATATATTGCTCAGTTGTTACACAATTAGTATAAACAAATATAAGTATTGTAAAAAGTCATATCCAAATTCTGCATAACAACTGCCAATTTTAATTTTTTTAATGATTTACTGATTCATGTACTGGATGTAATAGCATAAGATATGTGTATGGACAGAATTAACACTGTTTTACATATCCCTAATTATTCAGTTACCCCTGAGGATTAAATCATAAAGAACAAAGGATCCTGATTCTGATTGGGAGGCCACATGGGTTTGGGGGTTGGGGCTTTTTGGCACTAATTAAAATCCAATCAAGATCAGCCATAGACCATATATTAAATATAACATGTGTTTTGAACCATGCAACTTCAAAACTGTAAGTCAAATGTGATCTGAAGTCAATTTCATTTCATCCCAGATGCCCAGTTCTAGGTACCAAAACAGTTCTGACAAACAAAATATTCTTAATTATAATGTGCCACAGGCAACAAATAAAAATAATTAATTCACACTGTTTACATAGATTAAGGCCAAATGCTTGGAACGAGCAGATTGTCTCTACAGATCCCACTGCATCAAAACAATTAAAATGGAATCAATTGTTATAGTAGATAAAATGTGTCAAGCTGTTCTCTAATGTAAGCATAAATGGAGACAAGACAATGCTCCTCAAATGATTTTTATTGGTGCTTCTGTGATGAGTGCCAGGAAGGGCCTATAATAGTTGGGAGGAAACAGCATTTCAAAATATAATGGCCCTGTTTTAGCTAACATGTTGTCAGCCATTAATGACTAGTGGTGTAACAGCTGGCTTTGATGTAATTTCTTTTGAAAACATGAGATTACAAGCAGTTTATTGCATTCCTGTCACCAGACTGCTCCTTGGATACAACCTCATGTCACAAGGTCAAAGGTCTAAAGCCACAAGCCTAAGGGATTTGTCATTGTTTAACAAGTCACTTGTTGCTATGCTCTATGCAGACTGGACAGTGCTGTGGAATCTCCTTCAGTGGCATCTACATTCTATTCTGTTAGCTCAGAGTTCAGGACTATTTATTTATGTATTTAGCATTTTCATATCTCCCCATCACATCAGAAAGTCCTTGCCTGAAATTACTGACCAGCATCTCCTTCAGGCTTTAATTTATCTAGGACCCACATTTCAGAAATGTTATTACTTTATAATTTGAGGCAATTATTTATGAAATGAAATAATTAAAAATATATTCTATCCACAGTCCTGCCTCTGAACATATAGATATATAGCTACTATAATAATTTGACAATACAAAATCCATTTCTTATATTTGGACACCTCAGTGATATTTTCATTTTTTTAAAAAGAGGATCATCATTGCTTAATTTATAATATTTGTTTATGGTCTTCTAAACCATAGTGCTACACTGAAACGATGATGCAGAAGTCAGATGTGGAGTTCAAACCACAAATGTATTTTTAAAATATTTTAGTATAGGTTTTTAATCTTTGTAGATAAGATTATATTGTATTAATATTAGTACTGTATAAACATGATGGTACATAGTCACAAGTTCAACTATATAATTAATAATAATAATAATAATAATAATAATAATAATAATAATAATAATAATTTATTGGATTTGTATGCCACCCCTCTCTGTAGACTCGGGGCGGCTAACAACAATGATAAAAACAGCATGTGACAATCCAATAATAAAACAGCTAAAAACCCTTATTTATAGAAACCAAACATATACACAAACATACCATGCATAACTTGTAATTGTCTAGGGGGAAGGAATATCTCAACTCCCCCGTGCCTGGCGGTATAAATGAGTCTTGAGTAGTTTACAAAAGACAGGGAGGGTGGGGGAAATTCTAATCTCCGGGGGGAGTTGGTTCCAGAGGGCCGGGGCTGCCACAGAGAAGGCTCTTTCCCTGGGGCCCGCCAAACGACATTGTTTAGTCGACGGGACCCAGAGAAGGCCAACTCTGTGGGACCTTATCGGTCGCTGGGATTCGTGCGGTAGCAGGCGGTTCCGGAGGTAATCTGGTCCAATGCCATATAGAGAAGGTAGGGTGTAGATGGAGATTCTTCATTAATATCAAGCATATGATATTGGAAATGAGGGTAGGAAGAAGAAAACAGAAATGCATCTCAGCATAAATAACCTTAGAAACTAGAAGCACATTTGCAACTAGGATGCAGAAGAATCTCTTATATCTTGGGATATATAAACTTCTTCAATGAAATAGTTCTTAAAGGTAATTAGGAAAGTTTTTGACGTGATTCATTTCAGCTCTTGTTAGTGATGCTGGTAGGTTGATAATTTGAGCTATTCAATCAAAAATAAATAAATAAATAAATAAATGAACGAACGAACGAATGAATGAACAAACAAACAAACAAATAAATAAAAAATTCCCTAAGCATCTTAAAATCTTAAGATACTATGAATGGCCATTAAATAGACTATGTTTTCTAACCTGGCAATATTCTGATATGGAGCAAGTCCCAGGTTAGGGAAGATTAAAAATAATAATCATAAATAATAAACACAAAATTTTCTTCTCTGATTGATGAGAAAAAAAACATATATTTTCTACTCTCTTAAGCCCAGACTCTACTTTCTTTTTGGAGGGCCTTCTGCATTCTTTCCAACTGCATAAATAAACTCTGATTTCTAACAATTTATAATAGGAAACACAGGATAATTGTAGTGTAAGTTTTGGGTGAATGCGAATTCAAAAAAGGAGAAAAACTAATTCGTCCAATCAGAAGAACAGAACTCTTGACTCTGTATGTCTCTGATACAATGCATCATCATTGTTCTATTCACTGGTCCTTCATCCTCATCCCAGATGAAATGCTATGCCTCTACCTCCAAGAATAATGGCAAGATAGATCCTGACATTAGGCTGTGATCCGAACACATGAAGCATAACTGAAAAGAAACCAAGAGAAAAAGAAAAGTAACTCAGACAACAAAGTTACTGTTCTACTGTGAATGTGATAGGTTATACTGATAACTTGATGGTGTCCTAGTCACCATTTTATTTCTCCACTTCCTGAATAATAATTAAAAAATCAACATATTTTGCATAGCCAGGGTGTCACTATGTAATCACATATTTTATAAAACAGAAATCAATGGCTCTCCCCAAAAAACCTCTGCAGTATTTTGTTCTTGCATATTGACCAACAGTAATGATTGTCAACTTAGATTGTTTTATTAAATTCATTTTAAAAAATCATTGAAAGGCAAATGACCAATCATTACAAATTTGTATTGTTGTCTGGTACATTCAGAATACTGCACAATACTGCCTGCAATGCTAGTTGCTAGGAGATGTTTACACCAGAAGTGGTGGTATGTTGGCCTGGTTCAGTAGGATTCTTCTTGGGTTCTTATTTTATAAATTTGAGATTGAAAAAGAAAAGGAAAACTTCCCTTGAGCTCCTGTCTAAATAACATTTTCCTCAAGGTTGTTTATCTGAATGGAAGATTAAGATTGAATTTTTTAAATTACATAAAATTCTGTGGGTTATATGATTGTCCTGTTAGAATGATTCCACAGACTTTGCTTTACCAAGTATATTTAAAAAGTTTGCTTTATTGCTCTGTTGATATTTGGAAATAATTTTTTGAAAGTGGATATTTTCTCTGGAAACAAAATCAAGGAAGAAAACTCTTTAAATACATTTACAACTATATAAATAACTTGCAAAGTTATGTTTTGAATGTACTGACAATTTCCACCAAAGCATAGGAAAAGTAATTCTAAAGATAGACACTTAGGGAAAGATATATGCACTATAAGCAAATAAAATTTAAGTTGAGTAAACAGTCTTCATTTTCTTCTTCTTTTTAAAATTAGCTTTCAGAGTTACTCCCTGGTTTTCTGCTTTTCATCCAGTCAAGTCTGATTGACAATTTTCTTAAAAAAAATATATATTTCAGAGGTAGGATTATGAACTTCTTAATATACAAACATAGAGCAAGAAATTAATGCTATTAGGACATATATATGTGTTACAACAATTTATTTATTTATTTATTCATTCATTCATTCATTCATTCATTCATTCATTCATTCATTCATTCATTCATTTATTTATTTATTTATTTATTTATTTATTTATTACATTTGTATGCCGCCCCTCTCCACAGACTCAAGGCGGCTCACAACAATAATAAAACAATATACAGAGAACAAATCTAATATTTAAAATCTAAAAACCCATTATTTAAATGAACATACAACGCAAGCATACCATACATAAAACTATATAGGCCTGGGGGAAAATGTCTTAATTCCCCCATGCCTGATGGTAGAGGTGGGTTTTAAGGAGTTTGCGAAAGGCAAGGAGGGTGGGGGCAATCCTAATCTCCGGGGGGAGCTGGTTCCAGAGGTTTGGGGCCACCACAGAGAAGGCTCTTCCCCTCTGTCCCACCAGACAACATTGTTTCGTCGACGGGACCCGGAAAAGGCTAACTCTGTGGAACCTAACTGGTCGCTGGAATTTGTGCGGCAGAAGGCGGTCCCGGAGATATTCTGGTCCAATGCCATGAAGGGCTTTATAGGTCATAACCAACACTTTGAATTGTGACCGGAAACTGATCAGCAACCAATGGAGACTGTGGAGTGTTGGTGTGACATGGGCATACCTAGGGAAGCCCAAGATTGCTCTCGCATATGCATTTTACACGATCTTAAGTTTCCGAACACTCTTCAAAGGTAGCCCCATGTAGAGAGCATTACAGTAGTCGAACCTCGAGGTGATGAGGGCATGAGTGACTGTGAGCAATGACTCCCGGTCCAAATAGGGCCGCAACTGATGCACCAGGCGAACCTGGGCAAACACCCCCCTCGCCACAGCTGAAAGATGTTTCTCTAATGTTAGCTGTGGATCGAGGCGGATGCCCAAGTTGTGGACCATTTCTGAGAGGGTCAATAATCCCCCCCAGGGTGATGGATGGACAAATGGAATTGTCCTTGGGAGGCAAAACCCACAGCCACTCCGTCTTATCCGGGTTGAGCTTGAGTCTGTTGACACCCATCCAGACCCCAACAGCCTCCAGGCACCGGCACATCACTTCCACTGCTTTGCTGACTGGACATGGGGTGGAGATGTACAGCTGGGTATCATCAGCATACTGATGATACCTCACCCCATGCCTTTGGATGATCTCATCCAGCGGTTTCATGTAGATATTAAATAGCAGGGGGAGAGTACCGACCCCTGAGGCACCCCACACAACCTCGAGGTCAACCACTGACCCCCCACTAACACTGACTGTGACCGACCAGAGAGGTAGGAGAACCACTGAAGGACAGTGCCTCCCACTCCCAACCCCTCCAGCCGGTGCAGAAGAATACCATGGTCGATGGTATCGAAAGCTGCTGAGAGGTCGAGGAGCACCAGGACAGAGGATAAACCCCTTTCCTGGACCCACCAGAGATCATCCATCAACGCAACCAAAGCAGTTTCCGTGCTGTATCCGGGCCTGAATCCTGACTGCTGAGGGCCTAGATAATTGGCTTCTTCCAAGGACCACTGGTACTTTCAAAACCTGGTTGAATAATTTCTGTGAAATGTAGAGATTATTGTTTATAAAACTGATTTCCAAATACTGGAGTATAAGACACACCTTTTTCCTCCCTAAAAGAGGCTTAAAATTCAGGTGCGTCTTATACGCTGAATGTATTTTCCCCCCCTGAAGTTTCCCCCCCAACCCTAACTAGGTGCTAATGATCTTCCCAGCTCTTACCTTGGAGGTTCTTTCATTGTTACTCTTTGCAAATAATGTTTTCCAAGCCCTAAGTCTTTGCAGGGTTTTTTTCATTGGTCTAACTTACTCCAAATGTTTTTTTTCCCAACCCTAACCAGGTGCTAAAACTTGCAAGCTCTTACATTGTTACTCTTTGCGAACAATATTTTCCAAGTCCTAAGTCTTTGCAAGTTTTTTTTCATTGCTCTACTTGCTCTGAATGTTTCTTTCCAGCCCTATCCAGGTGCTAATGATTTCCCCAACTTTTACTGAAGTTGAAAACTCTTTCATTGTTGCTCTCTCTGAATAAGCTTTTTTAAAGTCCTAACCAGGGGATAAAATAATGTGCTGAAGCTGACCAGACTAAGGATGCTAGCTAGATAAATATCTGGTAAGCAGATTCTTTTCCCTATTTTCCTCCCCCAAAGCTAAGGTGCCGTCTTATACGCTGGTGTGTTTTATACTCTGAAAAATATGGTAATATATTTTGAGCTAGCTCTTATGGAGTTTAAGTATATTTTAAGATGTCAGTGAATCTATGAGTTGATCTCTACAGGTGCAATTCTTTGTGCATTCACCTGCTGAAGTTTAAAAAGAGAAGGTGTATGACTGAACAAGACAGGGTTGCTGTTAGGTTTCTTTAGTAATGATACCAACACATTAAAAAAACCCTTCTGGGTCTTCTCTTACTCCTGTTGTTGAAAGCTAAGTTGGATTAGGAACTCAGGTTAGGCATTCCCTTCCTGGCAGCTTGATTCAATGCATATCATGTCAAAAGGAAAGAGCCTCAGGGGTAGAACAAGAAACCTGGCTGCTGTCAGCATCCTGGATTAGCTCACAATTATGTGCTCTGGGCTGATCAGTTCAGTCAATTTACTGTGTAAAGTAAATTGATCCTTTAGAACAAAGGTTCCTGCATTCAGCTGTTTGTACTACAGGTACCTGAGAAAGCAGCATGCCTCTGTAAACAGTGGTCCCTGCCCTCATGTGGAGTGGACCAGCACCATATGGTGCCACTATGAACTTATTAACTGACGGATTAACTCATCTCAGCATTTGGGATCCCTAGTTTCCAGCTGTGAGAATGATTGATGGGTTAACTACTGCTTCAGTCTTGAAAGTTATTTCCTCCATTTAACAGAGTCAAGAAGACAGAAAATTGCCCCCTTTGTAAATGCTAATCTCACCACTCCTTCGAACACCCAACATAACAATTTATTTGAGGCAAAGTCTTAAAATTGGTATAGTACACATCAAATGCATACTAATTAGCAATTTCTTTTGAAGGCTCTATCACTTATTAAGGGTCTCGTTTTCCATATGTTCGACATGCCCCACTTCACCCTTTAATTACAAAACAGCACTTTCTATTAATTGTGAGAAGGTACATTGTCCTTGGTATCCGTATTAAATACTATACCTTCAGAGGCCCAGTTCAGGGTCAGGGAGAGCCCAGTCATTAGAGCTTAGTGCCCCTGCCATCTTTTAAAACATATTCATTTTTCTCCTTCAGAGGATGTGCTGGTTAAAGAGAACTGCTTGAAAAGCGCCCCCTTCTATGTCATTTACGGGTTCCTATGATATTACTACTGGCCCTAGATAAAAAGGAGGCAATTGTTCCTTTATGATTAAGGGCAATTATTCCTCAACCAATATGGAGCAGAAAAGAGGTCTTTTTTGCTCTTGGAAACTTTGGTTCTAAGTATGCCATGTCTCTTGTTTTCTTAATTTTCCCTATGAATTTTTTTTTTCAAGCTTATAATCAATAGAGGAAAAACAGTTTGAAAAATTATGTGGGAGGTATAGTTTACCAGCAGCTAGTTTTTACTGAAGTTTAAAAACCAAGAGCAACTAATAAAATCCTTCATAATACAATAATTCTTAAGTTGAAGATTCTAATTGGCTAATTGAGTGATTTCACATTGTGGCAGACGTGTTAAAGGAAATAAGCTATACAATAAAATAAGCGATAATAGCACTAATTTCATTGGCATGTAACACACATTGATAAACCAAGGATGAGTTTTTAAGCTTTGAACAACTTCTTAATAGTTTTCCCCGTTGACATCAAATCACAAGTTGATATAATATGTTTGCTAACCAACTTCTAAGTCAAATAAAAATGAAACTATATGCAAAGGTTTAGCACGAATGCAATACAGTAGTCCCTCGCTATACCGCGCTTCACCTACTGCGGTTTCACTTCATCGCGGGTTTTCAAGAAATATTAATGAGAAAAATCATTCGCGGATCTTCACTGCTTCGTGGGTTTTTGAGGAAGTTGATCGGCAGATTTAAAAAGCCCGCCGAACTCGATCGGCAGGTTTTTTTAAAAAAAAATATATCTAAAATTGTAAATACTGTATTTAAATACTGTATCTAAAATAAATACTGTGTGGGAAGAGTTTATAAATACTTAAAACAATGAAAACTTACCAAACAATTACAATATAAATACTTAAATAAGTACTATCAGTCGATAAATTCCCCATCGCGGATTTCACCTATCGCGGCCGGGTCTGGAACATAACACCAGCGATAGGTGAGGGACTACTGTATTGCCCAGCTTGGCAGATTTGGCAATCACAAATAAATGCATATTACCAATAAAGGAGAATATTTTTAGCTCAGGGTTGAAATGAAGGGTTAATTACCCAAAATAGGTAACAGCATTACCTAGATACCCTGAGTCTGCTAGGAGAAGGGTGGCATATAAATTCTTAAAATAAATAAAAAATAAATAGTTCGGGTAATGACATTTCTTCAAGAAAACAGTGGGGTTCATAGATAAACAAGGACTCCTCAAGTTTATCTTATTCAGCAAACAGAACTATTCAAACTCAATGGAGATATGTTATCCAATTTATTTCCATGCTTTTAAAGCTGAAATATATCAGCCATGAAAATATCTTGAAATTGTCTTCCTTTTGATTGGTGAAAAGAAGAGTTTCTCTTCTGGTTCTCAGATCATATCAGTCAATTCCCTCTTATCCAGCAAAAACTAAAACTAAAACAAACAAACAAACAGACAAAATTGCTTCTGGCTGTCAAATTGAGACAATGTGCCAGATTTCAGCCTCCTGTATTTTGAAGTAGCCCAATATTTTAAATACCCAAACCCATAGTTTAAAATGGAACTGACAGCCTCCTAACTACAGCCTAATAAGTACTGATGCTAGCATAATGAAATGTAATTAAATTGTCTCTGTCAGAGAGCTGACCAGTCATTCAATGTATATCTATTGCTGTCATTCATTTAATTAGCTCTTAGCTTCATTATACTTAGGTGGGTTTATTTTCAGCCAAATGGCTCCACTTCTCTCCTTCTTGACATGGTGTCTCTCTATTCATTCCCAAATAAATGATTTCTTTTTAAAAAAGTGTTTCCTTGCATCCATTAGACAATAATAAAGTATTAATCATTTGATTTCTTTTTTCCTAATAGAACAGCTAAATCGCACTTCATAAATTTTGCCATCTCTAGTAGAACTATAATATCAGGAAGCTTGCACTAAGCATCTTCAAGGGAAGGAATTTTCTAGAAAATAATGTTAGCAGGCATTACAAATTGGCAAATCCTTCTACTATTGTCCTTCAACACAGGGAAATAATAGCAAAAGTGTGGATCCTTGTGACTGCAAAACCACAATTGCCCCAGGAATGATTATAGTAGTGCAGTGAGAGTAGACATTAGTATCATAGCAGCCAGAAGTAGATAATATGATTGTTGTTATTGAGCACTGTCTAGAAGTACAGGAAAATCACCCTTACTTTTCTTTTCCCCTGGTATGGTGGTTAATAGCTACAGGCAACTACAGTCATTTGTGTTATAAAGGGGAGACTAAAACTGGACTGAGATGTATCCAGATAATGAGCTACAAAGACATGGAATTATCTGGCACCTGGCATCTCTTGAACACTTTCCTAGAAATTGTAAAGTCGAGCCTGAGGCCAGCAAATTCTAAAAAATATTTCTTTCGTGGTGAAAAATCCTACCCTTCACCATGGCAAATATGGACCTTGACCAAAAACAAAGAGTTGTATTGAACTGCAATGCATTGGTTTTCATCAGGCATAGGAGTCCAAAAAGGTCATACTGAAAAAATACAAATCTTGCAGCAAAAATGGCATAGGTTTTAATAATATCTTAAAACTAATTCTTATAAAGATATATTTTAAAATATCATATATCAGCTTGTTATACAGATAGTTGAAAAAGATATTACATTTATTTAAAGCAATGAAACATTGATCTGTTTGGTTTTGCATCTGTTAAAAATAGGGACTGTTGTGTTGATTGTGGATGAGAGGGAAAGTGAGTTTTAGCATTTATATTGTTCCTTAATGTCTCCAGTCTGTCACAACAAACCTATGAGGTAGGTCCCTTTACTGCAGATAAGTGACAGTTGCAAGATTTATGAGATAACTTGGTATGCTAACTATAGCCACCTAGTGGACCCAACTTGGATTCCCCCCCCCCTGAATTAATCAGTTTGTGTTTGTTAACAACAGATTTTTGATCTTTGTCATTATTAATGGTGAAGATGACTCCTATTGCTGTTAATTTTTATGTTTCCAAATCAGATGCAACTTGTTTGAAAATTCAATTATTATGAGGGAGTAAAGCGAAGAGATTTAAAATTATAAGTCCCTTGGTTTTATTCTATAGACTGCTTTGTTTAATCGGTTTTGAAATAGACTTTCATGCGTGTTCTCATTTTCCTCTGAAACTTCTCAGTATACTAATGTGCGCATATACACACACAGACAGACAGGCAAACACTGAAAGCTAACCCAGAATGGAACAGAACAGGAAGAAACAGATGTAGACAACATGTTATTTATATTAATTATACAGTTAAAAATTAATGCTAAGTGATTAATAATTTGTAGGGAGTTTCAGTGAATGAGAAAGGGGACAAAGTAAAGAACTGGTAGTACTGAAAATTTAAATGGAATATGTTGTGAAAGGATAGGTGAAACATGTTATAAGATGAAAGGTGAGAAGTGTTAAATTAGATGAACTAATTTAAAGATTATTTAGCAAGAATGGAATCAGGATAATTCAATCTTTAATGATCAAGAAAGAGTCAGGTTCTGCAACCACACCGAAAGTGATTTTGGGAGAACATGTTGCACAGTTGCAGTGATAATGTATTAATCTTCACTATGCTCTGCTCAATCCATCAGTACCAGATACAAAAGACGTTTCAAAATGTTATACTATTTTGTTGGAGAGAGAAATCAGATGGATTTCTCTAGGCAATGAGAAATCATCCAAGTTCTCAAGACAGCTTCCTTACTGCCTCTGCCAGTTATAGTCTCAATTGACTATGTGAAAAACTGAATGGGGAGATTCCTTCTGATGTCTTTTTTTTGGAACTTCAGTTGAAGGATAGGAAACTAGAGAAACCACAGAAATGGACCAGATGTCTATAGAAGAAAAAAATGAGATGACAGTCCTCTTTGGCAATATTCTAACTAAATAACTTCAGGAAGAACCATGCTCCATTCAAATTCTCCTTTCCTCTGAAAAAAGTTCTAATATTAGAAATAGGAAAGACAACACAGAATATCAGGTCTATCCACAAAGCTGGAATAGGATATCTAGTTGCAAATACCACTGTGAGATGAAGTTGAACCTGTTCATCATTGTCTCCATTGCTCTCTCTCCTCCTTATTATAGTGGCATCTGAGCAGATGTCAAAAAGTACTTTTACAAAATTCTCTTTTTTGTGTCTTCAGTGCAATATTCTGCCATTTATGCAGCACTCAAGATCCGAAGCATATGTCTGCCTGGAACAACTCCATTCCGCACTAATTCAGAGACAGCCTTAGGCTATGTAATTTCAAAAGCAGATTGGCAATTGCTGTGGAGATATTTAAGGAAAAACCTCCAGTCCACTGAGACCAAAATTAATGGGAGTTTATGTTCAGTCTCTCCTTTGTATGTAGGGTGGGTGTGAGTATGGGTGACCAGAACGAAAGGAAGAAGACATGCTGAATTTCATCTTTTATTTATTAACCCATTTTCTTTGCAGATCCTGAAATGAAAAGTCCGAAGAAACCAAATGAAAAGTCTGAAGAAAATCAAATTTTAAATTTCTTTGTGAAAAAAATGGGCCATGAAATTTTGAATATTTTATTTTCAGTTCTTATTTTATCTGTTATATATACTTGCATACTAACTAAACGTTATAAACTAAAAGTCAAATGTAATAATTCAATATTAATTAACTGACAAATAAGCTTTATATATTAAATTGGGGACTTGCTTCAAATTCAGCAAGCTGTTAAAAAAATTATGCTTTGCAAGTTCATCCATTTCTTAACCTTCCATTGTGGTTTTCATAACTAGCTACCCCATTATATCCCTTTCATTGGTCCACAAACAAGTGCTTATATTTAATCAGATAGTGAAATGCAGATTGGAAGCATTGAGAACTTAAATGTTCCCCTTGAAAATTGTACGTTCAATTTACAATCTTTGCTAAAAGTGTTACCCAAATAGGTTTCATGTTATGGTTAGAAGCACATGAGTACCCAAATTTCATTCATGAATATTCATTGGTCAATTCATTTCAACTCCATTGAAAATATCTGCAGCTGCTGAAAACCAATAGGCTGTAAAAGGAATCATACCCTGATTTAATTGTACTAATCTAAAGCTGCCAAATACACCAGCAAAAACCGTGGCTATTTATTTATAAAACTTCTATATGACTTGAGAAAATTAATATTTATAACTTGATTCTTTACTAGGTTCCTATACAAAATTAATAAAATATATATTCTGAGATTAGAGTGGTCCTGACCCTGCTGGATTTGGTAGCTTTCAGCAACTAAGACAGTGTTTCTCAATTATTTTCTGTTACTCCCCCTCCCCGGAAGAAGTAAACATTTCACTCCCCCCCTCCAATTTTCACCAGGATGATTGTTTGCAATATTCTACATACTTTCGCTAAAAAAACCCACTCAAGTCGTTTATTAGTGTGATTGGGGTATAATGTGTTTAAGTGATGCCTTAATTTATTTGGCTTCATGCTGTCCGCTGCTAACATTTTTAGAAGCAGTAAATATACTGATCTTTCCTCATCTCTCACCGTAGTCACAGTGAACCCAGTGCTACATATGCTTCATCTCTTGTCAGCTTTCAGGAGACTTACGTTTGTCCCATTATCTCTGTCTCTTTCCTCCTTGTTATCTGTACTTCATATCTCCTGCTCTATGCGGTATGCTATAGTTTGCTGCAAAAAAAAGCCACAGGGGTCACGCACCCCCCAGGCATCGCTCCGTATCCCCCAAGGGGGCCCGTCCCACTATTTGAGAAGCACTGAACTAGAACAACTGAGGAGGTATTCCAAATAATTAAAGTATCACTTGAGCTATGTTCACATGATACATGTTACCCTCCTTCCTGGTCCCTCTTGGTGAACTAAATCCCATTTCTATAGAAAATTGCACCATCAGCCATTTTAAACAATAACAATAACAATCACAATCACAATAACACCACCACCAACAATAATTTATTAGATTTGTATGCCGCCCCTCTCTGTGGACTCGAAGCAGCTCACAAATCTAACAAAGCTCTTGCAGCTGCTACAAAGGATGTCAAGACAATATTGTTTGCCTTCTCACATCTTGCTTTTTAAATAATTTTATCCCTTTGGAAGGATAAGAAATATAACAACTCCACAGACCAACTGATAGAGGGGTTTCTCTCCTTTTGCAGCAGAGGCGGAGTAACGACACGGACACAAGAGCTGGATTTAAAATGGGTCATTTTTATTAATCAAATTTGCATAATTTATTTAAATAAATTAGCATAAATTAGCATAAATTAACTATGACCCTAACAAGGACCCGCAGGGTCAAACAATTGTTTCCGGGGAGGAAAATGACGTCAGAAAAACTTCCGGGGCAACTTATGGGCGTAGCTCCATGCTGATCCAGGTGAGGGACCACGCCCTCACCTGAGTCACTGCCATGCACTTGCATGTGGGAGGTCCCGCCTTCTAACCCCTACAAGGGGAAGTAAATGGGCGGGACCCAAAGACAGGTTCCCCCCAATTGCTCAGGTCGCTCAAACCACAAGCCTTTGGAGAGCACCTGTCAATCATCCCCAAAGATGCCCAACGGAGAACACGCAGTTGCTAAACCACCACCCAGTTTTCCGCCCCTAACCTGCCTACCCAAATGACCAAAGGTAAGCCAATTAACCTAAAAGGTGCGAAGCACTCCCTAACCGCCTATCCGTTGCCGCAGTGTGGAATAGGCGAAAAAACGGTCGCAGCAAATGCCAAGACCGCAAAAAATTCCTATTCGGCCCCCCTAAGGGCGACCCTCGTCAGCACACTGAAAGATAGGGAGGGCGGGTGGGTGTTTGCTCTGCAAGCTGTCGAGGGCAAAAAGGAGGCCCTGGAGCCTGCTCGGCCCTTTTATAGGGCCTGCAGGCTCCGCCCTGGGCAGCATCATTGGGTAGGCCAAAGCCTCCCGAAATTGGCCGAGATCTCATGAAATCTCGTGAGATCTCGGCTTTCCAAAATGGCGGCAGAGCCGAGGGTCGTATATCCCTGGCTCTGCTGCAAAACGGGCCGGGGATGATTCCCCAGCAGGTATTCTTTCTGCTCCCTCCATTTTTAACTAGACAAAAAAACAGTTTTTTCCCCAAACACCATCACTCTGCTAAACAAATAATTCTCTCAACACTGTCAAACTATTTGCTAAGTCTGCACTATTAATCTTCTCATTGTTCCCATCACCCATCTTCTCCCAATATGACTGTATGACTGTAACTTTGTTGCTTGTAATGCAGCAGAGGCGGAATAACGACCCGGACACAGAGCTAAATTTAAAACTGGGTCATTTTTATTAATTAAATTATCATTAATTTAATTCAACCTAACATGGACCCACAGAGGTCAACCGAATTACTTCCGGGGCAGAAATGATGTCATAAAACGTTCCGGGGCAACATATGGGCGTAGGTCCATGCTGATCCAGGTGAAGGGGCCGCGCCTTCACCTGGATCCCAGCCATGCCATGCACGTGGGAGGTCTCGCCGTCCAACCCCTGAAAGGGGATAGCAATGGGCGAGACCCAAAGACAGGTTCTCCCCAATTGCTCAGATCGATTTAAAGGCACCATGAGCCCTTGGAGAGAGTCTGCCAATCATCCCCAAAGATGCCCAACAGAGAACACGCAGTTGCTAAACACCACCCAATTTCTGCCCCTAACCTGCCATGGAGTGGAGGTCAGATCTCTATCTTGGCCCCCCGACTCCCCCCTCTACCTGCACCAGCTCACGCAGGGACCTCTGCAGGTCCTGTAAAAAGATGGTGTTCCCCTGTTCTGACAGGTTAACGCCGTCAGAGTGGTAAAGCCACAGCTGATCAATAGTGATAGTGAATTTTCTCATTGTTCCCATCACCCATCTTCCCCCAATATGATTGTATGACTGTAACTTTGTTGCTTGTATTCTTAAAATTTATATTGACTGGTTCCTAATATGATTTGATTGCTTATTTGTACCCAGACTATCAATGAGTGGTGTATCTCACGGTTCTTGACAAATGTATCTTTTCTTTTATGTACACTGAGAGCACATGCACCAAGACAAATTCCTTGTATGTCCAATCTTGACCAATAAAGAATTCTATTCTATTCTATTTTATGAGCCAGAGTGGCCCAATGGTTAGAATGCAGCACTGCAGGCTACTTCAGCTAACTGCTAGCTGTAGTTCAGCAGTTCAAATCTCACCACCTGCTCAAGGTTGACTCAGCCTTCCATCCTTCCAAGGTGGGTAAAATGAGGACCCAGATTGTTGGGGGCATAATGCTGATTCTGTAAACCGCTTAAAGAGTGCTGTAAAAGCACTATGAAGTGGTATAGAACTCTAAATGCTTTTGCTATTGCTATTCCATTCCATTCTTTATTGTTTGTATTAAGCATACACGAAAGAGAGGTTGGCCAAAGAGAAGTTTTCTCTGCCAAGATCTCACGGAAAATTGATCTTCCTCCTACCCCTGGGAGGTTGTCATGTCAAAACCTGTAATGTAGCTTTCACCTTTTCTCTTTTACCAATACTCTTTCAGATATTGAAACAAAATTTTGGAAATCAAGGTACCATGTAATACAATTGGATTTAAATCCAATTGGATTTAGAAAAGCTTTGCCCTGTTGATTTCAAAGAGTAGAAATTTAGCTGAAATCATAAAGTTTTTCTTTTCATATACAGCTTTAGATTCTTAGGTTTGAAAAAGCAATATCAGTATCAATGATGAAAAACTGAAGAAATAGAAAACCAGCCAAGAAGGGCTGAATATCTGTCCATGTACTACATTTTATTGATTAACTGACTCCCTGGATTATATGGCACCTCAAGAGAAGTGAAAGGGCATACAATTAATGACAAGGTTACAGGAGCAAATGTAAAGCAACAGATTACCCTGCTTTCAGGCCTTGATCTTAAATGCTCTTGCACTGAATGAATTACCCAAGGTCATCAGTGTAAGTGAAGGCAATGTAACATTCAAGTTAGATAACATATAATTCTAAATTCATACACAAACACACACACACCTTTTAGTTTTAAAATTTGCAATTTGTGAACAGATATCCTGGATAAAATATAATGGCATATTTCTTAATAAAATAAAATTATTTCTCCAAGGAACCAATTATAATGTACTTTGTAAACGCTACAGATGTCACCTTGCAGATTATACTTCTTGGACTGCATTGTCAATTGCTTTATATTATGCCTTGTAATTATATGCTCAAATCCAAATGTACATTTTAAAATTATTTTAGTTGCAAATGTGCAACACTAGAATTTAAACAGTAGACTTTAATGATCTCCTAGATAAATAAAGCTAAAGCCGAGGTGGCGCAGCAGGTAAAGTGCTGTACTGCAGGCCACTGAAGCTGACTGTAGATCTGAAGGTCAGCGGTTCAAATCTTATCGCCGGCTCAAGGTGGACTCAGCTTTCCATCCTTCCGAGGTGGGTAAAATGAGGACCCGGATTGTGGGGGCAATATGCTGGCTCTGTTAAAAAGTGCTATTGCTAACGTGTTGTAAGCTGCCCTGAGTTTAAGGATAAAGGTGGCATAAAAATCGAATAAATAAAAATAAATAAATAAATAAATAAATAAATTTAAAGTTCTAAATCAATACTTAACAAAGATTGCAAAATCTTTTGATCTCTTTGTCATAAAAGGTTGATTGATATGACTGAACTATAGAAAGGGGTGAAATCCAGAAGGATTGCTTTAATCAGTTTAAATGCAATAATTGAGAAAAGGGAAGACTTTTCAATCTCATCTGCCTAACACCAAAACCGGCTTCCCACAGATAAATATTCTGGAGGCCTATGAATCTGTGAGAACATGTGGCATGATAGCAATGCCAGATCGATGCAAATTCCATATGTGGAGAGACTTTAGTAAGTCTGTTTTCTCTTTCTTTTTTTGCTTTTGGGGTGTCTTCTTGCACCATAATGTTTCCCAACTCCCAGCTCACAATTGTGCACAAAATCCTAGACGCCAATATTATACTGTAGCTCTGAAGAAGAATGTGATTTCCTGAACAGGTATCACTTTTGCAAGCTTCATGCCAGAAAACCATTGAAATGAACATTTCCAATACAGCAAATTCTGTATATATAAATGAATTATTTAAGGCTTCCTTGAATCTCAGGAAATGACAATACATTAATTTTCCTCTTCTTTGAAATACAAACTCTTTGTCTAGGATGGTGCTTATAATAAAACAGCCTATAAAAGAATTACGGGTAGATTTTAGTTCATTCAGAATGGGTATTTTCCAAGCTTGGATTTTATGATCTTTTATGCCAGCATTTCTCAATTTTGGCATCTTACCTCAGGGACCGCCTTCTGCTGCATGAATCCCAGCAACCAGTTAGGTCCCACAGAGTGGGTCTTCTCCGGGTCCCGTCAACCAAACAATGTCGCTTGGCGGGACCCAGAGGAAGAGCCTTCTCTGTGGAGGCCCCGGCCCTCTGGAACCAACTCCCCCCAGAGATTAGAACTGCCCCCACCCTCTTTGCCTTTCGAAAGCTGCTTAAAACCCACCTCTGCCGCCAGGCATGGGGGAACTGAGATACACTTCCCCCTAGGCCTTTACAATTTTATGCATGGTATGTCTGTCTGTCTGTATGATTGGTTTTTATATAATGGGTTTTTAACTGTTTTTAGTATTGGATTTTGTTATACACTGTTTTATTGCTGTTGTTAGCCGCCCCGAGTCTGCGGAGAGGGGCGGCATACAAATCCAATAAACAAACAAACAAACAAACAAACAAACAAACAAACAAACAAACAAACAAATAAATAAATAAATAAATAAATAAATAAATAAATCTTTAAAATAGGCAGAATTCAATTTCCAGAATTCCCCACCCAACGTGGGTGAGAAAATCTAGGAGTAGAAGTCCACTTATCTTGAAATTTCCAAAGTTGAGAAATACTGCTACACTACAGGCAATAATCATGTATAGGACAGGTGCACACCTACAGATTTATGCACCTACAGCTTTTGTTTGGAAGCACAATGACTCATCAGTTAAAGATACTAAGCTTGTTAGCTGCAAAGCTGACAGCCTGGGTACAAAACACAAACCAGTATGTGACAGGAGGAGCTCCTGTTACTTGCCCCAGTTCCTCCTTTTTCATAGAAACATTAGATCAGTGGGGCAGCTTCCAAAGCAAAAACAAATCTGTTTTCTTTGTAGATATATTGGTATCTAGATCAAATCTTATTTATTTATTAATCTAATTTATATGCTGCCCAGCTCCTCAAGGACTCTGCCATGTATCTACTTATTTAAGCTTCATTTTTTCCTCAGCCAATTCAATAGCTAAACTTTGTGAATAATGTGACATTTTTAAAATATCTGAATAAAGGTGATTAGTTATGCTTTGGTCTTCCAGAATGATTTGCGGATGAAATATTTGAGTTTATTCTATGGAATGGTAATAAAAGGTAAATACAAAAAGAGAAGTCATGCCTATGAATCATCAAATCTTTATCCTTGGGATTTGGATTCCATTACAAATATTAGCACAGATCAAGGACATTTTATTTTAAGCACAAGTCTAATAGGAAGAGAGTTAATTCTATGAAACTGGAAGTCAGCTAAAGAAATTAAAATTGGTGTGTGCAAATGACAAGGAAGTTGTCCCTTCAGGGTATAACTTACATATGAATTTTACCAGAATCTCCATGGTATCTCTCTCTCATACATTTCGTGAAAATCCATATATTATATTTCACAATACTCCTTAAGGATTTTACAACTCTCATGACTTCCCGTAATACCTTTTAAGGTGTATTCTTAAATCCTAAGTGTCTAGCAGCATGCTAATTTTGCCCGAGAGAGTCTAGGAAGAGTGCCATTTCCCCTATCTCTTGAATATCCTCCCCCAGGTGGACCTTTTGAAAGAGTGGGAAGACCTGGCTCTGCCAAATGTCTATGGAGAGTCTCAATCATCCTGGTCATGGTTGTTCCAAAGGTACTTTTTCAAGAGGCAACTGGACTTTCTGGTTTTTCTCTGAAGATGTTTCCCTTCTTTTCCAAGAAGCTTCATCAGCTCTGACTGGATGGTGGTGACTGGAAGGATTTATACTCCTTGAAAACAGCTGATCACTTGCCTTCTTTTAGCGAGTTGTTTGTGGCTCTGCCAACTCTCATGGGGATACCAAACTTAGAGATAATTAGTGCCTTGAACTCTCTCTTCCCAGTTTTTAATATTTTACTTTATCCTTGTTTTTAACTGATTCCTTTTATTAATGCATACCACTCAAAAAAATAAAGGGAACATCTTCGATCTTAATGAATGAAATATTCTCATTGAATACTTTGTTCTGTACAAAGTTGAATGTGCAATTGATTGTCAATCAATGTTTCCTCCTAAATGAACAGCTTGATTTCACAGAAGTTTGATTCACTTGGATTTATATTGTGTTGTTTAAGTGTTCCCTTTATTTTTTTGAGCAGTGTATTTTTTATATTGTTTTTAGGTGTTTGTGCTTTTAGCTCCCAGTGATAGTGAGATGGATAATACTCAAGTTAGATTAAACAAAAGAATATTTACCATATTTAAAAAAATATGGGATAGCCATTTTCCTCACCTTCCCCCCCCCCCACAAAATGAGTCTAAATTTCACACTCCACATGATTGATCTGCAAAACAGAGGAGATAATTAAAGAAGAGCTTTCCACAAACCTTGTAGCTCTTAATTTATTTCTATTGATGTAGCATTAAAAATAACAATTATAATTTAAATAGAAATACAATGGAATTCATTGAGATGGGAAATCTCTATCCATATCACAGGGCACATTTGGCCACAATTTCTGTGCAACATTTGAATAAGTGTAAAGTTCTTATGAGTCTGTGACAAGGTTTTTGACTAGGTCTATTTACTGTTACCTGTGAAATAGTTTAAACTGCTGCAAACCTAATTTGCAATTTGAGAGACTGCGGCTCTGTAAACCTTGGTCAACTATTTTTACTTGGCTTTCAACAGCTGGCTAGTAATTTTTTTCAAGAAGAAAGGTGGCTTGATTTCTTGATTGACCGATTTATACATATTGCCGTAAAATGGTCATAATAATATTAAATACTGTAAAAATTCTGCTTTATATGTATGTTGTAATTTATTTTGGTTTCTGTTCTGTTTGGGTCACTCCAGAAGCCAATACCAACTCAAAAAGAGAAGCCAGACACACTGGTAAAAGGCAAAGGCAGTTTTATAAAATTCAAGAAAAACACAGGTAACAGAAAATGTCCTTACAAACAGGAAAATGCTGTATCTTCAGATATATCCACGAAGGCCAAAGGTCCATGCAGCAATACAGAATTCTTGCTGCCCACGGGTCTTCCAAAGCTGCTGGGCCACAAGCCAGGAACAGAGACGCCGAGAAACAAGACAGGAGAACGCAACTCCAAACTGATAACACTCCACATGGCTTCAAGGGCTTGCCTACCTTTTAAACCCTGCTAAGGAGGACCACACCCAAACCCAGCTGTTCCTAATTCAGTGCTGATAATACTTCTTTAATTGTTCCTTTCTTTTATCTGACCGTCTCTGTCACATGTCAATGACGGCTTGAGCTTAATCACCTAATGACTCCAAACAACTGGCTGGGGAGAGCCCCCCCCCCCCCGGGGCTCTCATGCTGTTCTCCTTCATCCCATTCCTGATTTTCCTCTCCCCCGTCCGACTGTTCAGCCCCCTCCTCTTCGCTGTCCTCCTCCTCCGGGCATGGAGCCAGCAGAGACACAGCCAGTCCCTGAGCAGCCTCAGGCTGAACCACAACAGTTTCCGAAAAGTTGGAAGTCAGAATGAGAAATGGTGGTGGGGGTTTTTTTTTGTGTGTGGTGGTGGTGGCCAATTGTTGCAAAATATCCAGCAGTTTAAGCAAGGAGGCGATTATTTTCATTCCTAGTTGTCAGGATTTCTGAATAGCTACAAATAAAGGCTACTATAGATACTCCCCCCCCCCGAAGCCTTTTATTGTTTTCTTTGTCCAGGACTGAATGACAAGACTTTAAAGATTCCCTTGAGATAACATATGGGAAAATATTTTTTATGATATTTTTACAGAGAATAAGTTACTGTGTAAATGAAAATAAAATTTATTTATTTATTTATTTAAGGTTAAGATGATTAGATAGATAGATGTTAGATAGATAGATAGATAGATAGATAGATAGATAGATAGATGGATGGATGGATGGATGGATGGATGGATGGATGGATGGATGGATGGATGGATGGATGGACGGACGGACGGACGGATGGACGGAGAGGCAGATAGATAGACGGATGGACAGACAGACAGATCTAGAATGACGAGGCTTTATTATTTCTTAATATACAAAAGATAACATATGGTATGAAGAAAACTTTGGCTGAAATATTAGAGAAGATGATAAGTTACTGAAATAGTTTGTACTTGCATTGCTGAAGAGGGAAGCCATTTCTTTATCTATTTTTATTTATTTTTTTCACCGTAATCCTCTTTTTTTCTCCTTGCGCTTTTTATTTTTATATTTTTCTTAGTTTTTTGATTAATTTTTAATGTTTTGATTAATTTTTAATAACTTTTAAACATTAACAAAAATTATTAAAACTTTGCTGTTTTCCCCTCTATGAGTTATGTAAAAGCAGACATTGCATAACATTCCAAATAAGGAGAAGCACATATTTAAATGTACTTAAGTTGTTTAAGAACATTTAATAATTAACTTATAGCTGTATAAGAAGGAAAGGATTTAACTAATCTTGCCATATAATTTGATTTCCTCCTTTTTAGATCTAATGCTTAACATCCTTAGACCAACATAGCAAAGCAAAGCTAAGAATGGCTGCCCAGTTACCATCAGTTCAGACCAAATGTCTCCTTGAAGGATAAATAAGCTTCATTATAGCCAAAGGCAGCAGCTTAAAATAACATTTAAGGGCAAAGTGTCAGGGCAGTAATATAGAGTAGTTCAAAATAAAATTGACATGAATATAAATTTAAAAGAAGAAAGGGGGGGAAATGGAATTGGGTTAAATAAAATAATTGAAGAAGAGGATAAATTACAATTTTAGAATATGTAGCCATAGCTGTAATGTAATATTTAGCTTTTTTCTTGAAAAAGTTTCAGGGTTGAGTCCTTAATGAAAAGTATCGTGCTCATATTTGGTGCCATGTTGATTATTTTGTAATTAGAGGGGTATCATTTCTGCTCTCCAGGAATAATATATTGGGTGAACCATGAGTACATGTCTAATTGTTTCAATTTCAGTGTCAGAACAGATATATTAGTCAATCCTGTAAGGCAACATTGTTACATATGCTTATAATGTCATCAAGGGTGGGCATGTAGGCATGTACAGTAACTGTACATATACAGAATATATATTTAGAGATAGAAAAAGATGGGTCGATGAGATGAGGTGAAAATAATATTCATCTATTCCTTTGCACGTTGAGGTCTTTCTTTGTTTAACTTTGTTTTAAATTCTTTCTAGAAATAGCATATGTAGAATGTGTAAACCTGAAGGCAAAATAAAATGAAATTGGATTCTTGTGGCATTTGGCTACAAGTTCATTTCAACTAAATTATGTATGCTCGCCACTTTGAGTTTCTTATAAAGTCATAAGGGTGGGATAAAAATCCAATAAATGAAATAAATAACTTTTATCAAAATACAGGGATACCTCTACCTAAGAACGCCTCTACTTAAGAACTTTTTTAGATAAGAAACTGATGTTCAAGATTTTTTTGCCTCTTCTTAAGAACCATTTTCTACTTAAGAACCTGAGCCTGGAAAAAAGTTTCAGGAAATTTGAGGGCGGCATGAAGGCTCGCCAGTTTCCTGCCATTCACCCTTTAATCCCGGCCATCTCGGGCTTTTCTGGGCTGCCAGAGAAGCCTTTGAGAGGCATTTAAGGAGGCTTTGGCAGCCCAGAATGAACACCAATTACAGAGGGAATAAACCACTTCGCTGTGATGACTCCTTCGCGCTGCCTCCCATACACATGGCTCAAGTTTGCTTCCCGCAGCTTCTGGATGCGGAAAGGCAAAAGGGGGTGCATCATCCCACCTGGATCAACTAGGCTTCAGCCAAACTGAGGAGTCACCACAGTGAAGGAAAGACACTGGCTACAAAGCGAGTGAGCGAGAGGACAGAGGAGTCCTTCAGCATGGAAAGGAAGAGGAAACAGGTAGCAGCAGCAGCCGCCTTTTGGTCAAAGGAGCAGGAGGTTCCCACCTCTCGCCTGCCTGTGTTTCTCTCTCTGGTGCAGTGTATGGGAGGCAGTCTCATGCCGGGTGTATGGGAGGTGCGTGCTCATCCTCACTGCCTCAGTCCCTCTTTATTTTTTTAAGCCTTAAAGTTTTGGACTTTTTGATTCCCCTCACCTCACCTTCTTCCTTTGGCAGCGACTGTCCTCCTCCTCTTCTTCCTCCTCCTCCTCCCACCCAAATTCTGAGCTTTTATTTCTTTCCTAATAGGTTTGCATACATTATTTGCTTTTACATTGATTCCTATGGGAAAAATGGCTTCTACTTACAAACTTTTCTACTTAAGAACCTGGTCACGGAATGAATTAAGTTCTTAAGTAGAGGTACCACTGTAACTTCAAATGAGCCTTGACAAAGATATATTCCAGATCTAGTCAAAGGACAACATTGGAATTGAACATGGGACTGGAGTAAAGGTCTCAAATATTTGGAGTGAATTGGCATGACTGTGGGGTTAATTTAATCCAATTTTAACATGCTTAGTTGGAGATTTGTATTTGGATATGTAGCAAAAAGAGACTTAAGATGTGATTGACAGGGTGAAACGGTAGCAGCAGTGGCAGGAGGCTCCGCCCTGATGACATGATAGATGTTCTGCACATGCACAGAAAGTTCTACACATGCACAGAAGTGTCACATACACTCTTGTTCCCGAAAAGGTAGCAAAGGTAAGTGAAACCTACCACTAAAGGTAAAGTTAAAGATTTCCCTGTCAATCATGTTCATTTCTTGGCCAAGATACCCAGCATTGTCCAAACACAATGGCTATTTATCAAATTATGGCTAAAGCAAATCAGGGTTTAGAAATCTTTATTTCTTCCATCTTGCATAATTGCACAAAGAAACAAATGGATAGAATCTTGAAAATAGTGAGTTTTGTGCACACAGTGAAAATCAGTCAACTGAAGGATTATCAAAGAAGTTTTTCCCATGAACATGGAACCTCATTTTATCTTGCCCTGATGCTTTTTGTAATGCAGAGTAGTTGTAGGGGAGAACTTTGCCTCCTAGATTGTCCCAAGGCCCATGCCAAAGTGTAATACATAAACAGGTTGCTTCAAACCAAACATTACCATGGAAAAGCAATTGGAGTGGCCTACTTCAGGGACATGTAATGTGTAAACCTGCTCTGTGAGGATTTGCAGAAACAATAGAAGTGCTTTTGAGCACAATGAAAACTTTGCTTACTCTGCAAACCTTGCAGAAAAGTTATAAGATGTAGAGAATAGCATCTTTAATTGCCCATTGGTGTTCTGTCATGGATTCTGTGTTCAGCTTGGTTTTTCTCTTGCACACCTATGGTTTGAATGATTGTGGATGATTCTCGGGCATGCAGCTACTGCAGCTGACACACAAAACAAAGTGTTGAGAAAAGGAAGGAGAGAAATGGTATGCTCTGCAAAATAAGCCTTCCAGGTCACAGGTGAGAAGTAAAACAGCATGGGTCAGGTCTTGCAGAGCTTTTTGTTTAGGCGAGGAGAAAGCAGAGATGCTTATTGTGTTTCTATTCAGAAATGAAATCTGACATTAACTAATAATGAACCAAAAGGAGCAAACGTGTGTGCATCTACCTTGACACACAGGATGTATGGCTCAGCTACTTAGCATAGGTCTCTCTCCTCTCCCTCTCCTCTCTCTCTCTCTCATCTATCTATCTGTCTGTCTGTCTGTCTGTCTGTCCGTCCGTCCGTCCGTCCGTCCATCCATCTATCCATATCTATCTATCTATCTATCTATCTATCTATCTATCTATCTATCTATCTATCATCTATCTATCTATCTATCTATCTATCTATCTATCTATCTATCTATCTCTCTATCTACCTACCTACCTACCTATCTACCTACCTACCTACCCATCTATCTTTCTCACATATTTATATGTCAGTATATGTATCTCTGTATATTATGGTCCATATCTAAAATTAACCTCACCAGATGTGATCCTATAAATTAGGTTTCTTTGAAGAAAAGGAAGAATGAAACAAAATACTGTACCAAGTAACTAAGCATTACAAGGCCAATTCATTTCCTATTTTGATTAAAAATCTGACTGAAAAACCACCACATTTTCCCCAAATCACTATTTCCTACTAAAATCCTTACTCTCTTTTACTCACTGTCTTGAGATTACTTTCTACATAGATTGCTAATGTCAAGTATTGTATATGTTATCAAGTGGCATATTTTAAAATATAATGTTAAGGCAGGAGTGCTTCTATTGCCAGAATTTCCCCACAATATGTATAGACTGTATATTTTATAGACTGTATATTTTATTTCATTTATTGGATTTGTTTGCCACCCATCTTGCTTCCACTACTTGAGGTAGAACTAACTGGGACAGAAAAGGACTCAGGATGACATTTGCAATCATATGACTGAAGCACTATGCGTTTGCATGTCCTTGTAACATCAAAGTGTAATAGGGCTTTGATCACACCTTCACGACTCCCATCTTGGCTGACATCTTCCCTAAGGACACTCCTGCAGGTCCTACTTTGCTTGCTTCTTTAATATTGCAGCAACAGACCACATATCTAATATTATCCTTGTGGTAAGAGAATTGAGTATATAATATGAGGTCTTGTATCATCATAGCCTGGTCCCTTTTCAAAGATACTTGTCACTTTCTTTTAAAATCATATTTGAAGTGGAAGTGTAATATCACTGTAGTTCAGCATGAAAAATAGTAGTTTTCAGGGTATTCATCATGTGTCACAATGTACTGTATATAGAATTCTGGATTTAATTTAAAATCAGAACAAAGTTCCTATTCAGGCAACAAATTCCCATTCCTTGTACAGTGTCCAGTTCTCTTCTGAATTTACTCTTGAAAGTAAAGAGAACTTTAGAAAGATACAGATGATTAGCAGAAATCTCATCACCTTTGCATTAAGTGAATAAACATTAAAAATCAAATATCTTTCCATAAATGTTGGAAATTTTGGTCAGTGTTAATTTCTGTGAAATGTTATGAAGTTCATAACATTCATGATAGGCATGTTTTACATCTCTATATTTTTCCTTTTGTTAAATGACCCTATTCTGATAAAAATAAAATGGCATTTTTGATGGTTCAAGTTAGAATAGTCTATGCTTTTTTAAAAATCCTGCATAGATAAGGTTCGATTGTACCTCAAATCCTTTGGGGACATTTAAGACACTGAACAAATTACTCTTAAGCTTAATGACATACCTTATAACCCATTTCTTCTATTATACACATTTAAGATGTTTCAATTATTTAAAATGGCAAGGGAGGAAGAGGCATGATAACTTTCTAATTTTGAGGCAAGTGTTTCATTAATAAACCCCAAATGATCCCACCCCAGTTCTTAGCACTAGATTTAGACTGTTCTGGAAGTTTCTTTGCAAATGTAATAGAAGTTAGCTCTTCTTTTTGAAACCTGTGGAGTTTGGTGACTCATTAAAATTTTGTATTATTATTATTATTATTATATTATTATATTATTATTATTATTATTATTATTATTATTATTATTATTATTATTATTAATTAGATTTGTATGCCGCCCCTCTCACAACAAGAAAACAGTACAAATCCAATAGTTAAAAACAATTTAATATAAAAAACAGCCATACATCTCAGACAAACCATACATAAAACGGAAACAGCCCAGGGGAATCAATTTCCCGATGCCTGATGGCAGAGGTGGGTTTTAAGGAGTTTGCGAAAGGCAAGGAGGGTGGGGGCAATCCTAATCTCTGGGGGGAGTTGATTCCAGAGGGTCGGGGCTGCCACAGAGAAGGCTCTTCCCCTGGACCCCACCAGACAACATTGCTTCGTCGACGGGACCCGGAGAAGCCCGACTCTGTGGGAACTAATTGGTCACTGGGATTCGTGCAGCAGAAGGCGGTCCCTGAGATATTCTGGTCCAATGCCATGAAGGGCTTTATAGATCATAACCAACACTTCGAATTGTGACTGGAAACTGATCGGCAACCAGTGCAGACTGCATTGGTTACCTCTGTCCCATTCTTCTACATTTCATACTCCACTTACATGATATAAAACAAGTGCTTTTAACCAAGACATCTGTAATTCATTTGATACCACTACATATTTCAGCTGTAATATTGTTAAAATATTCTGCAACTGATTAGGGGGGGGGGGAGGTAGGAAGGGAATTAACTATTCCACTTATAAAATCTAGGGCAGAAATTAATAAGAAATATGTGCTTGCTCCCTCTTAACAACTTTTGTGCAGATTTTTTATAAATTATAATTGTATAATTATGTAATGTCACTCATATTTATTTACTCAGGCCATGCTCAACCCCATATATGTGATTCTCTGATTTACACAGACCTTGCAATTACTTGAGATTGTTTCCTAGAAGTTGCAATCCTATAGGAAAAGAAACCTGCATTTCATTAAAGCAGGGCTATCTAACTCACAGCCCATAGACCGGATTTGTCACGTCCCCACCCAATTTAGCGAAAGGGAAAAGGTCCTGATATATCATATGATGCTGCCATGATGCCATGAGTTTGACATTCCTGCATTAAGGAGATTATTAAAACCAACACACTATATTAATTATTAAATAATTACAAAAGTTAACACCTACAAATTAGTCTCAGAAAGCAACAAATCCAAATTTCATCAATTAATTTATGAGACTAGAAATAGGGAAAAAAAGAAGGCTAGGAAGGAAAAAAAATGAGACTATTCACTATTTTCACAGAAGTGACTTAAAGCATTTGCTAGCATCTGCCAGCTACATATAAGGCAATATGAAGCCTCATTACATCATCACAACAATGGCTGGTTGGTACCAGAAGATACTACAAATCACTGGGAATTCTGCCTATTTTAGTTATACAGTGGTATCTCTACCTACAAACGCCTCTACTTATGATCTTTTTTAGATAAGAACTGGGTGTTCAAGATTTTTTGGCTTCTTCTCAAGAATCATTTTCAACTTACAAACCTGAGCCTCCAAAACTGTAACCGGAAAAGGCAGGGAGAAGCCTCCATGGGGCCTCTCTAGGAATCTCCTGGGAGGAAACAGGGCCAGAAAAGATGGGGATAAGTCTCTGTGGGACCTCTCTAGGAATCTCCTGGGAGGAAACAGGGCCATAAAAGCTGAGAAGAAGCATCTGTGGCGCCTCTCTAGGAATCTCCTGGGAGGAAACAGAGCCTCCACCCTCCCTGTGGTTTCCCCCATCACACGCATTATTTGCTTTTACATTGATTCCTATGGGGAAAATAGCTTCTTCTTACAAACTTTTCTACTTAAGAACCTAGTCACGGAATGAATTAAGTTCGTAAGTAGAGGTACCACTGTATTCTTATATATCTAAAGAGAGAGCTTTTAGACATAGAAATCAAACCTTATCAAGTAAAGTAGGAATAAAGCTTGCTATAAAGGAAAAAAAGAATTGCTGGAAAGGAAAAACAAGCAAATGAGTTTAAGTCCTTCTTTCTGAAGTTAAAATTCCAGTTGATATCAAATTTATTTCTGTTTTTTTCAGTCATTTTATTTTGGAATACAGACGAAACATTAACAAAATAGTCTTTCTATTAATACACTTATAGATCATTTTGGAATTAACTGCCAGATAATATTTCTGTTATTAGTTTCAATTTGGGGGAGGGGAAATTGAGTTAATGAAGAAACAAGTTCAGGATGACAGTGGTGGTCACATATATAATGATGGAGAAATTATTATATAAATAAAATATAATTATTAGCAGTGCACAGATTGGATCAAATCTTTCTCAAATCATCATTTTCATAGAGAACTCCAAACAAATTAAATTTGGATGAATAAATTGAATGGTTGGATAAAGTCAATACTATTTGCAAAATTAATTAGGAAAAAAGGTGCATGTATTAATTATTGTTGAGTCATCTGAATGATTTGGAAGCATCTGATTTGAAGATTATACCGGATTTTCAAAGCACTAGTAATTATAAAATTACTTTCACAATTATTCCACTCATTTCTATAATTAGGGTTAGCCATTAATGGAAGAGCAGGAAAATGTGGATAAGAAGGATCCTTTTTAGGTTTTAGAATATAGTCAGGAAGAGAAGGTGGGGAGACAGATTGTGATCTTTTCAGAAATCCAAATAATTAGAAATATGCATAAATGATGGTGTGGCTTAACTCCACAAAGATGGGGAGCATATGGAGGGAGAAGTCTTGAATGATGAAAAGGACTTTTTATTGCTTCCTTTTTTCCTTTCCCAAATTATAAATCCAAAGTGTTTGTGCATTGAAAAGACAGGAAAGAAAGCCAAGCAGCTAGTTTTTGAAGCAATGATCTCAGCAGCTCAAGGGTGTATTATGAGGTTAAATTTTTCATTCTGAGAATGACAAGGACAATATTTGGCCCAAAATAAAAAAGCAAATTTCCACTTAAATAATATTTCTTGTTTCTAATTGCTTCCCTTACTGGCTGTGGCCAATAAATATTTAGTACTATGCCTTCTTCAAAAAACTGATCATGCCAAACTAAATTTTAGTTTCTCACCAATAGTTTCCGCCTTTTAAGATAACTTTTTCGTATCACTTCTTTTGTACTTTTCTGTTTTTTATAATTGATATCAAATTTGGCAATGTTTAGTTGGCATGTTTTTGGGACTTAATAAGCTAAGTCACAATTAATCATTCCTAAGCAACAAAATAATTCCTATCATTTTATTTTTGTTTCCAAAGGAGAGTTCAAAAAAGTAAACAAATGTTTTTAAACTATGTTTGCTTGCTTATAAGTATACAATCTGCCTTTATTGAGCAGTGATGACATAGTGGTTAGAATGTAGTATTGCAGGCTAACTTTACACAGTCTAGAATTTGATCCTGACAGGGCTCAAAATTGACCCAGTCTTCCATTATTCGAAGGTTGGCAAAATGAGGACCCAGATTGTTGGGCATAATATTCTGATTCTAAACCACTTAGAAAGGGCTGTAAAGCACTATGAACAGTGGTGGGTTGGTACCGGTTTGCACTGGTTCAGGTGAACTGTTGGCAGAAATTTGGCCAAGGTCACCAAACCAATAGCAATGGCTGGCTGGCCACACCTCCAAACCAGTCCCCCAGTCGCTGTTCACTCACACTGTCTGACATGTTTATCATTGCTATGTTATTCATGCACGTGTATCCCATTGCCTTGCAAGTCCAATGGGATGCACATGTGAGGAAAAACATGGCAGCAATGGCAGCACTGCGGAAGAAACCAAAAGCAAAAGTAGTGGAGGTGAGGGTGACAGGAGTGTGTGAGTATCCCTCCATGGTCCCCTCCCAGGTGACAATCAGGGCTTTGCAGCATTTTATTTTCCTCAGAGGTGCGGTGTCTGCCTCCAAGTCCTTGCAGAGGGGCACACATACACATGGCCTTGTTGCCCCCACTGGCACTGCTTTTACTCTCAGCTTTTTGGCACTCTTAAAGTTGATTGCCAGTGCCTAGTCTTTTCATCAGAGGCTCTGGAATCAATTCCCCTTCCCCGGAGATTCGAACTGCCCCCCCCCTCCTCACCTTCTGCAAGACTCTGAAGATCCATTTATGTCACCAGGCATGGAGGGATTAATGCCCCCCCTTCTGACTAGTAAGATTTGAGTATAGTATGATTGTGTAGTATCAATTGTTTTTTAATGATAGTGGGTTTTTAATTTTAGTTTTTAACCATTAGATTTATACTATATTGTTATTGTTGTTGTGAGCTGCCCCAAGTTCTCGGAGAGAGGCGGCATACAAATCTAATAAATTATTATTATTATTATTATTACTACTACTACTACTACTACTACTATTACTATTACTATTACTATTACTATTACTACTCCTATTATATTATTATTGTTATTATTATTATTATTGTTGTTGTTTCTGCCTCCCTTCACGCACCTTGTGGAGGGACACACACCTGTCACTCCCACTGCCACTACTTTTTCTCTCAGCATCTTCTTGGCTCTCTTAAAGTCAATTGCCAGCATCTTCTCTTTTCCTCAGAGGTGCAGTGTCTGCTTCCATTCACACTCTCTTCTTTGCCTTTATGCGTGTGAGCAAACATACACACCATGAAGTGTGTGCACCATGAGGTGTATGCAACTGTGTGTGTTTGCTCTGTGATAAAAGGCCAAGAAGGAGGAGAAAACTTGGCCAAACTTTGGAAAAGCTTTGCCCAAGACTTCTTGTATATTCAGTGGCTAGCCTACACCTCTCCCAACAATGAGTTTGGCAGCAATTTAAGAAAACATCTTCCATCTCCTCAAGATCAGCTTTAAGAATATTGAGAAGCAAAAGTAGTGGCAGTGGGAGTGACAGCAGCATGTGTGTGTATGTGACCCACTGCAAGGAGTGTAAAGATAGGCAGACACCACACCTCTGAGGTGTTTGACTTTATGAGCGCTGAGAGGCCAATAGCAAAATTAGCAGCAGTGGGGTCAACAGGTGTGTGTGTGTGTGTGGTGTGCGTCCCTCGGCAAGGAGTGTAACGATAGGCAGACACCACACCACTGAGGTGTTTGACTTTATGAGCCCGAGAGGCCAATAGCAAAATTAGCAGCAGTGGGGTCGACAGGTGTGTGTGTGTGTGTGTGTGTGTGTGTGTGTGTGTGTGTGGTGTGCATCCCTCTGCAAGGAGTGTGAAGGGAGACAAACATCCTCTGAGGAAAAGAGGATGCAGTGAAGCCCTGACAGTCACCTGGGAGGGGACTGTGGAAGGACACGTCACACGCCTCTGTCACCCTCGCCACTGCTACTTTTGCTCTCAGCTTCTCAGCAGTGTCTGCCTCCCTTACTCCTTCCACACACCTGGAGCACTGAATCAGAGAGGGAATGCATGGGAACAAGAGCACATGAAATTGACCACTGTGAGGCAAGTGCCTTGGCTTCCTCTCTTGCTTGTCACAGTCACCCTGAGCTGAGGCAGTGCAATTCTTTACTTGAGCAGCCCAAATGACCATAGCAGCAACAAGCAGTGGCGCCACAATGGGGTACAGTAAGATTTGGCAGTGCTAAAATTGTTCCATTAAAAATAGTGCATTGCCGAGGGGCTTCTGGTAACAACAACAACAACAACAACAAAAACCCGTCCCAAAACAAAATCCAGATTACAGCAACAATTTGGAGCTTGTTAAACATTCCTCCACTCCAGCCCTGGGTTTTCCAGTCTGGACTGCTGGGCAGGCAGACTCGACAGGCAGGCTTTTAGTTTGTCAGGCCCAGCAGGGGAGGTACATAGCTAATTGCCCTGTTTCGGACAGCATTGGCCATGTGACTGAGTGGACATGGCCAAGTCGATGTCACTCACAGCAAGGTGCCACCCTACCTTGCCATGAGTGATGTCACGTTGGTCATGGTCACTCAGTCACATAACCCCCGACTAAGCTATACAGTGTTCCCTCGATTTTCACGGGTTCGAACTTCGCGGAAAGTCTATACCACAGTTTTTCTAAAATATTAATTAAAAAAATCCTTTGCTGGCTTTTCCCCTATACCACGGTTTTTCCCACCCGATGATGTCATATGTCATCGCCAAACTTTCGTCTGCATTTAATAAATATTTTTTTAAATAAACTTTAATAAATAAACAAGGTGAGTAATAATCTAAATGGTTGCTAAGGGAATGGAAAATTGCAATTTAGGGGTTTAAAGTGTTAAGGGAAGGCTTGTGATACTGTTCATAGCCAAAAATAGTGTATTTACTTCCGCATCTCTACTTCGCGGAAATTTGACTTTCGCGGGCGGTCTCGGAACGCATCCCCCGCAAAAAGCGAGGGAATACTGTACTCATAAGCCGCATTCACCAAGTAAACCATACCCACGGAAATGGCAGTAAAATATTTTAGAACCCACCCCTGACTATGAAGCGGGTATATATGTCTAAGTGCTATTACTACTGCTATGTCCAAAAGAATAATAAATAAAGCTAATAAATATACTGCATGTTATGTTTTTTTTATTTAAAAAAATAGCATTAATTGGAAAATGTCCAAAACCTATTTGAGGGACTGGAGGGGAAAACATACATGTTAACATGATTTTTCCCCACTTACACACTCACTATTAGATACCTTTTCAAACAGAGCATAATCCATTGGGACTCTACCCTGCATAAATGCTGTACTTTTAAAATGAATAAGAGTTGTGCAGCAATGTCTTTGTTGTTAAAATCTCCATGTTACATTAGTTTGCGGGGGATGTACAATTTATCAATTCGTTTCTTGGCATATTTCAAATGCAAAGGAAATCTCTAAGTCTTCCTTTTCCCATAGTAGTATATCTTTATCCTAGTGTAAGGTTTGATAGACTCTTTCCTATCTACCCAGATGTAGTGATGGAGACATAATTGACTGGAGAAACATAAAGATACAATATTCTTATGTTTCTTATGCAGATCCACATCTCCATTCTGGAACTCCCAGCCTGAGAAGGTGAAATTGGTATCATCAATCATTGGTATCAAAAATTAAGATTTA
This sequence comes from Erythrolamprus reginae, assembly GCF_031021105.1. Lineage (NCBI taxonomy): Eukaryota > Metazoa > Chordata > Lepidosauria > Squamata > Dipsadidae > Erythrolamprus > Erythrolamprus reginae. The sequence goes on from NC_091951.1 coordinate 308,767,910, forward strand.
TTTAAGGAAGCATTTTATTTGAGAACTTATTTTATTGATTTTAGCAGTTGTGGATAAGAAAATGAAGGTTTTATTGGGAAATAGATGATATGTATTTCAGAAGAGATAATTTGGCGTTATCCAGAATCATATGCAATATGTAGCTAGCACACCAAAACATGCAACTTATCAATTTCATGCTAAAAGAGGAGAGAATTCCCTCGGTGACCACAATAGTCTCCTCCTCTAAGCAAGAGACGTGAGAGCAAGTGAACTAATTGTCTATCCATTAAAAGTCCCATTGTTAAGCTGAAACCAGAGACCAGTATTCCACCACGATATCTTTCAGAAGAACAGACGAACTGCAGAAAAATTGTTTGCTGAAAATGCTTGCAGTCACTCATCAAATTCCTCCTTGTAAATTCTGGATAATCATAAGCCTCAAGTGGCAGAAGAATCGTTCAACACTTTGCTTTATGGAGAGATATCATAACACATCTCAAAGTGCATTTGACAACAGCCCTATTGAGAAATGTCCTTTGTTGGCATGGAAGATTTCACTGGTCGCTTTCCAGAGATCTGTGTGTTTAATTAGCTGACAGAATAAAAGGAAGCAGCAGGAATTTAGAGCAGAGAAGACTCTGCAATTGAAAATGATATGAAATAATGGTCCTTAATGTGTCAAATGTTTTTAATGATGATAAATAATTATGAAATTGGTAGGGAAACATTTAACTAAATATTGATTTACTAAGTTTGCTAATCATCATAAATTATAAATTGTTCAGCATGTTGCCTTCAAGACAAGGAGAGGTGAAAGTCTAGGTAGGCAGTTTCTTACATCTGTATAGTATCAGGGATTGTTCCCATTGAATTTAGAGGGGTTTATTTCTGAATTCACATAAATAGTGTTGAACCACTAGGGTCATTAGTCCTATGCATACATAGCTGGATAGTCAGTCTGAACGCAGTGGGACACAGTGGACAGGGAGTCATTGCTCACAGTCGCTCATGCCCTCATCACCTCAAAATTCGACTACTGCAACGCTCTCTACATGGGGCTACCTTTGAAAAGAGTTCAGAAACTTCAGATCATGCAGAATGCGGCCATGAGACGTATTGTGGGATTACCTAGATTCATCCATGTCTCTCCAACACTCCGTGGCTTGCATTGGCTGCCAGTTTCCAGTCGCAAATCAAAGTGTTGGTAATGACCTATAAAGCCTTACAGGGCAGCGGACCAGAATACCTCTGGAACCGTCTTCTGCCGCATGAATCCCAGCAGCCAATAAGGTCCCACAGAGTTGGCCTTCTTAAATCTATCATTTTTGATTTGTAGAAATTCCAAAACTATATAATAGATTTGATTCTACTGATGTTGGAGTTCATGTAATTTTTGTTTTTGTTGACACTGGCAAAATTTCCTGAAAAGAAAAAGAGAAGGAAAGTAAGTAACAACACTATAAAAGCTGCCATCAATGAGGTTTGTTATGTGGGGAAAAATTCCTAGCATTTTGTGTAGAGCCTCTTGTATATTGTCCATTAGGAATTAGCTCCTCATCCTTGGAATCTGTTGGTTCCTTGGAATCAAGTTCTTCTCATCATTCTCTATTCCATTTAAATACAATAGAGGATAAAAGGCCTTCTCTATTATCAGTGGCATTCTGTTAATGGAATTCTTCCCTTGGGTCCAAATGATTCCTTATTCTGCACAAATAAATCCAGTTGTTATAACTAACATATTGGCTACATCCTTGTTCTTCGAAACTGGTTTGTAGACTTCATTAGGCGACGTCATATTTAGGATTTCACTGATAACAAGTTTGTATCCCATCTTTTTCCTCCATATTTCAATTGGAAAGGACCTAGATTTACAATGTGGCGGCTGCTATGATATTTATTTTTCATGTCATCATTATTTCGCTCTGCATCTTTGTTTTATTTGCTTTAAGGCACTTCAAGTGTTATTTGTAGGAATAGGATACAAAAGCAGAAAACAAATAAACCTAAGTTTATCCATATTGAATGGATTTGAACTGGTTGTCAGGAAGCACTTTGATCTTGACTATTGAACTGTCTTCCCAGGATTCCTGGGCCCCTAGATGGTACTTTAGTTTCCATAAATATTTTGTAAGTTGCCCAGAGTTTGTTTTTTTTAAAGGGTGGCTATGAAAAATTTACATACACAGTACATAAGTAATAGGTAGCCTTCAGTGAAATAATATGATTCATTCAGGAGAAAATTTGCATTAAAGATGGCGTTTAATAGAAAAGAAAGAAAAATGCCATGTTTCCAATGCAGCCAACATAGTTAAGTATTTATACATATAGCAATAAAAAAGAAAACAAAAACTGGCTATTTATTTGGTAATATATTTGATTTTTCTGACAGATAATCCATAGCCAACCTTTAGTTTAAACAACTGCTATCTGGTGCAAAAGACCAGGTCCACATTATCAAGGTTCAATTAAGCTAATTTATTTCTAAAAGTCTACGCACAGGAATCTTTTGAACTAATGATCAACACCTGGTTAGGAATAGATAAGGGTCAATTGCACTGAAAGAGTTGCATTTAATTCTCTTACATAGGCTACATAGGGATTCTAGACTGATCCCTCTTTTCACTCTGCTTATACCATCTCTTCCCCTACTCCTGGATGGGCTAGTCAAAATAGAGTAAATGATATCAGGAAAGAAAATAAAAACCATTCTACAAAAATACATATGCCAAAATTTCACGGATTTTCTTTGCAAATGGTTAAAACTAAACTGAAATGGAATTTTTCTCTGGAGTAATAGAATGCAGTATACTTATAGACACACTTTCAAATATAAATGTCTTATGAGCTTCTACTTTCCAAAGGGAAATCAGATAAAATGGCGAAGTGCCATAAAAAGGTAGAATTCCATGAGAAATGAGGGAAAGAATCCCATTAACCTGGAAAATATAGATTTTATTTGTCACCATCTTACATCTGTAAGTCCTCATTCAACATGCCTATTGTTGCACAGGGAAAAAAATACTAAAGGAAATACAAAAATTAAATCATTTTGAATTGTAATACCATTTGCTGGATTATAAATCTGTTATCAACTCTTTTAAACTAAAATACATATTTCTTGACAGATATAGACAGACTAGAATCTATGTTAACAAATGGAGACAATAATTGATTCAAGTATGCAAATTTTATGCAAGTCTCAATTATTAATGTGTTTTTCCTTTCCTTTCCCTTCCTTTCCGTTCATTTACTTTCCTTTTTCCTTCCCTTCCGTTAGGAAAGGGGCAAGTTCACTTAAGAAACTTTTCACTTAACAACATAAATTTTGGGTTTAATTGTGGTCATAAGTTGTGGACTACATGTAATAAGCAACAGAATAGGTTGCAGGGAGAATGATGGAGATGACAGTAAAACCATTCTGATCTAACTATACACTTCCTTTTTGTTTGCCTTATTGGCTAAAACTGAAATCTCTCTTCTTGAGAACATACTGTAGTATTTTAGTCCACTTTGTAAGCCCAATTGGGAGGAATCTTGTATCATCAATCTGAAAACATTACAGCATCTCCAGAGGCTGGAAGAGGTCACATAAGTGCTTTCCTTTTATTGATTTTATAATCATGTCACTTATCCCTATTCAAAGTGTTGTATCTAGCTGCTTAAACAAGGTTCTATATTAGGATCAAAATATCTTGATGTCTTCATGGTTTATTGTTTTTTTTTTTTGCTATTTGAGTTATTTCAGATGGAACTTAAGTAATGGCTGTTTTGGAATTAAACCAGTGCTATCCCTCCTTCGTCTGCTTAAATAATTACCTAGCAATAAATTCACTGATTTCAGGAATTTGGTTCACAATGAAAGTCATGTAACTTAATAACATAAAGTAACTCCAACAAATTGAATAAGAAAGCCTACATCTCCCTTATTTTATCATATATTAGAAACAATCCCAAATAATTGTAATGTACGGAAATTGGGTTCTTTGACTAGAATAACCATTTTCTGGCATGCAGAAGTAGCAGCTAAATGCCTCATTGTTGCAAACATTCGTGGAAGAGAAACTTTTAACAAGTGAATAAAAATATATCAATGTGAAATATGTTAACTCAATGTAACAGTGTATAATTTAACATTCACATTAAATGTGTGTTATAAAAGTATCATCAACTTTCAGTTTTTAGCAGAGAAAATTAAATGCTCAAATTGTGCTAATGTAAGGGTGCAGTCTATATTAGAAGTTAAACAGAAAAGTTACAAAGTCAGAATAACGTTTCCTTCCTCCCCTTCTTGTCTATCCCAAATCATGGGGCTACCCTTGAAGAGTTTTTGGAGATTGCAGTTAGTCAGAACACGGCCCCGCGAGAGGTCTTGGGTGTGCTTAGGTACACCAAGATAACACCTATGCTCTGCACGCTGCACTGGCTGCCAATTGGTCTTCGGGCACAATTCAAGGTGTTGGTTAATTACCTATAAGACCCTACATGGCTTAGGGCCAGACTATCTATGGGACCTTTTCCTGCCACATATCTCCCAGAGACCATTTAGATCTCACAGGATTGGCCTTCTCTGGATCCTGTCGACTAAGCAGTGCAGGTTGGCGGGCCTGCAAGGGAACAGGTTTCCCTGTGGCTCTTCTGGCCCTCTGGAACCAACTATCTCCCAATGTCCATACTGTTCTCATCCTACTGGCCTTCTAAAAGGCCTTGAAAACCTGGCTTTGCTGGCAGGCCTGGGGGCCATGAGAGTTAACGACTGGATTGTGATGTATGTGTGTATGATTGTAGAGCTTAATTTAGGTTTTTTTAAAAAAATAAATTTTATTGAGTTATATACATATTTAAAAAAACACATAAACAGATCATTGTGTTCTTGGTTTGTGAGTACAATTGTAGGTTGTCTGTTAAGGATGATACAATACTGTATTTAGTTCCATCCTACCCCCTACCCCTGCTGCCTCTTTGCAGCTTATCTTGTTATAAATTCACGATAATCGTATCAGCGAGATTATATACATACATACATACATACATACATACATACATACATACATACATACATATATATATATATATATATATATATATATATATATATATATATATATGTATGTGAGTAATGAGGCAGCAGCCATCTCGATCACCGGAACATAGAAACTTTAATAAAATCACTTAGCTTTCGTTAGCCTGCTGCTAACTTCGTCAGAGTGTTAAAATGCCGTGGGAGACAAATCCATTTATAAAGCATTGCTCAGTCTGCTCATTGCCCGCGTCACAGGGCCACACCCTTCCCTCCCCCTTGCGATAACTCTGATTGTGGGCTTAATCCTGCTGGCTGCCGGGGGATCTACCGCTTTAACTTGTATCTGCTGCCTCCCTCCCTCCCCAGGGGAGGAGGTGGAGCCATGATTCAATGTTTCGGAGGTGTGTGATGTTGCTTTCTCCCCCCCATTATTGTTGTTGCTTTCTATAATGGTACATGTCTGCTCTTGCAATGTTTTTGCCCATGCCCTCGTTTTGGGTCTACACTGTTCTAATCTCCCCTTGTCCTCTGTGTTAGAGATGCATTGTGCCCCTCCCCCTCTACCTCCATGCTGCTCCAGTGTTTTCCCTTGTTTTCCGCTAGGGGTCACTCTACCCTCATTTATCTGGTTTCTATGTCTGGCCTGGGGAATTCTGTTGGGGGCTTTATCCAATTCTAATGACCTATCTCCTTTAAGCCGTTGTTGGTGCCTTAAAGCCTGGTATGCCGATGGCATGTCAATATGTCTATTTAAAGAATTTCCATTGGAGAACCAGGCTTCTTTTAGGAGTCGACCTCCCTTAGTTTCATCATGCGCCAGAATCTCGGTTCCCTGGAAATTGAAGCCATGACCCTGCTCCTCCATGTGTGTCCAGATCTGGGAACGCTGTTCATGACGTCGGACCACCAGTTTGTGTTCGTGTACACGAGTTCTCAATCTTTTAGCCATTTCACCCACATAATGGTGTGCACAATTACTACAGTTTATACGGTAAATTACCGAGGAGGACTCCTCCTTCACTAAGGTTTCCTTCGGGCGCATTACTGATTTTCTCAAGGTTTGATCCGGCCTATGCGCTACTTTAATCCCATGGGGTGCCAGTATGCGTGCGGCTGTCTCGGATACCCCTTGTATGTACGGAAGTACCCTCCACGCTGATGTTCCATCTGCGTTTTCAGTAGGTTGCCGGGGTCTGGGTGTGGTGCACCGTTGGATAAAATCTCTCGAGTAACCATGGCGTGTACAAGTTTGGTAAAGATATGCTCGTTCTTTTTGTTTGGCTGCCCGTGTGCTACAGTGAGTATTTATCCTGTTGAATAATGTCCGTATACAACTGACTTTATGTGCGTTGGGGTGATTGCTTTCGTTGTGTAACATGCGGTCCGTGCTGGTGGTCTTTCGATATACCTCCGTGTCGATGCTTCCATCCGGGTTCCGGTTGATCTGTACATCTAGAAAGGCCAGTTTGTTATTGGCCTCCTCCTCCGCCGTAAACTGAATGTCCGGATATATGGAATTAAGAATTCCCATGAACCTGATTTTATCCCATTTTTTAATGATGGTGAACGTGTCGTCGACATAGCGTGTCCAGAACTTGGGTTTGTATATTTCCATGGCTTCTCTTTCCAGTTGCTGGAGAACTGCTTCTGCAATCACGCCCGAAATTGGGGATCCCATCGGCGTGCCTTTTACTTGTTCGTATATCTGGCCGTTAAATGTAAAGTATGTTTTTAGGCAGAATTTCAATAATTGGATGAGGTCATCCGTGCTGGGGGCCTTGTCGTGTCTGGGTTCTGTTGTTGCCAACAAATTGTTAATGGTTTGGATTGCTAAGTCCTGGGGGATAGATGTAAACAGTGAAATAACGTCGAATGATATCATTATCTCATCTTCCTCTACCACCACCCCTTTGAGCCGTTCTAAAAAGTCTGTAGCCGAACGTACGGTGGTGGTGGTCCCTTCAACCAGACCTTGTAGTTGGCCATACAGCCATTTGGCCAAACCAAATGTAGGGGTACCACGGAGAGAAACAATGGGGCGTAAGGGTACCTCCGCCTTGTGAATTTTGGGTAAGCCATAGAATCGTGCCATGGCTGAATCTTTCGGACGGATCCTTCTTAACGCTTCGTCATCCAATTTGCCTTGTCTCTTAAGTTTGTCCATCATTTTGTTAATTTGGTTTTTGAATGACACCATGGGGTCTTTATCAAGAGGTCGGTAAGCACTCCTGTCATTGAGAAGGTTGTGGGCTTTGCTGTTATAATCTACCCTATCCATAATTACAGTTGCCCTACCTTTATCTGCTGGTAGCACCATGATCGAATTATCCTTTCTCAATTCTTGGAGGGCTAATGTTTCTGATGTCGACAGGGTCTTACATGGTCTGTGATTAGAGAGGAGTCCTGTTAGACGTTGTCTGATGGAGTTCTTTGTTTCTTCCGTGGTTTCAATCTGATGGATGGTTGATTCTAACGCTGCCGCAAAGTCAATTACCTTAGCGTCCGTCAAGTTGAAGCCAGCATCCCGTTGTAAGATCCAGGTCTGAGTGTCTGTAAGGGCTTTTGAAGACAGATTATGCACCAATGTTTTCTCTGTCTGGTGGATCCTGCGAGCATACAGTAGCTCTGCCTTTTTCTTGAGCGTGTTGAATCTATGTCTGCGTGCTTCCCTTGATAGTTGGAGTATCCTGTGGTTTAGGGTGCAGAAACAGGTGTTGGTCAATATCCTGTAACATTGTATGCGGCACCGTTCAATGGTTGCCGTTTGTGCATTGATCTGCCTATGACAGTTGTTAATCATGGCATATAGCATTCTGGTCTGGAACTGGTGAACCGCTGCGCGTCCCTCCAGTGTATTAACTGCGGGTCTTTTTTGTAGCGATCTAGGTGGTAAGCCGTTCCGGATGCAACTGTGGAGGAAGGCCAGTTTTTCATAGTTGGTTGCCTTCCGTTTAGCATGTGTCTCCCACTGGCGTGCATAATGTAGCGTTCCACGCCCGTATTCATCAAGAATAGTCCTAAAAATGCGAGTTCCAGGTATATGCGTGAGTAATGAGGCAGCAGCCATCTCGATCACCGGAACATAGAAACTTTAATAAAATCACTTAGCTTTCGTTAGCCTGCTGCTAACTTCGTCAGAGTGTTAAAATGCCGTGGGAGACAAATCCATTTATAAAGCATTGCTCAGTCTGCTCATTGCCCGCGTCACAGGGCCACACCCTTCCCTCCCCCTTGCGGTAACTCTGATTGTGGGCTTAATCCTGCTGGCTGCCGGGGGATCTACCGCTTTAACTTGTATCTGCTGCCTCCCTCCCTCCCCAGGGGAGGAGGTGGAGCCATGATTCAATGTTTCGGAGGTGTGTGATGTTGCTTTCTCCCCCCCATTATTGTTGTTGCTTTCTATAATGGTACATGTCTGCTCTTGCAATGTTTTTGCCCATGCCCTTGTTTTGGGTCTACACTGTTCTAATCTCCCCTTGTCCTCTGTGTTAGAGATGCATTGTGCCCCTCCCCCTCTACCTCCATGCTGCTCCAGTGTTTTCCCTTGTTTTCCGCTAGGGGTCACTCTACCCTCATTTATCTGGTTTCTATGTCTGGCCTGGGGAATTCTGTTGGGGGCTTTATCCAATTCTAATGACCTATCTCCTTTAAGCCGTTGGAATTCTTAATTCCATATATCCGGACATTCAGTTTACGGCGGAGGAGGAGGCCAATAACAAACTGGCCTTTCTAGATGTACAGATCAACCGGAACCCGGATGGAAGCATCGACACGGAGGTATATCGAAAGACCACCAGCACGGACCGCATGTTACACAACGAAAGCAATCACCCCAACGCACATAAAGTCAGTTGTATACGGACATTATTCAACAGGATAAATACTCACTGTAGCACACGGGCAGCCAAACAAAAAGAACGAGCATATCTTTACCAAACTTGTACACGCCATGGTTACTCGAGAGATTTTATCCAACGGTGCACCACACCCAGACCCCGGCAACCTACTGAAAACGCAGATGGAACATCAGCATGGAGGGTACTTCCGTACATACAAGGGGTATCCGAGACAGCCGCACGCATACTGGCACCCCATGGGATTAAAGTAGCGCATAGGCCGGATCAAACCTTGAGAAAATCAGTAATGCGCCCGAAGGAAACCTTAGTGAAGGAGGAGTCCTCCTCGGTAATTTAGTGTATAAACTGTAGTAATTGTGCACACCATTATGTGGGTGAAATGGCTAAAAGATTGAGAACTCATGTACACGAACACAAACTGGCGGTCCGACGTCATGAACAGCGTTCCCAGATCTGGACACACATGGAGGAGCAGGGTCATGGCTTCGATTTCCAGGGAACCGAGATTCTGGCGCATGATGAAACTAAGGGAGGTCGACTCCTAAAAGAAGCCTGGTTCTCCAATGGAAATTCTTTAAATAGACATATTGACATGCCATCGGCATACCAGGCTTTAAGGCACCAACAACGGCTTAAAGGAGATAGGTCATTAGAATTGGATAAAGCCCCCAACAGAATTCCCCAGGCCAGACATAGAAACCAGATAAATGAGGGTAGAGTGACCCCTAGCGGAAAACAAGGGAAAACACTGGAGCAGCATGGAGGTAGAGGGGGAGGGGCACAATGCATCTCTAACACAGAGGACAAGGGGAGATTAGAACAGTGTAGACCCAAAACGAGGGCATGGGCAAAAACATTGCAAGAGCAGACATGTACCATTATAGAAAGCAACAACAATAATGGGGGGGAGAAAGCAACATCACACACCTCCGAAACATTGAATCATGGCTCCACCTCCTCCCCTGGGGAGGGAGGGAGGCAGCAGATACAAGTTAAAGCGGTAGATCCCCCAGCAGCCAGCAGGATTAAGCCCACAATCAGAGTTACCGCAAGGGGGAGGGAAGGGTGTGGCCCTGTGACGCGGGCAATGAGCAGACTGAGCAATGCTTTATAAATGGATTTGTCTCCCACGGCATTTTAACACTCTGACGAAGTTAGCAGCAGGCTAACGAAAGCTAAGTGATTTTATTAAAGTTTCTATGTTCCGGTGATCGAGATGGCTGCTGCCTCATTACTCACGCATATACCTGGAACTCGCATTTTTAGGACTATTCTTTATATATATATATATGTATGTATAAATTGTACATATATACATATCTATACTTATATAGAAATAACAATAATAGCTCAGTTTTATTGATTCATTTAATTGTGATTTACTGGGTTTGTTTTTACTGTATTATATTTGACTTTTATTGTACGATTGTATTAGTTTTATTGTTGTAAGAGGCCCTAAATTCTACAGTATTGGCAACATATAAATCAAATAAATTAAGTTAAATTAAGTCAGCCAGCTGACTGAGACTGGCTAGTCACTTTATCTCAAAACCATTTCTGAAAAACCATATGGATAAAACTATATGGACTTGCCTGGGCAGTTGCCAGTAACCATGACTATCTAGGGAGGAAAGATGGGGCATAAATTGGTGTAATAAAATTATACATTCAATTATTGAACAAGCACATCAGATTCTATTTTGGATGTAAACCTCAACATAAGTAAAAGTGTTACTATTTACCCTAAAGAGAGCAGAAGAGAATGAAAAATCCACATACATTCAGTTTAAAATAAGAGGAATCATTTTGTTATATATTTTAGCAATGGGAATTTATGCACCAGCATATTCCATAGAGCTTGAAATGGGGCACAAAGAAGTAGCTACTATCAAAACACTAGATAACAAAAGCGAGACAAACAGGTATAATTTCTCCACTAGTGAGTTTTAGAAGATTGGTCTATTCTAGAACATATTTAGTGTCATCTAAATATGTTGTACCTGAATAGCAGTAATGAGGACGTGTTTCATTTCATATTCAGCAATGATGAGGTGGTGCTATGAAGTCATTAAAGGAGAAATATTCAGAAGAATTAGGACTCTTGAAGGTGATTTTTAGTTTGGTACCACTGAAAACTTCATGATGGAGGCATAAATGCTAGTGGTTTCTACAATATTTCTATGCTATGTTGTTCATAACCTTCTTGGTTTTTCCACATTTATCTTCTGCCCTTGAAGGAATTTTACTGGATGGTTTTAAATAAACTCATTTAAATAGATGGTTTTAAAAAAACTCATTTGAGAGCTTCAGTTGAAAAGATCTAAAAACAGAAGCTTTCCATCAGTCAGGTCCCATATATTTCTATGGGGAGGTGGCATTTTGGTGGAAGGAATGAACGGTGCTGTATATGTGTTGTGGTTGGCTTCAGGCCAGCTCCTATGGCTGCTGATTTTGACTCAGAGGAGTGGGAGCTGTCTGATCACAGAAGACTCGTTTGGCTGGAGGAGGAATCAGACAGTAAACCAGAAAGAGAAAGGAACGAGGAAGGGGGTGGAGAGGCAGAGAGGGAAATGGAGCAGGAAGGGGTTAGAGAGGCAGAGAGGGAAATGGAGCCAGTCAGATCTCCAGCTAGAGTTTCATCTGAACCAGAGTGGGATGATATAATGAACAATCCTATTCTCAATGTCCGGGTAAGGACAATGATGGAATGCTAAGAGCAGCTGCACAAATGCAGAAACAGATTCTAAGATTCTAGGTCACAGGTGTTAAGAATTAAGGACGCTGCTGCAGCCTTGAAAAAGGGGAGGTTTGCAGATGATGGTGTGGGAGTTTATTGTTCAGTTTTTGGAGAAATACCTTGATGAATTGTGGTTTTGTGTTTGCTGTGGATATCTTTGGACATTCTGACATTTAAGCTGTGAGTTATTTGGCTGATAAAAGCCAGAAGGGCTTCTGTGCTTACTTGAGTATTTAACTCTGACCTGTTGGACTGATAAACTAACATTGTTCCGGCAGACGCCAAGGCTTGCAACTTTTTGTGCATAAAGAAACCTTCTTTGCTTTCTTTTTACAAGCCTGAGAGTGTGTATGTGTTTGGTTCATTTCTGGGTGGTCTGCGGCCAGGCAGAACAATATGAAGTTTCTGTTTCCTGCATTACTGTGCTAATCTCTATTTGAAGTTTCTGTTTCTTGAATTACTGTGTTAATCTCTATATGAAGTTTCTGTTTTCTTCCAATGATGTAGTGTGGGAGGGGTTTGGTTAGAATTGCTTTAAATAGCTGATTTTAAGTGAGAAGCTTCAGTTCTTGCCTAGATCTCTTGTTATCACAAACCTTTCAATAAAAGCTCATTGTGGAACAACTGTAGTTTCTCCTTTCTTGGGAAGATTGGAAAGGCAAGGCCTTACACCACTTCTATTTAATAACTGTTCCTGTCTGAAAACTCTTCCTTTTATGTGATAAGTATTCTAGAGTAAACCAATTTTCTAGAACTCTTTCACTCAATTCTTGGGATGACCTTTGCATGATATGAATGGGAAAGGAGTACACCTCCTCCCCCAATTTTGTTGGGTTTCTAGGCAGCCCTTGATAGCATTGACTATAGCATCCTTATGGAGTCTATGCAGAGATCATAGATGCTATACTTAAGTGGTTCTGCTCCTTTCTCAGTAAATGATTTTAGTCAGTGATGCTAGGAGAGATGAAATCAGCCGAGTTATTGTTTCCTTGTGTGGAGCCATAGAACTTGGCCCTTTTCTTTGTTTTTTACTGTGTAAATGATGCCACTGGGAAAGGTCATCTGTCAGTTTGTTATGAAATATCATCAATATCCAATTGAACACCTCTTCCCTAAGCCATATAGAAAATTGTCCGTATCGTGACCCAGTTTCTAAAGTAGCCATCATAATATAAAGAGGAGAAAGGGTCACATTGATACATTAGAAACAATTGTAGGCCACAAAGGAATATCAGGTGTGCTGATAAGTTGCTTGGCATGTAGCAGAGTTTAGAAGTGTTAAATCTGGCAGCATCAATGACGTCTCGTGGTGTCGGAGGCACTTCATAGCATGTCCTTTAGGCAGTAGTTGATTGTTCCTATTGATGGTAACATTTAGCAGTGGGGAATTTATTACGTTTAAAAAAAAATATTGGCACGCTCTAACCACTTTAACCTGCTGCGCCACCATGGCTCATGTAAATACTCCTGTGTAATTCCTTTTCCACTTTCCATTCTTTCCTTGAAGGCACAGACTTGGTATGCTCATAAGACCAACCTGCAGTTGTCTGGCAGGGCTCAATGGAGTAGCAGATAGAAGTGAACTGAAACTGAAGTGTCATTCCCAACCTGTTCATAGCACCTTGATTTTGGGAAGAGACAATGGAGAGGCTGAGATTGCGGAAGTATCCATAACCATCTTATTCTATATTGTGCATGATTCTAATGCAAATAAATGCTTCATTCAAATTGTTATAGAATGCACCATGACATGTTTGAATCCTCACTAGCACTCATCTCATCTCAGCTGAAGTTTTAGGATCATAGGCAAAATAAAGACTTTCTGGTATTAATTACCATAAATGTGCAACACTTGATAAAAGAAAACCTTCAAAAGGACAAGAACTATACTACCATTTGTTAGATATCCATATCTGGATTTTGCTACAAACTGTTTATTGCTATTGCAATATCTTTTATCACTTTCTAAGCATGGTCAAAATGTTTGAAGAACATCTAGACCAGTGATGGCGAACCTTTTTTGGTTCGTGTGCAGTGGTGGGCTACGAGCTGGAAGGCTAAATTGCGTTCACAATTTGGCATCTATTTTTTTCAATCCATGTTTCTTTGTACTGGTTTAACTGGTCTTATTGGGACTGGTTTATTTTGATTCTGCATCGTTGGGAGTTGGTCCCTAAGTCAGAACTGTATTCAATAGTCATATTTAATGTAGTTGGTGGCTTCCATCTGACTGTGAAAAGTTGCCTGTAATATAAGACAATCTGCTTATTCATGGTTTTGCACTGACAGATATTGTAGCTGACATAAATTCATTTACAATTTGAAACTGGAGTGGAGGTAAATAGCTGAAGAAATCAAAAACATCTATCTCATACAACACAGAGGCTGTTTCTTTGAAATCTATTGAAATTTATTAAAAACTCCTTAAGTGCTTTTGTATTCATTCCACTTCAGAATGCAGCTAATATGTAGCCCAATGCAGAACAATATAATACAATAATAACATAACTATAAGCAAATTATTGCCCAAGTGCTTCCAAGAAAGGAAAAATATTGGTCATAATTATAATCACTGTAGATAATTGGTAAGCAATAAGGGCAAGCACAATAGTTCATTATAGCTTATCTTCAATTAGTTGACAACTGTATTTTTCAGCATACATAATGTAATTTGGAGAAAAGGTGTATAAGAATCTATTTCAAGACAATGAACTCTTAAGAAAAAAAAGTGTCATTTCTTCTTGCAATCTGTTAACATTTATTTGGCTTCATAATATAATACATAGGTATATTTTCCCAAAGAAATGATTTCTGGATGAATTAGGACATTTGTATACTGTATGAGTTTAAATATAATAAGAGTACCCAACTCTACCTTCACTTCTAATGTATTAATAACAATTAAGTAGCATTTTTCTTTGAAAAGTCAAGTAAATAAAATAATTAACAGCATAACACGAATATAATTCAGCCAGTTCATCTGGAGTGGCATTTGAAAAAAAAAAGTATAACTCTATGGTTGGTGCATTATATTTAGAAAATTTGATAGGGAAATTGATATAAGTCACATAGACTCACGATTCCTCCCAGCTACTGTAAATGCTACTGCACAATGCAATGTATACCTTTAAAAATAAAATTACGAATGGTTTCTAACTTTACAATTAAATCAAAATATTTATCCCTTGCATTTCGTCCGTGGAGATTCTGCTGCTGAATGGAAGATTTGCAGCAACCATTGTACAACATCAAAGGTGAACATTGATAGACATCACATGAGGGAGACAAATAAACAGAGGCAAAGCAACTATTAGAGTAAAAAGCATATAGATCAATCAAAAGAATCAATATGTGCATAAACATATGATGAAAAGGTAATTAATTCTTTTCTTTTGTATGCCTCTCTCTCAAAAGCATTCACTCTCTATGCATCTCTTTCATGTGTCATCACACTTCTTTTATCACAGCAGTATTTTGCCTGCTCAGAAAGATTTTTATCTGTCAGATGGGTTTTGATACTAATATTTTAAACATGCAGAATATTAGCAACAGCAAAAACCCTAATACATTTTTTGCATTGATATTGTAAGCCATCTCAGTGATGAATGTGTATCTGTAAGTTTTTAAACCATCAGACATCAAAACATTTCAGTGACTAAAAAGGGCGACACAAGTTTCTCTTTGGATGTCAGACTTGCTTCATTTGCTTTGTGTGTGTGTATATGTGTATGTTTTCATCAGTCTATTAAAATATATCCCTTATAATTACATAGGAGGAGATTAAATAAGGTTCAATGATGATCTATCAGTGATTTTATTCTGATCTAACAGGTAATTTGAGAAATATCTCTTAAACCCAGTCTATACTATGCAGACCCCAAAAAGTATAATTTGTTTGTTTAGAACTGTAACTATTTATGTCTTTGTTTCTATGCTGTAAATTATGCTCTTAATTCTGTAGGAGACCATCTTTAATTGCCCACTAAAGCAAAACTATATTTTCGAGGAACAAGTATATAGTTGATTATAGCATACTTGCAAATGTATGTGTATGCATATGTGTATGCGTATGTCCACATGTGCATACACATACAGAGTGATAAAAAGAGTAAGAATCCATACTTGGAAGTAAATTAATACTATAATGTAGCATTATAAAGTACTCTGTGAAAAGACACAGTTAAAATACAGTAGATGTGTTGTCATAGAATTGATATTTGAAGTAAAGTTTAAGATTCTGATATAAAAACTTAGAAACCCAAGTGGTCTAACATTAACTATTCTCTTACAAATATTTTTCTTAACTCTCAAACTTTGAAAGAAGGAAGGAGGTACCCTATTTTTACATGCGATGATCTTGAAATTAGCAACAGGGGTTATAATATCCCAATTTCTCTGAGAGAAGAGTTTGACTGCTGTTGCAACAGCATAGCAATTACAGTTTCTTACTGTGAGACTCGAGACACCGAGATTGAGGTAACTGTCTATACTGGAACATAGTTTCTATATCTTGGTTTGAGGTTGTTCATAGGTTTGTAAAAAAAAAAAGTATCTAGAATACAAAGCTTAGGGAAGTAGCTTGGAAGAGCTTAGTTCTCATTGAGGAAAGCAGAGTTTTCTGATCCATGCCACAATTGGTGGTTTAAGCTAACTCCCTCTCAATCAACATCTAACAGGGCATGATTTAATAAGGTTTTATAATCTACAAAAATGGGAGGAGTGAGAGGAGGGGGAGGGCCCCATTATTGTCATTCATCAAAGGACCCCTTTCACTTTTCTTTGCTTTCACCTGCTGGGACCCATTTGGTCTCTTTCAAAGGAAATGCGCTGACAAAAATGAATGAGAAATGGAAGAATAAGGGCCCTTATTCTATCCAATAGCATAATCAATGGGTACTTGTTATCCCTATTGTATTTCACAGAGGTAGTTGTAAGACAATTAAATCTTGCTTCTCAGGCAAATAATTTTGGTAGTTAACCTGGAACAGCCAACAATATTGAAAAGAATGAATGCATGTGAAGCAATGATGTAATGGGATACTCTTTTGCCAAGAAAAGGGAGGAGAACGGCCTTTATGATTTCACTAAACTACAGTATATGTGAACCATAATTACTGGCTGATATCATATAAATCTAGGAGACAGAGCTGCTAAAATGCAGTTTTTCCAAAAATGTGACAAAAATGGTGAGTGATTTTGATACTATTTTTAAAAATTACACATTTAGTAAATCAGAGCAAAGGAGAAAAGATGTTCTTATGCAATATTTTGTCAGCTCCCTATTTATTAAGATAAAATAGTGTAACTTAACAGAGGCTTTCATAGTTAATATCAGTGTTGTATGACATCTAATTTAATTTTAGTTTTAATTTCATTAATATTCTTGTACTGAATTGTATTTACAAACTGAGATGTTGTATAGGTTACATTTCAATCCAATCTGCTTTTCAAAACAATCTATTTCTGTCTCAAAATTTTAATATTCAGTTCACTAATAATGATTTAATTATCTAGAATGATCTCATAAATATCCATGTTTATACTGAAAATTATTTAATCTATCTATATTAATTCTAACCTACAGATTTCCTCTCTTCTGATTTTAGTGAGAAAATACTGAATTCTCAACCATTTAAATAATGTTATTCATATAATTGTACTCCTGTTATATGGAAAGTAACAACCCTTACTGTTCTACCTTAAAAGCCAGTTCGTACTTTTTTGGTTTCTTTCTTTGGGCATGGAAGTCCTCCATTCATTTGAGTCACAAAGCCTACAAACTCATAACCAATCATTATAATAGATTTCAGATGCAACAGCTTATCAAGAATTAAATTTAGGAAGTTGCAGAGTGCACTCCCATTCAGCAAGTAAACATAATGCTTAGATAACATTTTAACCATGTTGTCCATTATTTTGGTTAGGCACGACAGTGGCAATGAATGGAGAGTAGACAGCACTATTTTCAGGAAGCAAAGTGGAAAATTCAATTTGTTGAGCCACAATACCCTATACTGTACAGTCATGGTTCTTTTAGTCTTATTTTGAAGTAAATAAATAGCTGAAACACTAGACATTTCTTGATCTAAAGCTCTGTATTCAGTCCAGTTAAATTTAAATTCTAGGAATCAGTGTGCTAAATCATTTGATTGTTAGACTTCTCAGGTAATCAGGAGTTCAGTCTGATTTCCATAGGGGTCTCTGATTGTTTTATCATCCCAAGCAAATGGGTGGTTTAAGGGAGAAACAGTGACTATTTTAGATTTCTATGACTAAAGGAGATCAGATCCTCAGTCACTCCATCCCACCTTTATCCACTACATTGCTCAAAGTCTTATCCTGTAGATTTCATTGAATCTTTAGAAAGTCATGTTGACTGACTTAGATTAATAATAATAATAATAATAATAATAATAATAATAATAATAATAATAATATATTAGATTTGTATGCCGCCCCTCTCTGATGACTCGGAGCGGCTCACAACAATAAAACATCATATACAATTGCAACCTAGTCACCCTTTATCTTGGATAGCTGCAGCTGTAGTCAGTGGGACTAACACATGCTCCGCAGCACAACACAACCTTACTATGACAATGTTCGCTGCTCTTCAAATGATAAACCACAAGTTATAACATGATGTCACTCTTACAGTCTCTTCACTTTAACTTTGTCAAAGAATCCATTCTATCCATTGTGGCAAATGCATTCTTTTAATATGTTTTTAGGAAATTGCTAGGTATGGCCTAAGATGAATAAATATTGGGAAAATATTAAATCCCTAGGGAAAGAATTAGGTGTGAATTGTATGTACATACAAAGCTGCATATGCAAACACATGCATTCTTATTCCAGGTGGTTAGTACAATTTATTTAAGCATTGCCAGCTAGATTGGACAGATAGAAGATGAACCGCTTACCATTTATTCTCTAGCAAATTCATATACGGAATGATTTGTGTACATGTTCATTTGCATAAAAATAATACACTAGAACCCTAGTTTTTATTTTGACATTCTTTTTTATTTCTCTAAAAGAAAACAAAAGAATTTTTCTAAAACAGAAGAGAATGAGAATGTTTTATGCTGTGTAACAATCCGTATAAACAACATCAAAGATATCTAAATTCCAACATATATAGAATGTGTGTAGGATTATGTGGCTCTAGGGAAACTGATAGATCTTTGTACGGATAGTCTCCCACAAGAAACCATGATCACGATGGAGTAAGACATGCTATGGTTTCACTTTCATTCATCCCAACACAGCCTTTGAGTCCCTGTCAGTTTCTGTACTCTTCAACAAAAAAATGATTGACAGATTGTTTCAGGCTGAGGCATGGGGGACCAACTGCTGTTGTTAGTCAAATGTTGCTATTAATTCATTGTAGAGAAGTGAATGGGAGAAAGGATAATAGAATTTCGTTCATGTTGTGCAGCATTTCTGGTCATACAAATGGCCTTCTGGAAAGTGACATACTTCCTAGGACTGCTATTCTTCTTCACAGGGAATAAATTGCATTCCTTCAGAGTTTTCTCTTCTTTCATCAGCACCATGGAGGAAGGTAACGTTGAAGAAGAAACTTTCATTATTTTATCATACCAACACCATGCTCGGACCGAGAGTCCTTTGGGAGTTGGGAGGCATACAAGTTTAAATAAATAAATAAATAATCAAGCAATCAATCAAACAAACAAACAAACAAACAAACACTCATTTAATTTTCTGAACTTTGTACTGAATGTATTCATTTGAATTTAGAATATTGAATTTCGCTCATTTGCATTATAGCGGACATTCTATTGTTGTATTTGTTTCCTTCCCAGGAATGGCAATTTTGCAAGCATTATACTACATGGGTTTTCTGCATATGTGGAATGAAGAAGAATAGTACCTAGGATCAGATACAAATATCATTGCAAAATAATACATGTATATGAGGCTTTACTAATTTGTTATTAATACACTAACTTATTCCTAGAAAAACCTTAAGTCAAATATTTTAAAAAAACATCACAAATGTCCAAACAACCCTCAAACAAAAATAAAAACTTTTCAAAAGTTAAAAAATGAAATTAACTTTTAAAGTCTTAACATTTTTTCTAAGCCCTATGGATAACTGCCAATTACAGTTGCATAGACAATACACCCCACAGCTGGAAGCAATAGAGGTGGTACTTAATAAGGAATATATTATATAATAAGGAACATATAGGGAATGGGATCAAGAAAGGCAAGATGATGGCTAGGACATCAAAATTCTAGTCCTGTTTACACGTGTCCTATTCTTGTTTAAATAGATTTTTCCCTATCACATTATTGCATGAGACCCGTTGTGCATATTGCATGAAATTCCTTATTTAAAAAGTACAGAGATTTCAAATCCATTTCCTAGAGTTAATATGGATACAGTGTGATCTTTTTTATATGCATTCTCATATTTCTGGAATCATACTCTATTCCTCTTTATCCTGTCTCTAAATTTTTAAAACAGAATTATATGTCTAGGCCAAACATTACAAAGAATCACTTGAAATCTGCTGATATGATAAATTTTTGAAATAATTGTGTCATTGAGCAGGTGGTTTCTAATAAAAGGCCTGGTTAATGACTATACAGATGTGATTCTCATTGCCTTATAGAAAAATATTAGTCAATAGTTGCTGCCTTCCAATGTAAGTTTCAGTTAAACAAGTTCAAATGTACATTTTTTTATATGCTGGTGCAAAACCAATTAGGAGACAAGCTTCAGATTAGCTATATGAAATTTCTATGTATTTTTAGCAATAGAATCATATCTAGTTTTTACAGGAAAAAAGAGAAAATAATCCAATGCTCATTTAACAGAAACATATGAATTTATGATTCAGCAGTGAGTTTATGTATGTGTCAGTATGTATGTATATTTTAAAATGTTTCTACTATATTGCCGACAAAGTCTTCAAATCAGTATTTGCTTTAAAATTTGTCACAAACTGAAAGGATATAGCAGGGCCAAATTAAAAGCTGTCCAGTGTGGTGTTTAAGATGGGGGAGGGAGGGATACAAATCTTTTAAATAAAGAAATAAAAGGCAACGTATGTTTAAATACAGCCCAATAATTATGTCCCTCAATTATAAGTAAAACTGTCACACTATGAAATGGAAACAAATGTAATATCTGACTTTCAAATCATTTTTTAAAATTTTAATTGCTCATTGTGCCAATGAAAATGTGTTTTTTTTAACAATTCAGATTAAACTTGACACAATAAACAAGGAGCATTACAAAACATCCACTGACGTAGAGTGTTCATGGGAAGAGTTAAGGACATGATAAATATGGGTGAGGGGAACTCTGTAATGTCCCCCCTTTCTTGATGCCCTAACTACATGCTTAGTTTGTTTAATGGGGCCTTGAAAGCATATTAAACTGATCTGACAAGCCTTAGAAACAATCTTTCATTCCAAACCTTACATAATGTTTCTATCATTAAATAACTAAAAGATCCCAAAAATCCTGTAGAATGGCCAGAGCAGATATAATGGCAGTAGTATCTTATTTTTAAGCATAAAACTTGAATAATGTCATGAAAAAAATATTGATGTTTAAGTCTCCAATTCAGGGTTATCCCGGTATCAGTAGTATGACTATAATAATGAAATGAAAGGATATTAAATGAAGGAGGATTCTACCATCATAACTATTGTTGGTTATAATCAGTGTTTCTCTGTTACTTTTCCTCTGTGGTTGGATGAATTTTGTCTGCATGCACTTCCTGGGTATGTATCTAGATTTGCCTTTGTTGGAAAAGTATTATAATTTCCAAGACTTTTTAAAAAAATCCTATATGTTCCGGCATTTACAAAACTATCTGGGTACCATGTATCATACTATACCAAACATGAAGACCTAGAAAAAAAGTCTCATTGACTTTAATGGGATTTGTCTGTAATGGATTAGTAAAGGATTTGCCTTGTTCCCTAGATTTTTAAAATTAGATTCACTTTATAATTTTTATTAAATTATTATTTATTGTATTCCCATCACACTGCACAAATAAAAAATTGGGAAGGATCATTTTAATGCTTCTTACATATCATTTCATAAACACTAGGATTGTTTCCTATATATAGGAATATGATTTAAAAAGTAGTAATACAATTTTTTCTATTGTCCAAAATTGTTGCACTAGGCCAGTGATGGTGAACCTTTTTCCCCTCGGGTGACGAAAGAGCGTGCATGCACGCTATCACACATGTGCAAGTGCCCACGCCCACAATTCAGTGCCCTCTGGAGTCCGGAAACAGACTGTTTCCCAGCTTCTGGTGGGCGCAGAAGGCTCATATTTCACCCTCCCCAGGCTCCAAAGGCTTCCCTGGAGCCAGGGGAGGGGGGGAAAAAGTCCTCCCCATCCCCCAAGAGGCTCTCTGGAAGCCAAAACGCCCTCCCAGAGTCTCTGTGTGAGCCAAAAATAAGCTGGCTGGCACACACATTCACATTGGAGCTGAGCTAGGGCAACGGCTTGCGTGCCAGCAGATATAGCTCCACGTGCCACTTGTGGCACTCATGCCATAGGTTCATCATCACTGCACTAGGCCATCAGACAATGCAGAAAACTTTTAGGAGAAGAGCGCAATTAAATAGGAGAGCATAAAAGAGACTCTTCATTAGATATTGGTACTTTGTATATCAGGGGTGGGTTCCATTTACTGCGGAGCCCGTTCTTGGGCTTGCCATTTCTCTGATGTCATACAGCCACAACAAGTGACATTTTCCCCAGCTGATGCCTCCATTTGGATTCTGACGGCCAACAAACTGGTGGCGTGATAGATGAGCTGTTGCAAGTCCTGACAACTCTGATGGAAGCTCATGGGGAGGGTTGTCTTGAATTCTGATATGATATGAATGGAATGTGACTGTATGCTGTTTACTCAGTTGGGGGTGAAAATACTGGATGTGAAATGGTGTTTTAAGGGGTGGGGGTTAGAGGTGAGCATATAAATCAGTGCTGGGAGGCAGTTGCTCTCAGCGCTGACTTAACTGAGCTTTAGGACTACCTCAGTTGTTACGTTGGATTCATTGCTGAGAAAATAAACCACATATCCAACTATACAGAGTTTGTTTGGTTTGCTTCCAAAGAAGCAAAGCACAGAAAAATCTGAGAGAAAGTCAGCACTGAATTTATCCTCATTCTTATGGAGCCAAGATGGCAGAAGGAGCAAGACAGGAAGGGTTGGAAATGGAGGCAGCTGCAGAGGAGATGCCTCAGGGTTCTTTTGCAATACAGACAGAGGCACTGCAGCCTGCTGTTCGACCAAAGGTGAGGGAGACCAAACAAATGGAGGTTCTGTCTGGGACAGGCCGGGGTGAATGATGGCTTAGCTCTTATAGTTATGGGGTCCAACATGTTACCAACTCTACCAAGATATTGAGCGGTACTCCTCATGAGTGGAGGGAATGAGGCTTAGAGGTGATGAAGAGGCAGAGTGGAATTATCCCACAGCACCCAGCAGTAGCAGGATGGATATCCTTAGGGAGAGATTCAGGGAATCTAGCTTCTGTAAACTCCAGTGGTGGCAGGCTTGGAATAGCGGCCAAGAGCAGGCAGCTGCTTGGCAGCTACAGAAGCTGAGGATATCTATCTGGATACCTATCCAGATTCCTAAGAGGTCAGTAAGGGGTGAGTACAAGTGCACTAGAGTGCCTTCCGTCCCCTGTCCTATTGCTCTCCTATATCTCCTATACCTTTCTTCTATTCCTATATCTCTTCTTCTATTCTTTCATTGATATGTTCTATTCCTATATCTCTTCTTCTATTCTTTCATTGATATGTTCTATTACTATATCTTCTCTTCTCTTCTATTCTTTCTTAGATATATTTTACTATGAGTATCTCCTCTATAACCTTCATAGAAACATAGAAACATAGAAGTCTGACGGCAGAAAAAGACCTCCTGGTCCATCTAGTCTGCCCTTATACTATTTTCTGTATTTTATCTTAGGATGGATATGTGTTTATCCCAGGCATATTTAAATACAGTTACTGTGGATTTATCTACCACGTCTGCTGGAAGTTTGTTCCAAGGATCTACTACTCTTTCAGTAAAATAATATTTTCTCATGTTGCTTTTGATCTATCCCCCAACTAACTTCAGATTGTGTCCCCTTGTTCTTGTGTTCACTTTCCTATTAAAAACACTTCCCTCCTGGACATTATTTAACCCTTTAATATATTTAAATGTTTCGATCATGTCCCCCCCTTTTCCTTCTGTCCTCCAGACTATACAGATTGACTTCATTAAGTCTTTCCTGATACGTTTTATGCTTAAGACCTTCCACCATTCTTGTAGCCCGTCTTTGGACCCGTTCAATTTTGTCAATATCTTTTTGTAGGTGAGGTCTCCAGAACTGAACACAGTACTCCAAATGTGGTCTCACCAGCACTCTATAAAGCGGGATCACAATCTCCCTCTTATGAGGTGCGGACCATCACCCAAGCCTAGATTTTCTATTCACTTGTCGGCAAGGCCAAGATAAAGAAAATCGAATAAATAAATAAATAAATAAATAAATAAATAATAAACAAACAAACAAATAAATAAATAAATAAATAAATGCGGAGAGGGGTGGCATACAAATAAAATAAATAAAATAAAATAAAATAAATAAATAAAATAAATAAATAAAATAAAATAAAATAAAATAAAATAAAATAAAATAAAATAAAATAAAATAAAATAAAATAAAATAAAATAAAATAAAATAAAATAAAATAAAATAAAATAAAATAAAATAAAATAAAATAAAATAAAATAAAATAAAATAAAATAAAAAAACAAACAAACTGCGCATTTTGTTTACTTTGCCCATGTGCACACCTACATCACATCAGGGAAATGACCCTGCGGAAATCCCTTTGCGCACGTGAAGAAGGTTTTTTTGCCCACAGCAGTGACTGGAGGACCAGTTTGGAGCCGTGGCCAGCTGGCCATCACTGTCGATTCAGTGAGAGTGGGGGCAAATTTCCACCACTGGTTTGGGAGAATTGGTCCAAACTGACAGCAACCCATCACTCCTGCATATACTGAATGAGGTATGGAACTAGGGCCTTTTCCCTGGTCACACATAGAATATCTACATAATTAATGCCTGAAGAGAATCTGTGTCTGCAAAAATGAAGAAAAGATTTCAAGAAATGGTGAGTGAAAATAAAGATATTGAAAAGAATATAAGCTTGTGGTCAATCTTCTAGAAGTTTCCAATCATAATGCTTTGGTAGAAATTTATCATCCTTTACTGGAAATTAACCTGGTTCTATAAAAAAAAAAATCCTCGCTTTTTCTAAAAATCCAAGATTTCTTTTTTTAAAAGACCAGACAAAACCTTCTGTTCTTACCTTCTTGTAATAATACACATTTCTGACTATCTGCTTTTCAATGTCTGTAATGACAACACATATTCTTGTTAAAAAAACTACAAATACTTGCTTCTTGAAAAAAAGAAGAAAGGGAAAAAAAAACCACCCTTTGGGACAACCATGACCTGGACAGTAATGGACAGCCAAATTTTTTACTGCCACACTGTGGGTGTGGCTTATTTTGTGGGTGTGGCTTGGTGGTAATGTGACTGGGTAGGAGTGGCTTGCCGGCCATGTGACCAGGTGGACTGTCTTGAATGATCACCATCGTTCAAGTGAACTGTCTTCGACTTACAACCTCACCAGTGTTGCTCTCTGGGGTGACAATTTGCTTCGCATTTCCCTCTCTCTGTTGCCCCATGCCTCAGGCTGGGTAGCTAGGCGAATGGGTGCCAATCAGCTGTTGAGAAAACAGGGGGGAGGGAAATGGGCCCCCTGCAACTCCTGCCGGTGCTGGTCTCCCTGGTGCTTTCTGAGGAGGAGAAGGAGGATGGGAGGGGGGGCTAGTCAGCTGGAGCTGGACACACAGCTTCATTTTCACTGGTGGAATTGTGTTCCACCCCGTCCTGCCTGCTGCCCACCCCTGGACCACTAAGAGTCTCCACAGACACATCTATCAATATATCTCTGAATGAAAATGGTAGATGAGATCCTTACTGGGAATCAATGTGGTGTAGAGGCTAAAGCACTGAGCTAGAAACCACAAGACCATGAATTCTAATCTGGCCTTAGGTACAAAGATGGCTGGATGGCCTTGAGCAGTCTCTCTCCCCCAGTCCTAGGTAGGAATCACTTCTGAAATCTTGCTCTGAAACCTGCAGAGGCGAATTCAACACTAACTTGACTGTATATACATACACCGATATAAAATCTTTACCAACTTTGCCTGCAACAGTAATCGTGTTCATAACTGACTTTAAAATAATATAACTTTTTACATTTTACATCTCTTACTCTAAAACTCTGTTTTTTCCCCATTGTTTTTATAATATGTGGGGATTTCATCAGCTCAAAGATTAAATAAATAAAATATACTGCATATACCAGTTTGTTTATTTTAAAACACAAGAATTTTGACTTTTCACTTTCCAAAACTCCCTTTAGACTTAGGGTCTGGGTTGATTGAAGCTGTCTCAGATTTGGCTTAATCGGCTTCCAGAATCACTAAATCGAGCCCCCAAATTGCTTCTTGTGGTGAAGGTCTCCTCCTAGTAGTTAGACCAGGGTTCGCCAAACGTGGTAACTTTAAGACTTGTGGACTTAAACCTCTGGAGTTGAAATCCACAAGTCATAAAGTTGCCAAGTTTGAAGACCTCTGAGTTAGACAGAGCAAGGGTGGCATGATGGTGGGAAAAGAAACAAGCTTTACATAGGGACCGATTCCTAACAGCTTGGAACTTGAATCAAATAATCCATATGAGGATGAAAAGGTGACCCTTTACACGAACATCTGTATCATGTTGTCTGTTTTATTTCATTTGTTTTTATTGATAGAGGAACAGAGCACTCAATTAAAAACAACAATCCAGAAATGTTGAGCGTATCTATTGTATATTTTAATGGAAATGCTTTATTTCATTCTAACTTGATCCATAAAAAATTAATCAAAATAAAATGGAAAAAGGAGTCAAAGTTGCATGCAGAATTCAAAAATCCTTAAATAGCAATGCATTACAAAAAAAGAGAGAGAAAAAAATCTTAGAATGAAAAAAAAATCACACGATAACAGTGGGGGGGGGAATTTATTATGCAGTGTCTGTATAAACAGAACAGTATCAGTAGCATAGGGAAATAAATTATTCTGCTCACTTTCCCAGGATGTAATATCTCTTCTGAGCATATGTAAATTTGCTTTAAGAGGTTTAAAAAGGACTTTCTTAAAATATACTCCAAACTATAACAGATTTGTCATTTATGCACTGCTGAGCTTAGAAGCTTAATTTTACTTTTTTTGCTATTATTTTAAATCAAGGCACTTATCTAAAAGATCAAAACAGCTTTTAAATGGACATTTTTGTGATAGAAAAAATGATAATATGTGTAGAAATATGGTAATTTTTCTACAGTGAGAGAGATACTGATAAAGAACTGATAGGTGTGCTCTGAACATACATTTACTATGGGCTAAATTAATTCTCCCTGTAATCTAAATATCAGCATCCAGTCTACAGGAAAAAAAATCAATTTATCTCTATCAGACTACACTGGGAATGAATATAGGATGCAACTTTCTTGGTTTCTAACTGAAAATTCAAACTAAACAATGAAATAAATACATCCAGCATCTCAGGCATGTAACTGAATCCCACTCTCAACTATCAAAACTAAAATATCACCACCTAAGTCGCTTCTATAGGTGTCCTTGACTGATGCATAGTTTATATGTCAAACAGTAGATCTCTGTATTCTATCAAGAAGGAGAAAATCTGGATAAATTCAAATACACCACTTTGAAAAGCAATTATTTTGAAACAGAAATTGGGCTGTTATTTGTTAAAAAATCTGCTATTGCATTTTTAAAAGTCATCGAAGATGTAATGATAATAAAATTATTGTTGATACTATGGAAAATATGGCTATATGGTTATCTCTTTCTATTTTTTTCTCTATAAAGATAGGAGTGTGCTTTAAGTCAAGCCTAAGAAAGGAAGAGTTATCAAAAAGCCTGGTGGATCACAGATTACTGGATACCAGAATTTGCATGCAGAGAAATCCCAGGGCAGTGCTTTCATGCCATCTAGTGGAAGCAGGCAAGATATTTTGCGAAATCCTTGAACTTCCCAAAGCTCCCGCTGCAAGGAGCCTAGTCAGCATTCAGGGAGCCCTTTAAATTTATTGCACGAAGAACATAGCACAAGCTATCACAACTTGTCCTGC
Organism: Erythrolamprus reginae; assembly: GCF_031021105.1. Taxonomy (NCBI): domain Eukaryota; kingdom Metazoa; phylum Chordata; class Lepidosauria; order Squamata; family Dipsadidae; genus Erythrolamprus; species Erythrolamprus reginae. The sequence goes on from NC_091951.1 coordinate 308,795,786, forward strand.
AGTGTTTGTGTATGTTTGAGTGCATTCATAAAAAGCTCGAAATGGTCAAAGCTTTAACACTATTATATTCCTTGCTAATGCAGTAGGGACTACATTGATTATATTGGATAGGATTGGATATAGACCCAGTACTGTTCTTTCTCTCTCTGCTTCAGCTTCTATTACTGTAGGTTTCATTAAAACTTAAATAGAAGATTGGTGGTTATTAATAAGTGTTTTATTTCAAGATAATGATGATGATGGTGTTATCCATTCCATTTCTTTCATTTTTTTCTGTGCTCTGTCTGGTGTCCTTTTTGATGGTGCTTTCTTCTGACAAATCGAACAAATAATAAATTTCACAAACTGCTAAAATTGGGTCTACTAAAATTCAATGGTTTTTCCCCCCCTGGATTTCAACTTTATTTAATTATCTATCATATTTGACTCATTTATCCATTAGAACCTCTCTCATTGGAAGGCTAAGATGACCCATTACTTTTGTGAAGCTGTCTTCAGTGGACATATGAGTTCTCACCTGATCTTCAAAGGGAAACGAAAACTAAGTTCAAAGCCTAACCCAGGAATCCCTTCTCTACTTCAATCATGGTTACTAATATGCTGAACAAGTCTACATTGATTTTCTTAATACACATTAGGGTTGATGAAGGATAATTAGTCCTCCAATACCTTTCAAAGGGAAATTCTTATGGGTGTTCTTCATTTCTTTAGTGATGGGACAAGAGTAAGTATAACTATCCTGTTTTTCCATCTATAAAAATTGTTCTGTGGGGTCTAGCCAGTGAAGGGCTACCAAACGTTTTACTACCACACTGTGGACATGGCTTATGCAGGACGCCCTGCATTTTGTTTCCACATCTTTTAGTGCAAATTGATTACTCTGGGGTGGAGCTCCATTTTCACTACCCCACTGCGTTCCCCCCCTTTCAGGCAGTAGCCCATCCCTGGGTGTAGCCCTTTGGAATATCACCCTTGCATTACATAACAAAAGAAAATGTCCAAAATGAATTTGCCTATTAAGCATTCTGAGAGGCCAGGAAGACTTCAGTATCATGGGAACTAGAAAAGAATAGTAATAGCATCACTTATCTATAATGTACCTTCAAAAACACCACCAAGTTCAAAATAAATTCTCAGGCCCTCTTTGAATAAGTCAGGAAAGTTGAAGCATCTTTCACAAAGAAAAACCATTTGAGAAATCTAAATTTTAACTCAGGATTGATTACAGCAAGATCTTGGGGTGGGGGTGGGGTTTAAAAACAAACAGATTGGTGGGTGGAGAAGCCTGTCCTTTTTGTATTGCCATGTGATGTTGGTGTATGCATAGTGAAGAGCTGCAAAAATTTTTACTATCACACTGTGGGCGTGGTTTATTTTGTGTGTGTGGATTGCCAGCCATGTGACCAGGTGGGAGTGGCTTGATGACTATTTGACGGGGGGGTGGCTTAAAGGTCATGTGACTGGCTTAAAGGAGGCCAACTTGATGTCACTCACATCAAAGGTTTGGGTTAGGGTGCCTTGCCTCTTCTCGCCTCAAACAGATACAAACTATTGGCTATGACCTATAAAGCCCTTCATGGCATCGGACCAGAATATCTCTGGGACCGCCTTCTGCTGCACGAATCCCAGCGATCGGTTAGGTCCCACAGAGTTGGCTTTCTCCAGGTCCCGTCAACTAAACAATGTCGTTTGGCGGGACCTAGGGGAAGAGCCTTCTCTGTGGCAGGCCCGACCCTCTGGAACCAGCTCCCCCCAGAGATCAGAATTGCTCCCACCCTCCTTGCCTTTCGTAAGCTCCTTAAAACCCACCTCTGTCATCAGGCATGGGGGAATTGAGATATTCCTTTCCCCCCAGGCCTATACAAGTTATGCATGGTATATTTGTGTGTGTGTTTGGTTTTTAATAAGGGTTTCTTAATTATGTTAATATTAGATTTGTCATATGCTGTTTTATTATTGTTGTTAGCTGCCCCGAGTCTGCGGAGCGGGGCGGCATACAAATCAAATCAAATCAAATCAAATCAAATCAAATAAAAAAACCCAAAAAACAAACAAACATACAAACAAACAAACAAACAAACAAACAGGAAAAACATACCCACAGCCCAGAAGGGGGAAAAAAGAAAACCATTCAAAATATTTCTACCGGTTCTGCGTACCTGACCACACCCATACGAACCTATCATTGTGTATGCACAAAAGTAGCTCTTACATTGCAATGCTCTGCTTGCCATCTTGCCATTTTTGACTGTACCATCCAGAGGCTGCAGGTTACTAACAATTTAAACATATCTTGGTGGAGCCTTGTGGATTCCCACAACAACTTTCATGAAACTAACATATATGTTAAGGCAATGGGTTTTGGAAATCATATATATGCAGTGTTGATTAGTGCTAATAGCTATAACAATTAGGTTTTGGTCCAGTGAAAAGTGGGTGTGCACCAAACACAGCGCACTGAACACAATCCATGTTTGGATGATGTTAAACATCAGAATTTAATTTGATTTATAATCTTTATCTTTGTTTATCTTAAAGCATATTGTCAATGTATCTATGAATTCTAAACCATTACCTTGGAAGTAATTCCAGTGGAATTTATTCAGTGCATAATAGCTTTGATTAATTAATGTATCTTGCTACATTAGGGCTATCCTGATAGAAATATATCAGTACTACATTATACATACTGTTTCAGGATGGTGACAAAAGCATATTAATTAGCCCAATCATAGCACACAACCCTAATTAAACATGCAGGGCTGCTCAGAGAGACATTACACAAATAATACGGAATGAATAGATGACATGCTCCTAGAATGCTACACAGACAATCATGTCACTTTCATAATATACCAACTCACACAGATGCTTTGCTTTTGATTTCAGTTTCTCATTGTGTTCGAGGAATGTATATTGCTTTCCAATAAATATTTCTAGAACATATCCTCATCAGCAGCCAAAAGCCAGATAACCAGGGATTAGCATCAGGGAAACAATCAAGCAGAAAACAATACCCTAATCAAGAAACAACTAAGGAGGAACTACATCCTCAACAAAATTGGCAGGTGAAGCTACTATAAATAGACAGGGCTATCCTCTCTCCTACAAGTGGAGACTGATAAAGTGCTAAATAAGATATTCATAATATAATAGTATTTCTATTAGGGTCCATTTGTAAGGGGAGGGTGGCCCAAATAGATGTTATTATGGGCTCAACATAATTCACATATCCCTCCTTGCTACTTCCCCCAGTCCAGTCATTACAGTTCAGGAAGAAACAAGCAAGGATTGATGACATGCTGGTAGAATTAAGTTTCCTCACATGCAGGCTTGAGATAATTGATGTTAGGTGATAATACTATCTCACAATTTCCCTGCAGTGATGGTCCTTCTCCTCTCCAAGATGTTTTAAACAGTGGTAGATATTAAGTGAGTCCTCTCCTCGCTGACCTTCCTAATAATATCTCTGCCCTTGCCAGCCGCTCCCATTTGCTGGCAAGGAACAGGTAACAATCTGGTTTTCCTTTTAGTTTGGTTCCAGTGGTAAGCAAATGCAAATACCTGGGTTACTCTCAAGAAACATAACCGTCCAACAAATATGCTCCCAATGCTGGGGTTTGTTTGGCTGCAACAAACTAGCCCAGGGGTAGGCAAAGTTGGCTCTTGTATGACTTATGGACTTTTAGAAGTTTAGTAACACTCTTGCTACTAAAATGATTGGAAGAATAAAACTACCATGATTAAAAGCAATAGTATTGCTAGATTGAAATGTGAGAGAGACATCAAGTCCCCCACTCCCCACTGCTAATAGTTCGTTCAAAACATTAAGGCTACTGAGTCAAAAAAATGGGAAGGGAGCAGAGCAGGTTTCCATTTCTTGGCCAAAAGCTTCTCTTCCCCATTAGTCTACTGCCTTTCTGGTTCCAGTAGGGAAGCAGGAGGAAGCTGGAAGGCGCTGCTCCACCAGACTACGGCATAACACCTGAAATATAGATAGACTGAATCAGTTTGGGTCAGCATTTTTAACATTTTCTGGTTGATGAAGATCGGCAGCTGAGTTTTGTGTTGCTGAAGGCTTTGCTCCGGGCAACTTGAGACATCGGTGAGGAAAAAATGCAGTGAGAAAGATCAACTGTAGGGCAGAAGATGGTGGCCATCTTTGGAAGCTGTTTTTAGTAATAATGATTTTTAACTTGTTTTCCTTAATATTAGATTTGTATTGTATTGTTATTGCTGTTGTGAGCCGCCCCAAATCCTCGGAGAGGGGCGGCATACAAATCTAATAAATTATTTTTATTTTTATTTTTTTTATTATTATTATTATTATTATTATTATTATTATTATTATTATTATTATTATTATTATTGTGGAAGCTGCTATACCATCAATTGTCAGTACAGGAGCTTCTGTATATGGGGCAAGGAAGATGATAGCAAAATATGTTATGGGATATATTATTTAATGTATTTTGAAATTAGTAATTCCATCCCTTGTCCTAATGTTTGTCTTTTACTAGTGCCATGTATACAAATATTATTATATCTCTGTTTACCACCAACATATACTTGACAAAACAAACAAACAAACAAACAAATAAATAAGTTCAAAAAATAGTACTGTTGTGAGACATGCACATTTGGATGAGATTTATGTCTTCCCTTCCCTTCCCCTCCCCTTCCCCTCCCCTCCCCTCCCCTCCTCTCCTCCCTCCCTCCCCTTCCTTCCCTTCCTCTCTTCTTCTCTTGTCTGGCATACAAACATACTTTGTACTTTAGGCCTGATAATACCTGAGCATGACTTTCATTTCATCAACAGGAAAACCCAAATAACTGAATAACCACCTAATTAACTTCTTTAATATGTAAGTATTTTTACTTCCAAATTCAGTGCCAATTTGGGCACAGCAGAGCGAACATTTTTTCTTTTATAATGTCTCCCCTTTAGAGAAAAAAACAACTGCTTGCCATTATTATGTAATATGCATATTATATGAAACTATTTGTTAACTAGAACCTCCAAATAATAAAGAGGATTACATTTTTTGAATCTAAACTATTTAAGTAAATTGGAAAATTCCCATTATTTAAAAAAGTACTCTAAATATGTATTTTCATGATTTCCTTTATTTAAATACTATTTCTCTTTATAAAAGAAAGCAGAAGTGTTTATAACAGTGACATCCCAGCTTTAACAAAACAACTATGAAGATTTGATTCTATGTATTTATGTGTCAGAAGGTAGCATTGTTACTATTAAAAGCCTAGCATCTTTCTGCTTTATTACATTATGATAAAAGTATTCTCGCACATAGCAATCAACAACTATATTTAACATTAGAAAAACAGATGCTCCTCTATGTAAAAGTATAACCAAATGGATAAAGAAAGTACAAAGAAGGAACATGGATCAAAATATTAATCGTTCTAACGTTCCAAAGATTCTTTTTCAAAAGGCAGAAGACTATTTTTTCCCTTGAAGACATTTCACTTCTTATATAAGAAGCTTCTTCAGTTTTGATTGAAAGGTGGAGGATGGGATGGTGGATGATGGATCCTTCCATTCTCCACCATTCAGTCAGAACTAAAGAAACTTCTTGGATTGGAAGATTGGTTATGACCTATAAAGCCCTTCATGGCACCGGACCAGAATATCTTCGGGACCGCCTCCTGCCGCACGAATCCCAGCGACCGGTTAGGTCCCACAGAGTTGGCCTTCTCTGGGTCCCGTCGACTAAACAATGTCGTCTGGCGGGACCCAGGGGAAGAGCCTTCTCTGTGGGGGCCCCGACCCTCTGGAACCAGCTCCCCCCTGAGATTAGGATTGCCCCCACCCTCCCTGCCTTTCGTAAACTCCTTAAGACCCACCTTTGCCGTCAGGCATGGGGGAACTAAAACACCTCCCCCTTGCCCATGTTGTTTTGTTGATTGATTGACTGTGTGCCTGTTTTTTTATATATACTGTTTTTATGAGATTATTAATTTTAAATTGTAACTAGATGGGTGGGCATTGGATTTGGTATTATGTACTGTACTGTTTTTTATTATTGTTGTGAGCCGCCCCGAGTTTGCGAAGAGGGGCGGCATATAAATCCAATAAACCTAACCTAACCTAAATCATCTTCAAGGAAAAATGAAGTCCAGTTGCCTTTTGAAAAAGAACTTTTGGGACAACCATGACCTGGAAGACTGATGATCTCCATAAATATTCTAATTTCATAAATCCTATATAGTTCCATAAACCTGAACAATTCACAAACAACAATAAAAAACACCAAATATTATAAAAACACAACAAAAATTCCCAGAACCTCAAAGTCAACACTTCCCACAAGTCAGCATTTAGTCACATTCCACCACAATACTTGGCAGGAAGGTCAGAGGGAGACCCCCACTGTAAACCCCTGATTGGTCAGATTGTAACAATATGTTCCAAGGCACCAGAATAAAAGCTTTAGTTCTTAACACCATGGGAAATTTGTATTTCCCCAAATTTGTCTTAGGCGGCCCCTGTGAAATGGTTGTTCAATCCCCAAAGGGGTCCTGATCACTGATTTAAGGGAAGAAAACTGATTTTACTGGATCAGGACGACAGAGGTTAAAATCCAACTTTATTCATGGAAAATCACTGGCTCATTCTGGATCAGTCATTCTCTCTCTCAATCTATGTCATAAGGTTATTCTTTGTCATAGGAACAGGAAATGGTGATAAAATTAGTGGAAAACATAAAGGCAGAGGGCTTTGAAATCCTATATAAAATAGAATAAATCAAACAAATGTGCACACCGCATCACAGTGAGATTAAGAATTAATACATTGAATAATTGATGTGGGAAAGAAGGAGGAGAAAGTGAAGGAAAAGAAGAACCACGGCTCTTTCAGTTCTCTTACAGCAGCTGCTTTCCATTAGACTACTAAATTTGAAGTATCTCCTTCCAGGTAATCATTATACCTATAACTAAAAAGTGACCATTTCCCATTCTTCTCCTTTCCTATTAGAGTAGCATGGGAGCAAGTTAGGAAACATTTACATTTCTCCCATAGGGGAAATTTGGTGGTTGTTATTGTTCGTCAACATTGGAGCAGAATTCTTGCGATATTTACTGGTCTTCTTTATAATAATAATTCTTCTTTCCTTTGAAGTTGAATAATCAATAAATTGGCTGCACAGTATATGTGTGTGTTCCAGGCTAAATATGGAGGATTTCACTGCCATCTTCCTGTAGAGGCTTTTTGCAAGTTACAAAGGTTTCCCAAATACTCCGAGGAAACAGGTAGCAGATGACCCAAAGGTTGCTATTAACTAAATAAGCTAAAAATAAGTCTTTTTAAAAAAAAGTGGTCTGAGAGAATGGTTGTGGAATTGTGTTTTTAAGTTAAAGTGAAAAGACTTAAAAACATAATTTTACAACCATTGTTCCAGGCTATCAGGGCAATGATCTTATTCATGCAGCTTTTAGGAGGAGATTTGGCTGCGGAACAGGTTACAGGTTCTAGCAGTTCAAGAGAAAGAAAGAAAAAACATATACAGTGTTCCCTTGACTTTCGCGGGTCCAACATTTGCGAAAAGTCTATACCATGGTTTTTTTTAAAAAAATATTAAATTAAAAAATACTTGGCGGTTATTTTTTCTACACCACGGCTTTTTCTACCCATGACATCATCGCCAAACTTTCATCTGCCATTGCTGATTGGCCGAAATCATAAAATAACATAAATAATTATGTTAATAAATATCAGGATCATTAAGTATCTTCTTCAATGGTGAGTACCAGTAATAATGGTGAGTAATAATCTAAAGATTATTAAGGAAATGGGAAATTGTAATTTAGGGGTTTAAAGTGTTAGGGGATGTCCTGCGATACTGTTCATAGCCAAAAATAGTGTAATTACTTCCGCATCTGTACTTCACAGAAATTTGACTTTCGCTGGCGGTCTTGGAACACATCCCCCGCAAAAGTCAAGGGAACACTGTATACTATTTGTATACTTTTCACAATGCTACTAAGCCTTGACATAAAACTAAGGCTGTGAGTCCTACTATTCCCACCCCTCAATTTAGGGTTTTTTCTTTCTTTCTTATTTTCAGGAACATAAAACACACAAGAGAGAAACACATATATTTTGTACAAAACTGATCAGATGTTGAAACCAATTGTATCAATATAATCTAATGAGAAACAGTTTATAATAAATGAGACATCAGGTTAAAAACTGGAGGACCAAACCATGACTTTCAATCCAGCCTTAGGCACAAAGCCAGCTGGTTAACTTTGAGCCAGTCCTTCTTTCTCAGCCCTAGGAAGGATGCAATGGCAAGCCAATCTGAAAATTGCAGGAACTTGTCCAGGCAATCACATATACAGTGGTACCTCTACATAATAATAATAATAATAATAATAATAATAATAATAATAATTATTATTATTATTATTATTATTATTATTATTTATTAGATTTGTATGCTGCCCCTCTCCGCAGACTCGGGGTGGCTCACAACAATAAAAAATGGTGTACAGTAAACAAATCTAATATTTAAAAGAAAAAAATATCTAAAAACCCATTATATAAAAAACATACAACACATGCATACCATACATAAAACTACATAAGCCTAGGGGAAATATCTAATTCCCCCATGCCTGGCCGTATAGGTAGATTTACAAAAGACAAGGAGGGTGGAGGCAGTTCTGATCTCTGGGGGGAGTTGATTCCAGAAGGCCGGGGCCACCACAGAGAAGGCTCTTTCCCTGGGGCCTGCCAGGTGACATTGGTTAGTTGACGGGACCCGGAGAAGGCCAACTCTGTGGGACCTTATCGGCCGCTTGGGATTCGTGCAGCAGAAGATGGTCTTGGAGGTATTTTGGTCCGATGCCATGTAATATTGACTGCATCTTTCCACTCCATCTTGTTGGGGTTGAGTTTGAGCTTGTTGACACCCATCCAGACCCCAACAGCCTCCAGGCACCAGCACATCACTTCCACTGCTTCACTGACTGGACATTAAGAACTTAATTCATTCCGTGACCAGGTTCTTAAGTAGAAAAGTTTGTACCTAGAAGCAATTTTTCCCATAGGAATCAGTGTAGAAGCAAATAATGTGTGCAAACCCATTAGGAAAGAAATAAAAGCTCAGAATTTGGGTGGGAGGAGGAAGAAGAAGAACAGGACAGTCGCTGCCAAAGGAAGAAGGTGGGGTGAGGGCAATCAAAAAAATCCAAAACTTTAAGGCTTAAAAGAAAAAAAAAAGGGGGGGACTATGAGGCCACAAGGAGGAGCACGCACCTCCCTCCATCTGCTCTGGGCTGCCAAAGCCTCTTTAAGTGCCACCGAAAGGTTCCCCTGGCAGCCAAGAAAAGCCCGGTCCTTGAGATGCTATTTCTCTAACTGCAAAGTGATTTTGACATGAGGTTATTGCTGTATGTTGAAAAATGGTGGGCAACAAGCTAATGGGTGATTTCTTACTTTGATTTGCTTTATTGATGTTTAAGTCACTAATCAGTTAACAACTTCATAATCTTCTAAATTTGCATATTACCTTAAATTTTATATATCAGATATGTATAATTAATTTTAAAAACCTTCCATTTTATATTGATCCCCAAATCATGATTAAAACATAAAACCTACATTATATTTCCTTTATATTGTATTAGTATTATTATTGCATGTTCTGTTTTTTAAAGAAAAGAAAAACAAAGGGAAAGATTTCAGTTGCATTATCACCTTTTCAAAGGGTCCGCACTCATCTTAATTTAAAACAAGGTAACAGTAAAATCTCTCTGGTTCCTAATTCAATCTTCCCAGTAAGGCTCTTGTCACAATGTATAGCTTTCTTTCCTTTGATAAGGTCAGTTTGCCAAAAAGAACAAAGTGCACATGAGTAATACATTACTCAACCACTTGTATACATACATCTATTTTTCTTACCAGGTCTCACTATTCAGAAAGGTAAAGACATGGCACCATGATAAAAAGGGTCATTTAAAAGACTACGCAGAAGCTCTCTACTGTGAAGGATTGAATTTTCACTTGAATGCTTACATTTCCTCATTTCTTTCTTTGCAGAAATATTCTTGTTGAATGGCAGACTGCCTAGAGGTTGGGGTTTGTGTGTCACTGACCAGAATCTGTAAAAAATGTTTGAGCAAAATGGTATCAGGGGAGAAGGACTACTTGGTGAACGATGCCACAAACCTGTCTTTAAAGATAACAACTTAAACTGCCTTTGCAATTTGCCACATCTAAATTTATGACAGGATGTCCCGTTTTCTCTCTTCTTACTCAAGCCACTGATAGAATACATTATGAATATTCGTTGGAAATGATAAAATATTTGTACTTACCCCTTGTGGATTCATTGAAAAACTATATCTTCAGCTGTCTGCTAATTCCCCAGTTTCCCTTACTTCAATTAAAGTCCCATGCAATATGTCTTGACAGCTGTACTCCCATAGGGCAATACCTGGCACAGTGTTACTGTCACTGGCAAAGAAGACTGCCTTTGCAAAATTGTTGGAGAACTTTTCCTTCTCCTACAAAACACATGAAAAAGGCATATGCTCATTCTATCCATCCACAAATATGGTAGTCAATGTGCTGAGCTGCACTTGTGATATATTACCAGTTTAAACATTGTGCAGGTAGAAAGAATATCCTAAAGTCTTGAGGACTGTGGGCAAAACTCACTGATGTAGTTTTTTGGACTGTAGTGGTTTTTCCTGTTGGAATTGGCAATGGGGTAAGATTATCCATTTCTGTCCTAGCTGCCAATACTACAAGTACTCCTAGCTGCCAATACTAAAAGAAACCCCTGGCAAATTACTATGTTACCTGGAGGCTGTGCAATAATGAATTTTACACAATGACATTTTTTCAGAAAAAAAATTAGTACACATAACAAAGGACCTGGAAACGTAAGCCAGGAAAAATGAACACAGTTTATTTTAGCCACCCATGTTATCAAACAAAGCCTGTTTCAAGTCAGTCTTGACAAGTGATGAACTTGTGTTGCACAATATTGAGTGGTTTGTCATTGCCTTGTTCCAGGGTACTTCTTCAGCTTTCTAGAGCAGTGTTTTTCAACCAGTGCTCAACCAGTTTTCAACCACACTAGTGTGTCGCGAGACATGGTCAGGTGTGCTGGGAAGAAGGAAGCTCAGGTTCTGGTCTTGCAAATTTTTGCTGAGGGCGCGAAGAGCAAAAAGTTGTGAGACCAAAAGCTGAGCTTCCTTCTTTGTGCCTTCCAAGTTTTCCAGCAGCTGCAGTGCCCCTCCCGGCTGGAGCTTTGGGGCCCAGCGGGAGGGTGCTGGCAGTGGGAGCAGGAGGGCGCCGGAAGCAGTGGCACCAGGCAGTAGCCACGGGGCAGCGGCTTTGAGCGGTCAGCAACAGCGTACACCACGCTGGCAACAGCGGCATCAGGCAGTAGCCACGGGGCGGCGGCAAGGCAGTCGGCTGCGAGAGGAGGCTCCAGGGCAATGGCGCCGACTGCGACAGCTGGACGTATAGCTGGACACCATACATGCTGGCATTGTGGGGCTGGCACTGGCCTGCTGGCTGGGCCAGGACAGAGGTGCCAGCCCTGTGCCCATGCCCAGTGCAGTGCCATCATGTACGGCATCCAGCAACATGGCCTGCCGCCACCGCATGGTGGCTACTGCCCGATGCCGCTGTTGCTGGCGTGGTGTACAAGAGAGGAAGAGATAAAGAGGAAGAGAGATATAGCAAGAGAGAGAGAGAGCAAGAGAGAGAGAGAAAGAGAGAGAGACACAGAGAGAGAGAGAGCAAGAGAGAGAAGAGAAAAAAGAGGGGGATAGAGAAAGAGAGAGAAAGGAAGCAAGAGAGAGAGAGAAAGAGAGTGAGAGAGAGAAAGAAAGCAAGAGAGAGAGAGAAAGAAAGAAAGAAAGAGAGAGAGAGAGAGAGAGTGTGAGAGAGAAAGCAAGAGGGAGAAAAAAAGCAAGAGAGAGAGAGAAAGAAAGAGAAAGCGAGAGAGAGAGAGAAAAGGAGAGGAAGGGAGAGAAAGAGAGAAATGAGAGAAAAAGGGGAGAAAAAAGAGAAATGAGAAAATGATTTAGGCAGAGAATGAGAGGAAAGAGAGAGAAACAAAAGAAAGAGAGAAGTGACTCTTGATTTAAAGCATATGATAAAAAGTGCCCAAAGAATAAGAGAGAAAACCCCCCAGCCCTCACCTGTTTTTGGAAATGGTTCAAGGGTGTGTATACACACACACACGGGGGGGGGATGAGACAGGGATGGAAAACGAGAGGAGAATGCCTTAGAGTGTCATTTTGTGTCATTCTGGTTGTTGGTGTGCCCCAGGATTTTGTAAATGTAAAAAATGTGCAGCGGCTCAAAAAAGGTTGAAAATCACTGTTCTAGAGTAACCCGCTTCATTTATTTATTTATTTGGATTTGTATTCCGCTCCTCTCCGAGGACTCGGGGCGGCTCACAGCATATATAAAAACAGAACAATAATGTAAATCCAATCAATATTACAATTTTAAAGGAATTAATCTTCATCTTCATCTAAATACTTCTTCATCTAAATACTAGCTAAGCTCAATTTGTTAAGACAATCATGTAAATAAGCTAAAATAACTCAGTCAAAATGGCAAATATCATTTGGATTAAAATAATATTAAAGCTTAAGAGCAGCGTACACTGCTCAAAAAAATAAAGGGAACACTTGAACAACACAATATAACTCCAAGTAAATCAGACTTCTGTGAAATCAAGCTGTCCACTTAGGAAGAAACACTGATTGACAATCAATTTCACATGCTATTGTGCACATTCAACTTTGTACAGAACAAAGTACAGTGGTACTTCTACTTAAGAACTTAATTCATTCTGTGACCAGATTGTTATGTAGAAAAGTTTGTAAGTAGAGAAAAAATTCTTCTCATAGGAATCAATGTAAAAGCAAATAATGTGTCCAACCCCATTAGGAAATAAATAAAAGCTCGGAATTTGGGTGGGAGGAGGAGGAGGAAGAAGAGGAGGAGGACAGTTGCTGCCGAAGGAAGAAGGTGAGGTGTGGGGAATCAAAAAACCCCAAAACTTTAAGGCTTAAAAAAAAAGAGGGACTCTGTGGCAGTGAGGAAGAGCACGCACCTCCCATACACCCAGCGTGAAGCTGCCTCCCATACATTGTGTCAGAGAGAGAAACCCAGGGGGAAATGGCATGAAACTGGCTGGGTCTTCATGCCACACTCAAATTTCATGGAAAATTTTTCCGGGCTTGGGTTCTTAAGTAGAAAATGGTTCTTAAGAAGAGGCAAAAAAATCTTGAACACCCGGTTCTTATCTAGAAAAGTTCTTAAGTAGAGGTGTTCTTAGGTAGAGGTACCATTGTATTCAATGAAAATATTTCATTCATTCAGATCTAGGATGTGTTATTTGACTGTTCCCTTTATTTTTTTGAACAGTATATATGTAATGCCTGGAGACCATATTGGGCATTGGATCTTCAGGCCTGCCACATTTAGTACTGTCAGAAACTGGGAAGAGGGATTGTGTGAGTGGGGGAAATATAGCCAAAATAACATTTCTTTCTCCAAGAGTCAAAGTCATTCTGCCCTGCACCTGGAGGGTATGTCTGGGAGGCATCTCCAGTTGGGATGGTGCATTGATTGTATAAGGTGATGGACATATGGGTGTTGGGGCTGGGAATTGAACTTTCTTTTGGGTGTGGAAAAGCGGAAGCTTTCAGATTTGGGTTTCCCCCTGATTTCTTTCTTTCTTTCTTTCTTTCTTTCTTTCTTTCTTTCTTTCTTTCTTTCTTTCTTTCTTTCTTTCTTTCTTTCTTTCTTTGGATTTCTAGGCTGCCCTTCTCCTGTGGACTCAGGGTGGCTTACATAACAAAGTCAATGCAATACAAAATCTGAGAAACCCAATATAAAACCTAACAACAGTAAAAACAGAGTCTAAAACCCCTAGTTATTAAAAAAAACATTTATCTAATATTCATTTGATTATAATCATTCATTCATTCATTCCATCAGCCAGAGCATAATGGCAATGCTCAGCGGTCCCAAGCCTGCTAGCAGAGATGTGTTTTTAGAGCCTTATGAAAGGCCAGGAGGGTTGGGGTGGCATAAATCCACAGGAGGAGCCAATTCCAAAGGGTCAGAGCTGCCACAAAGAAGGCGACATTGCTTGGCTGACGGGACTCGGAGAAGGTCAACTCTGTGGACTCTACCTGGTCGCTGGTATACATGAGGTAGTATATGGTCCTGTAATAATCCGGTCCTAAGCCATTATAGATAATAACCTACACTTTAAATTGCATTTGGAGACCAATCGGAAGCCAATGCAGCTCACGGAGTGATGGTGAAACATGGGTATGCCTCATTAGGTCCATGACTGCTTGTGCAGCTGTGTTTTGGACTAATTGTAGTCTACAGGCGTTCTTTAAAGGTAGCCCCATGTAGAGAGCATTGGAGTAATTGAACCGTGAGGGCATGAGTGACTATGAGAAGAGACTCCCTGTCCAAAAAGGGCTGCAACTGGTACCCCAGTTGAACCTGTGCAAATGCGCCTCTTGTCACAGCTGAGAGATGTTGTTCAAGGTTCAGCTGTGTTGTGGTTAGCTCTGGCCCAGCTCCTGCCCCAAGGACTGTGGATGTGGGGGAGACATCCACATGCCTCCAGTGGAATCTGCTGATGAAGGCTCCTCTGATCAAGAAGACAGGAGTGACAGGGAGGAGGAGAGTGTGGCAGACAGCTCAGAGGGAGATCAATTATCTAGCTCCTCCTTGGATTCAGAACAAGAGTTAATGATACAGCCACGCATGCGGAGAGCGATGCGTAGGCAACAACAACTGAGAGATTATTATCAAAGAAAATGAGGCCACCTGTAGTTGGGTGGGGCTGTGGTAATTAGTGAGCCTGTGGGTTTGGCCATTGTGGAGGATTATCTGATCATTGTGTTTCGTGACTGCTTTACTGACTTTGACCTTTTGTGTGCTGATTTTTCCCTGCTTTGAAACTAAACCAGAGGAAAGTGTGTTTCGCTTTGTGAAAGAAGGACTGTGAATTACCTCACAGCTGCAAGCTAAGTATCACAGAACTGATAAGGGACTTGTACAAATTACCAGTTTGTTTGGAGATGAGTGCTCTTTGCTATACCAAAAGAGGGCTTGGTTTAAGTGAATTTTCATTATAAAGAACATTGTTTTGAATTTTCAAACGTGTGTGTGTCTGAAATTTGTACCTGTGAATTTTTGGGAGGATTATACCAGAGAGCCCGACAGAACACTGTGGATCAAGGAGGACTCCGAAGTTGCGGACCCTCTCTGAGGGGATAAAGATTCCCCCTGCCCAGGGTAATGGAAGGACAGGTGGAATTGTCCCTGGGAGGCAAGACACACATACACTCCATCTTTTCAGGGTTGAGCTTGAGCCTGTTAACACCCATCCAGTCCCTCACCAACACATCATCTCCACTGCTTCACTGAATCGACACAGGGTGGAGATGTATAGCCGGATGTCATCTGCATACTGTTGGTAACTCACCGCATGTAGTCAGATGATCTCACCCAGCAGTTTCAGCTGCGCGGGGAGAGAACCAACAGCAGTTTCAGCTGCGGGGGGAGAGAACCACAAAGGAGGGTCCTAGGAATCAATCTCTGACCCTCTGCCAACACAGACTGCAACTGACCAGAGGGGTAGGAGAAGACCATTGTAGAATGGTGCCTCCCACTCCCAACCCCTCCAGTTGGTGCAGAAGGATGCCATGGTTGATGGTATCAAAAGCCGCTGAGAGATCAAGGAGCACTAGGATTGAGGAATAACCCCTAAACTGGGCCAATATGACATCCAAAATTAAAATGAAACTTTGAGGAAACTCAAATCTTGGAGTTTTCTTTCGTTGGCGCTGTTATTTGGAACCCTGACAGTATACTCTCATAAAATAGAACACATTTTTCTAAACAAACTCTATGTATCAAAACAAACTTTATGTATTCCCTTCTGTTGCTAGGAAACATATATACAGTACCTCTAATTAGCTGTGTCTGAGTAGCAGTGACTCCTGCTACTATATATTTTAAGATTCAGAGATGAAATTAATCCTTTACATCTTTTTACTGTGATTTACTGCCTTTACTATTTCAATTCCCCAAAGTAGCTTATTTTCTTTAAAAAAAGCAATACAACACAATTCCATATGATTTTTGTTTTCTTTTCTTTTAGGTTTTAATTGGATGGATCTTTCTGCTTCATGATTCCACTACTGTAGAAAGTTAAGTACCCAGAGGTTATTTGGTTTTTATGGAATAACGGAATGTCATCCTCTTTTCCTTTAAATTATGCATCAGGGTATGTATGAAACATGTTCATGTCAGGGACAACACTTAGCCTTTTAATGACATGTTTGAAGAAATACTCAGAGAAATTGGGAGAAAGATGGAGATGAAGTCAGGATAAACATTAAATATCATTTATTAATGAATGTTAGTTGGGGGAAAGATCAAAAGCAACATGAGAAAATATTATTTTACTGAAAGAATAGTAGATCCTTGGAACAAACTTCCAGCAGACGTGGTAGATAAATCCACAGTAACTGAATTTAAACATGCCTGGGATAAACACATATCCATCCTAAGATAAAATACAGAAAATAGTATAAGGGCAGACTAGATGGACTAGGAGGTCTTTTTCTGCCATCAGACTTCTATGTTTCTATGTTTCTAAATATACTCAGGATTCCCCACCACTTTATATTTAGTAATTTTCTGTTTCCATTATTTAAAAAATCAGTTTCCAACTTTTGGAAAACTTGGGATTTCTAATTTACAATTTACAATATCCTGCTGTAATTTCCATTTTCTTGTTCTTTTTTAAAAAAAAAATAACTCATTTTTTCCTTTTCACTTTGCAAAGACTTTTATTTATTTATTTTGTTTTATAAGTTTTTTCTTTTTTCTTTTAAAAATCTCATTTCATGAATTCTTTGATTCCTAGGTTTCATACATTCCAATATAAATAATCATAACAATATTATTCTTAATAATTACAATCCATTTTCATTTTTAATTTACATATAGTTTCTACTGTCATCTTTCAACTCTAAACCTTCTCATAATTCTATCATACTTCATACCATCATCATATCTGTTTTTACTATTTTCCCCTTCATATTTCTACTTCCATTTCAGTTCTAGTTTTTCCTCTTTCCCTTATCATTCCAATATCAAAAATATGATCTTTCCTTTTTTCATTATTCAATATTCCAATATATAAATCATAACCTTTCTCTAGCTTTTCATTAGTAATCACATTTGTATGTATATATTTTCTCTGATATTCTCTAATTTTTTACATTCATTACATTACTAAAGTCCTAACATATATTCAAAAGTAATTTTTATCTCTTACACCACATATAAACAATTATCTAAGGTATATAATTGCAATATTCATACACATTATTATGTTGTGACTATGACTTTTAGCTTTCTCTCCCCTCATCCTTTCTCCTGTTGTTCTGTTCTATAACTACTTATTCTAGACCTTTGCAAAGCCTTTTATTTAGCATATTTGTCCTATAGACCAGTGTTTTTCAACCAGTGTGCCGCGAGACATGGTCAAGTGTGCCGCGAAGCTCAGAGAGAGAAAGAAAGTAAGAGAGAGAGAGAAACAGAGAAAGAAAGCAAGAGAGAGAGAGAAAGAAAGAAAGAGAGAAAGAAAGAAAGAGATAGAAAGAAAGAGTGAGCCAGAAAGAGAACAAGAGAGAGAGAAAGCAAGAGAGAGAGAAAGAGAACAAGAAAAAGAAAGCAAGAAAGAGAGAGAGAAAGAGAGAGAGAAAGCAAGAGAGAGAGAGAAAGACATAGAGGGAGGTAGGGAGGGAGAGAGAGCAAAAAAGAGGAAGGAAGGAAGAGAAAGAAAGAGGGATGGAGAGAGAAGGAAAGATGGAGAAAGAGGGAGGGAGAGAGAAATAGAGCGAAAGGGAGGAAGAGAGAGAGATAGAGATTTTTTTTGTCCAAATTTTTTTAGCAGCCCCCCCCCCCCCGCTCAATGTGCCCCAGGGTTTCGTAAATGTAAAAAATGTGCCGCGGCTCAAGAAAGGTTGAAAATCACTGCTATAGACTACACAGCACACAGCTCAGGGGAGGGAAGAAATACAGTTCACATTTAGCACAGATGAATGTGACATTGCAATGAGAACACTAATTTCCATTACCTGCTGGGTTATTTTGAATGAAAAATATTTGCTGATGAATATGATTTCTGAGATGGGATTAAAAATACTTCATGTGATCAAACTCCCACACAACAGCTTGGAGATATAATTCACCTACACTGGTATGGGGACAAGGGAAAGAACATTTTAAGCAGTGACCTTTGTTTTGGGAATAGAAATGTTATAAATGCACAAGATAAACATTTTCAATTTTTGAATGATAGAGGTACAGTGACAATGTTAATTATAGTTAATTGGCTAAAGTAAATCCATTTAAATCTGATTAAAATGAATGGGATAAGGCAACCTGTTAGTACTATGTACAAAACAGTTGGATTTACAATATATAAACAAGCTAACAATAAGTGGGTTTGTTTGTATCAAAGTACGATGCCTTTAAGAGATAGTGTTGCAAATTGCCCTAAGAGAGAGTCAGAAGCATGATTGTTCTCTCTGCTCCCTTTGTTCATTTCTGCTGATTCACTGTGACTGATGTAGTAAGATCTGTGTGTTTGATGATAGTTTTATTGTATTTATAAGATGTAATGTATGTCTGATATGTAAGCCACCGACAGGCTTGTATTATTGTATTGAGAGATATTGACTGTTTAACTTGACTGTGCTATTTCTAAAGTAAACACTATTTTATACACTCTAATGTATCTGTCTTGTATGACTGAATAATTACTCATATCTCCTGGATATCTGCTGGAATCGCATATTTTTCTTCTGTGCATGTCCTTGAAAACTCAAGGGTTCTGCACACTCCTTAACACAACCATAGCATTTAATGTTTACATGAAATTGCTAGGAAATGTCATCCATTGATTTGGGGTGAGTTATTCTTAATATGCTGAAGATACTCAAATAGATATCACCACCCTAAGTTAGGGAGGTTTTTACTTGGTATCTAGAAGCTATGGTATCCTAGTTGGGACAAACAAATACAAACACAAATATGTAAGTAAACAATCTGTCAATTTCTAGGTCCCTAAGTCCTAGTTTGGAATGGGTAACACTTCATCTGAGCAGGAAGATCCACAATTTTAGAGATTTTTCAGGACTTATGACTCTACTAGAACAAGTGAAGACCTTGCATAGGGAATCATTGGTCAACTGTATGGCAGTTGTGCTTTTGTTTTAAAACAAAAATCAAGAATCCATTATTAAATGATCCATGGCTATATTAACTCTATTAAGCCTCAATAATATACTTTATATTTATTTATTTATTTATTTATTTATTACTTAGATTTGTATGCCGCCCCTCTCCGAAGACTCGGGGCGGCTCACAACACGTGGAAACAAATCATAAATAATCTGACAAATTTAAAATATTTAAAGATTTAAAAAAGGCCCCATATACTAACAGACGTACACACAAGCATACCATATATAAATTAAACATGCCCAGGGGGAGATGTTTCAGTTCCCCCATGCCTGACGGCAAAGGTGGGTTTTAAGGAGTTTACGGAAGGCAGGAAGAGTAGGGGCAGTTCTAATCTCCGGGGGGAGTTGGTTCCAGAGGGCCGGTGCCGCCACAGAGAAGGCTCTTCCCCTGGGGCCCGCCAACCGACATTGTTTAGTTGACGGGACCCGGAGAAGGCCCACTCTGTGGGACCTAATCGGTCGCTGGGATTGGTGCGGCAGGAGGCGGTCTCGGAGATATTCTGGTCCAATGCCATGAAGGGCTTTAAAGGTCATAACCAACACTTTGAATTGTGACCGGAAACTGATCGGCAGCCAATGCAGACTGCGGAGTGATGGTGAAACATGGGCATACCTAGGTAAGCCCATGACTGCTCTCGCAGCTGCATTCTGCACGATCTGAAGTTTCCGAACACTTTTCAGAGGTAGCCCCATGTAGAGAGCATTACAGTAGTCGAACCTCGAGGTGATGAGGGCATGAGTGACTGTGAGCAATGAGTCCCGGTCCAGATAGGGCCGCAACTGGTGCACCAGGCGAACCTGGGCAAACGCCCCCCTCGCCACAGCTGAGAGATGGTTTTCTAATGTGAGCTGTGGATCGAGGAGGACGCCCAAGTTGTGGACCCTCTCTGAGGGGGGCAATGATTTCCCCCCCAGGGTGATGGACCGACAGATGGGATTGTCCTTGGGAGGCAGAACCCACAGCCACTCCGTCTTATCCGGGTTGAGTTTGAGTCTGTTGACACCCATCCAGGCCCCAACAGCCTCCAGGCACCGGCACATCACTTCCACCGCTTCGTTGACTGGGCATGGGGTGGAGATGTAAAGCTGGGTATCATCGGCATAGTGATGATACCTCACCCCATGTCCTTGGATGATCTCACCCAGCGGTTTCATGTAGATGTTGAATAGCAGGGGGGAGAGGACCGACCCCTGAGGTACCCCACAAGGGAGCGACCTCGGAGCCGACCTCTGACCCCCCACTAACACCGACTCTTATACCGACTATATGGGGCTGCCCTTGATGATGATCTAGAAAAATGGAATTATCCCAGTTTCATCTGAAGTGCTTGCCAAAAGGCTTCAAAGTCTAATTCAAATCTAATCACAGCAATGTCTCAGGGTTTAAGAAATTACTGTCTATTTAAAAGTTTGCATTAATTCTATCATTTTGTAATCAATTTCTTTATATGATTGCTATTCATATCCTTTTATTTTGTTGATGGATGAATTATGACAATGGAAGAATATGCTTAAATTATTTTATTGTAATTAGTAGCTCATTGGCCATCTTACATTTACACTCTTGTAATTAAACATATTACAGATGACAACACCTGTCATCATAGAACTTTTTGTGAATTAATAAAAATTAGTTGGAAAAATACTGAAAATGCTCAAGTCCAAATCTTTTGCACACTTAAAGGTATATGTGAACTTAGCACTACTCTTATTTAAATGAAAATCAAAATAACTTTTTAAGAATAAACTCTGATGCATTTGTTTTTTAGTTGCAGCAGAAATGGAATTGGTATTTGGAAATTTCTTAGAATCCTCTGCCTTAATATTAATTTCACTTCATGCCTGATGTTATTTTTAAAGATTACAGCTATTGTGACACGTGGTAGCAATTCAAATCTCAAGAGTAGAAAATTTTACAGTTAAATTTAAATAGAAAAACTTTTGTAGCAAAATGTCCTTTTAGACTTCACACTGTTTAAATCCTTAAGGAAAAAATAATCTTTTTATTCATAGCATTTTAGCATTTTAAACAAGGGAAATAGGTTCTGGGTGACAAGTTGTAGCAGAAACTTGAATCAAAACCCACAGCTATTTTCAATCATTATACATATAATTATTTAATGCACAATATGATAGATAATTCTTATTTAAGAGGGTTGTTTTAAAACTATGTTACCCCACCATGCATCCATTGGTTATACTGTATTTCTATTCTTCAGAGCAAGTTTATAATCTTCATTTAAAGAATAACTTGATTAATATTTTGTATGACCTTTAAAAATATATTTCCAAAAGAAAAAAAGAGAAACTTTTAATAGTTATAGCTGAGTAAGAGAAGGTCTAAAGTCTTAACACAATTGGACCATTTCAGGTTTTTTTAAACCAGAATCCTGTAGTTTGCTAGGTTTGATTCCTGGAAGAAATAATTGTAGCTTGTATCATATACTGTTCTTAGTTCTTGCTAATCTTGTGTTAGATTTTATTACATTCTCTCACCTCTTTTATTAAAGTAGGATGATCTAAGTGCCAGAACTAGGGAAGGTCAAAGCAACTTTGTGAAATTATGGAAAAATAGAGAAATAATAGTGTTCCTTCTTATTTGTTCTTAAGACCAGGATTTCTGCAATATTATTTTTGAATGTAATTAATTCAGATGTGTCATGTCTGTTTACTTGGCTCAACAGCAGAGCTAAGTGACCAAAAGGAACAAAATTCAGTATTATTTTTCACATACAAAATATGGCTTCCTAACATTAAAGGATTTTTCCTCATGTGCTATTCTATGGGTGCATGAAAACAAGTCATATATATTTCTCTGCTAGTGTAAGATAGTTTTGAATAAGCAAGGTCATAGAGGCCACTGTGAAATCTAATCAATTACACAAAAGGATATGAGCTTTTGTACAACCATTTGTGAAACAGGATCTCCATCTTGGGAGACAACCATGGTTTTATATAAGAATGATGGTCAAATCACATAAAATAAGTTAATGGAATAAGGAAGTGTTTAATTTTCAGTAATCTCCAAACACCATGTAATTTTGCATATTTTCAAAAATATCCCCCGCAGGGTTAAAGGTTTTGGTTTATCTCACAAAATCAGAATCAGACTAAATCTGGAAGGTACATATTAGCAATATTTATTATACAATAATTTTTCTGAGATAAAAAAAAACCAAGTAGATCCTTGTCACAAAATGAATAAGTGAAAGAATGCAGAGGAAATTCCTGATAAAAGAATGGTTAAAGAATGTTATTTTTTTTAAAAAAAAATCATTTATGCTACCACTGATTACACCTGTTTTAAGGGCAATTTCTTAAAAGTATTAATTATTTTCATGCAGAGAAAATACACCAGTTAGCACAGTAAATCAATTTATATTTATCTGGTAAGGAGTCCGGTTGAGTTTAATGGGCTTACTTCCCATTAAAATTTGGTCCACTTATCTTTGTCTCCAATTTCTTTACTATCCTTACTCTGATTTCATGTTCTACTGCTCTCATTTTATTACACTACAGATGTGAATATATTTCCCATCCTTTTCTTATTTTTAAAAACAATTCTGATGCTAATGTATGTACATTGTCTTGTTGGCTTCAGCAATATCACTCTCATGATTTGCCTCTGCCATTCCGTCTTGGTCATGAGGGTATCTATTTATTCATGGAAGTTGGCACTTTTATAAGGAATGTGTCATTACAGGCTCAAAGCAAACTGTTTACAGTTATTGCCCGTTGTTCTCGTTGCTGGATTCTTCTTTAGCCTCAAAGTCCTAGGGTCCAATTATCCTGTCACTTACATGTTTGAAAATCCAAGCCTCCAAAATGGCACAGAGTCTGTACTTTATTTCGTTCATGTCATTGTCTTCTAAAATATGTCGTTCATATTTCTAAATGGAGCACTCTTGATTCATTAGTCATATTCTTTTTGATTATTGTTTGCATTTCAGTTTTATTTAGATGCCGTAATCCAGATGAAAGCTTATTTGGCACTGCACAATGAGCATATACTGTATGCCTAACAGAGCACTTAACACTACAGTGATCTGACTTCCAAATGAAGCAAGGGAAGATTTGAAGATTACCAGGCAGTTCACCAAACACTTAGAAAATACTTACAACAGTATTATTGTATTCTAATTACCCTTGTAAACTGTGTGCTCCAAAGTTGTTGAACTATCAATGTACAGACTACTAATTAGAGGTTATATGCCTTGAGGGATGTGCCTTTGTTAAACCTGACTTGGAAAAACCTTGAGAAGCATGACATGTACTGTATATATGAGAGATGGGCATAATGCTAGGTAGGATGCTTGGCTGCATAGCTAGAGGTATAACAAGCAGGAAGAGGGAGATTGTGATCCCGCTATATAGAGCGCTGGTGAGACCACATTTGGAATACTGTGTTCAGTTCTGGAGACCTCACCTACAAAAAAATATTGACAAAATTGAACGGGTCCAAAGACGGGCTACAAGAATGGTGGAAGGTCTTAAGCATAAAACGTATCAGGAAAGACTTAATGAACTCAATCTGTATAGTCTGGAGGACTGAAGGAAAAGGGGGGACATGATCGAAACATTTAAATATGTTAAAGGGTAAATAAGGTACAGGAGGGAAGTGTTTTTAATAGGAAAGTGAACACAAGAACAAGGGGGACACAATCTGAAGTTAGTTGGGGGAAAGATCAAAAGCAACATGAGAAAATATTATTTTACTGAAAGAGTAGTAGATCCTTGGAACAAACTTCCAGCAGACATGGTTGGTAAATCCACAGTAACTGAATTCAAACATGCCTGGGATAAACATATATCCATCCTAAAATAAAATACAAAAAATAGTATAAGGGCAGACTAGATGGATCATGAGGTCTTTTTCTGATGTCAGTCTTCTATGTTTCTATGCAGTGATGATGAACCTTTTTTTCCTTGGGTGCCGAAAGAGCGTGCATGTACGCCCACACCCATAATTCAATGCCTGGGGAGGGACCCCCAGAAGCCCTCTGGAGGTTGGAAATGACCTGTTTTCCAACTGCTGGTGGACCCAGTAGGCTTGTGTTTTGCCCTCCCCAGGCTCCAAAAGCTTCACTGGAGTTGGGGGAGGGTAGTAACATCCTGCCCCATCTCCCAAGAGGCTCTCTGGAAGCCAAAAACATCCTCCAAGAGCCTCTGTGTTAGCCAAAATTAACTGGCACACACATGTACATTGGAGCTGAGCCAGGGCAACGTCTCGTGTGCCAGCAGATATGGCTCCGCATGCCACCTGGGGCACCCATGCCATAGGTTCGCCATCACTGGCATAATGCATTTTAAGCATTATTGGAATTTATGTGAAAGATCTTTGAGAATGAGGACTGGGTGGGTCCCAAAGAGTTTTGTGAATAGGAGGTAACTTTTTGGTTGGAAACAGGTAAACTAAGGCTATTGCTGCAAACAAACAATACTGTATTTAAAAGGCTGTGTATATTAATCAGATGTTAATATGTGAATAGAGGGAACTAAGGAAGGAAAATTACAAAGTGCATCAATGAAAAGCCAGTGCTTCACTATCCATTAAGCTATATCTGCTCATCTAATTTTCAAACAAAAAGTATTGGTATCTACTTATAATCTAGTCTAGTAAAGAGAAGGATCAGGGGAGACGTGGTAGCAATGTTTCAATATTTGAAGGGCTGCCACAAAGAAGAAGGGGGTCGACCTGTTTTCCAAAGCACAAGGAAGACCAAAGAAGAAAGAATGGATGGAAACTATTCAAAGAGAGATCTGACCTAGAACAAAGAACATTCCCAACAGTGAGAACAATTAACCAGTGGAATGGCTTGCCTTCAGAGGTTGTGAGTGCTCCGTCATTGGAGGCATTTATTGATTTATTGATTTATTGATTTATTGATTTATTGGATTTGTATGCTGCCCCTCTCTGAGGACTCGGGGCGGCTCATAACATATCAGAAGAACAAAGTAAATACATTAATATGACCAAAAAACTTAAAAAGCTCCAATGTACATTCATCACCATTCACTCCACAAAACTTACTATACTAAAGAAGAAACTGGACAGTCACCTTTCTGAAATGGTAGGATCTTCGGCTTGAAGAGAGAGTTGGACTAGAAGACATCCAAGTTCCCTTAGAACCCTTATTCTGTGTTCTAATAAACCTTTAAAATAACAGGTTATAAATTACATGTAGATTACCTCTGCATTTAAATTACCTAAACTTGTATAGAATATGTAATGATGTAATATAAGGAGCATGCATAAGACTCTTTCTCCCCAATTTATCATCATTACAATTTATTTATTTTATTTATTTATTTATTTATTTTGTCCAATACACAATGCACATTGAAGAGAATAGACATGAAATATTATATATAAAGAAAAGATATAAAAATAGAGAAGATATATGAAAGGAAGAAAAGATATATGATATATGAGATAAGGAGAGACAATTGGACAGGGGACGAAAGGCAGGCTAGTGCACTTATGAGGTAGATCAGGCAGAGATGGACACAAGTGACCATCTTTGTTGTTGGAGAGAGTATGATTTAAAGCACGTGACCCTATTTTTCATCTGGCCTGCTAATAGCTGCACCCCCATGAAGTAGCTTTTCAACAAATCCCACTGATTTCAATGGGAATGAAATGAGACTAATTTAGGTTGGGTCCAATGAAGACAAAAATTTTCAAGCAACACTTTTAATTAAAATGTGTATTAATGTATGAGAAATCCAATTTACTCACAATGGGAGCATAGTTAGAAAGAACAAGGGCAGCCGTTTTCATATGAGGCAGAACCTCAAGAACATCTTACTATTATGAAAAATAGAAGCCATAACAGAAGTAAATATCTGTTAGTCTTCTAGCATTCTGAGTCCAGCCACCAAGGAGTTCTGAACCTTGCTATGTCCTTTTACTTTTACCAAATTAAATCTGAAATGATTTCCTCCTTCAATAAGAACTTACAAGGTCTATATAATTGGGAAATTAGAGAAGATTATTTCAAATGTACACCAAATCTATACTGGATTTAATGTTTGCCCCCAGTCCTAAATCATTCTGTCCAAGACAGGGGTCTTCAGCCTTAGCAACCTTAAGACTGGCGGACTTCAACTCCCAGAATTCCTCAGCTTTGAGGAACAGGCAGATGATCCACAACTGTATCACACTGGCTTTTAATAAAGACAGAGATAGACAGGTGGTGACCTTAATTTTAGGGGTAGAGAAGTGTTGTGGTTCAGCCTGAGCTAGATCAAAGACCAGCTGCGTCTCTGCTGGCTCCATGCCCGGGGGAGGCTGAGAGCGGAGAGGAGAGTTCTTGGCAGCCAGACAGGGAGATAGCAGTCAGGAAAGTGATGAGGAAGAAAGGCCTGGGAGCCCTGGGGAAGGGCTCTCTCAAGAAAGTAGCTTGGATTCTCTGGAGTCCCTGGAGTCATTGCATGACGAAGCACAAGCTATCATTAGTATGCGACAGAGACGCATAGATCAAAGGAGAAATCAACTGAATAGATATTATCAGCATTGAATGAGGAACACCAGGGGGTTAGGTGTGGTCCTCATTAGCAGGGAAGGGTTTATAAGGCAGGCAAACTCTTTCGGCAGCGTGGAGTGTTATCAAAGTGGAGTTGCTGTTATCTGCATTTTCTCTCAGTGTTTTTGTTCCTGGCTCGTGGCCCAGCAGTCTTGAAGACCCATGGGAGGTTGGTGTCTGTTCGCAACAGCCTCGTCTGGCATTGAGGATCCTGTGTTTCTGTATGAACAATTGCCTTCGTGTATCTATTTGGAGTTCCAATGTTTTCCTGATCTGTAAGGACATTTTCTGTTGGCTTCTTTTCTCTTTACCATTATAAAACTGTGTTTGGATTCAACCGGTGTGTCTGGCTTATCTTTTTGGGTTGGTCATAGCTTCCGGGGTGACCCAGACAGAACAGAGAAGAAACATTAAGAGACAGTTATACAGATAATGGCAATTTTACTGAAGAGTCTTACATTATCCTGATGCAAGCTTCACAATCTTACATACAGAGCCAGTTATACCTATTTAAAATGAAAGATTAACTTGAACAACGTAATAATGTCAACAAAGGTTATTGGATCAGCCATTGATGGGAATGAATGTTACAATTAAAACGACATTGAAATTGCATGTGCTTTATAACCATGTGTGTATGTGCTTGTGAAATCACATATGTGTATTTTAGTGTAAGAAAGCAATCAGCTAAAAACTGGCTAACTTGAAAATTATTTATTAGAAACAGTATGGCTAAAGTAAGGAAATGCATTGTGTTATAACATCCAGAATACAAAGGGATTTTGATATTTAGCCAGAAGAGCACATGCAACTGAAAAGAGTATTCTAGAGAGCAAAAGCCCATTTGTCAGCATGGCCCTGCTACAATAATTGAAAACTATTAAGGAAAAAACCCACCCTGGCTCTGGTCTTGTGCTTGCAAAAGAGATGGCATGGTCAAAATATAAATATAAGCAGAGCGCAAGATATAAGAAGGCATGATTGCCAAGATAAGAGAAGCCGAGGAGGAAGGAAAGAGAGGCTTGAAAGAGAAGTGTAAACAGACATTTTATAAAAATAGCAAGAATGTAAAATAATAGCTCAACAGAAAAGTAATATAAACAGAAAAATGGTAGCTATAGATACTTATCTGTTGTAATATTTATGGAAATGTGGCTGTTGCTTGTTGCTGTTCTCCTCCACATGTGAACTTCTCATGCATTGGGGCTTCCAAAAGACTTGAAGTGTTTTACATTTTGTTGAGGTCAATTTCAGCATTCGTCACCTTTGACTAATGAGAATTTTAGTGAAGCAAGTTCTGGAGGGCAGACATGTTATTTCAGAAATCCTAGCAAGAACCCTGTAAAATAAGTTGTAGAATTAATGTTCCTATGTTGCAAATGATTCATGAACAATTAGTTCCCCATATAGGAATACATTCCTGCATTGAGGGAAGAACATTTTAAAGAGCCATTTCCCAATTTCATTTTCAGTCATAAAAAGCTTAGATCTTATAGGGACTTATTTATTTATTTATTGGATTTGCATGCCGCCCCTCTCCGCAGACTCGGGGCGGCTAACAACAGCAATAAAACAGCATATAATAATAATCCAATACTAAAACAGTTAAAAACCCTTATTATAAAACCAAACATATGTACAGACATACCATGCATAAAATTGTAAAGGCCTAGGGGGAAAGAGTATCTCAATTCCCCCATGCCTGGTGGCAGAGGTGGGTTTTAAGCAGCTTACAAAAGGCAAGGAGGGTGGGGGCAATTCTAATCTCTGGGGGGAGTTGGTTCCAGAAGGCCGGGGCCGCCACAGAGAAGGCTCTTCCCCTGGGTCCCGCCAAGCGACATTGTTTAGTTGACGGGACCTGGAGAAGATCCACTCTGTGGGACCTAACTGGTCGCTGGGATCCGTGCAGCAGAAGGCGGTCCCTGAGATAGTCTGGTCCGGTGCCATGAAGGGCTCTATAGGTCATAAACAACACTTTGAATTGTGACAGGAAACTGATCGGCAACCAATGCAGACTGCGGAGTGTTTGTGTAACATGGGCATATTTGGGAAAGCCCATGATTGCTCTCGCAGCTGCATTCTGCATGATCTGAAGTTTCCAAACACTTTTCAAAGGTTGCCCCATGTAGAGAGCGTTACAGTAGTCGAGCCTCGAGGTGATGAGGGCATGAGTGACTGTGAGCAGTGACTCCCGGTCCAAATAGGGCCGCAACTGGTGCACCAGGTGAACCTGGGCAAACGCCCCCCTCGCCACAGCTGAAAGATGTTTCTCTAATGTGAGCTGTGGATCGAGGAGGACGCCCAAGTTGCGGACCCTCTCTGAGGCGGTCAATGATTCTCCCCCCAGGGTAATGGACGGATAGATGGGATTGTCCTTGGGAGGCAAGACCCACAGCCACTCCATCTTGTCTGGGTTGAGTTTGCGTTTGTTGACACCCATCCAGGCCCGAACAGCCTCCAGGCACCGGCATATCACTTCCAACTTAGTTTTATAACCATATATCTTTTAAAAAGAAAATAAATATACTAGACAAGTGCCTACTATTTACTTTATAGCTTGGAGAAAATTCTTCTTGAACTCAGTGACACCTGAGAATATCAATACAGCATTCTTGTGCAAGAAGTTTCTTCTCTCTCAGTCCAAAGTATCTCTTAGGGTTGTGCTGTGGGAGGAAAAATTGAAAAATTAGGACAGCTGTGTGGGGTACTTTGAGCTCTTGGAACAAATGCAGCATAAAAATCTAACAAATATAATCCTTCTAACTAAGCTTGTTGTATATCAGTACAGCGGTAGCTCTACTTATTGTTCTGTCTGGGTGCCCCCAGACTTCAACACCAACTGGAAAAAACAGCCAGACACGCTGGTAAAAACAAAGGCACTTTATAGTTTGAAAAATAAACACAGAGAAAAACCTGTTCTTCCCAACAGGCAGGCTATGAGACTTCACAGCAGAGTCCTGATGGCCAGACAATACAGCAGACTTCTTGCTGGCACACCCACCACTGTAGAGAATAAGACCCACACCTTTTCCCCCCAAGGTTTCAGTATTCAAAGTCACAAACCAGAATTCCAAGACGCCAAAGATCACAGCCAGGTCCCAGGACTCCCAAAGATAATACTCCACAAGCCAGGAAGGGTGGGTCTGCCTTTTCAGCCTTTCCGGAGAGCACCACACCCAAACCCAGCTGTTGCCTCTTTAGTGCTGAAAGTACCTGGCTAATTGTCCCCTTCGTTGTGTTGCTCTTCTCTGCCAGAGATCGATGATTGCTTGTGCATTTTCATCTAAGGAATCCAGGCTGCTTGCTGGGGAGAGCTCCCTCTCGGGGGACTCTGGCTGTCCTCCCTCTCCCTCAGCCTGAGATTCCTCCTCCCCATCTGCCTGAACCTCCTGTTCCTCATCCTCCCCCTCTGAGCAGGAAGCCGGCAGAGGATCAGCCGTTCCCTGAGGGGCCTCAGACGGAATCACAACACTTATGAACTTAATTCAGTGACCAGGTTCTTAAATTGAAAAGTTTATAAGAAGAAGCAATTTTTTCCCATAGGAAACAATGTAAAAGCAAATAATGTGTACGATTGGAGAAACCACAGGGAGGGTGGAGGCCCTGTTTCCTCCCAGAAGATTCCTAGAGAGGCCCCATGGAGGTTTCTCCTGCCTTTTCCATCCCTGTTTCTTTCCAGGAGATTCCTAGAGAGGCCCCACAGAGCCTTTTCCATACTTTTTCTGGCCCTGTTTCCTCACAGGGGATTTTTAGAGAGGCCCCACAGTGGTTTCTATCTGATTTTTCTGGTTACAGTTTTGGAGGCTCAGGTTTGTAAGTGGAAAACGGTTCTTGAGAAGAGGCAAAAAATTCTTGAACACCCGGTTCTTAGTTCAAAAAGTTCGTAAGTAGAGGCGTTTTTAATACACTGTACTTTAGACAGACCACTGTTCTTCCTTTTTAGGGAAGAAAAGAGACCATTGGTTTAAATAAGCAATCCTTTTCTATGGCCTAAACCAGTGTTTTTCAACCAGTGTGCCACGGCACACTAGTGTGCCGTAAGACATGGTCAGGTATGCCATGGAGAAATTAAACATGGGTCCCCAAACTATGGCCCATGTGCCGAATACGGCCCGTGGAGGCAATTTATCCGGCCTGCCACCAGCCGCCTCCATCCAAACACAATCCCCTCACAATCCCTCCAGCTATCAGCAACAGGAAGAGTGGAGGCAAAGGGAACGCTCGCTGACCAATCACCTTCTAGGATTCATCCTGATCACTAGCGATGAACCAATAGCAGGCTGCCTCTCATCCACACCCAGGAAAGTCCCCGCTCGGGCTGCCACGCACTTATCATTGTTTGGCCGCGGCGAGTAGTTGAAGCTGCTACTCCTACCCATGGTCACGATTTCTAATCCTGGTCAGGACTGGAGGTAAATGTTGGCCTCGGTTTCACACTAAGTGAGTATAAATACATTTAGAAACTATATTATTAACTATATGTATAATATGTACTGTGTTAGAGTGTCATTTTATATCATTTTGGTTGGTGGTGTGTCCCAGGATTTTGTAAATGTAAAAAATGTGCCATGGCTCAAAAAAGGTTGAAAATCACTGGTCTAAAGAACATATGGTTATTATGAGGAGGAAAGAATTTTCTGTAGTAGTAGCTTTTTATTTTTTTTAAAAAGGGCATGTACTTTGTGGGAAAACATTAACATCCATATGTCCTTGTAGGCAACAGAATATAGGAAAGGCAGAGCATATACACTCCCAATAATGCTGGGGAGAACATGTTTGGATCTTTTCATTGGCAATTCTAATTATTATTTCATACAAACATAGAAACATAGAAGGCTGACAGCAGAAAAAGACCTCATGGTCCATCTAGTCTGCCCTTATACTATTTCCTGTATTTTATCTTACAATGGCTATATGTTTATCCCAGGCATGTTTAAATTCAGTTACTGTGGATTTACCAACCACGTCTGTTGGAAGTTTGTTCCAAGGATCTACTACTCTTTCAGTGAAATAATATTTTCTCACATTGCTTTTGATCATTCCCCCAACTAACTTCAGATTGTGTCCCCTTGTTCTTGTGTTCACTTTCCTATTAAAAACACTTCCCTCCTGAACCTTATTTAACCCTGTAACATATTTAAATGTTTCGATCATGTCCCCCCTTTTCCTTCTGTCCTCCAGACTATACAGATTGAATTCATTAAGTCTTTCCTGATACGTTTTATGCTTAAGACCTTCCACCATTCTTGTAGCCCGTCTTTGGACCCGTTCAATTTTGTCAATATCTTTTTGTAGGTGAGGTCTCCAGAACTGAACACAGTACTCCAAATGTGGTCTCACCAGCGCTCTATATAAGGGGATCACAATCTCCCTCTTGAATCTTTGAATCTTTGAGTCCTTTTGAATCTTTGGAGCAAACAGCAAGTCCCAGAGGTTTCACCTCCCACGTGTCTGAAAAAGCTGGGTTGAAAACTCCAAAGGCACGAAACAGAAACATCAGAGCAGGAACCACAAAATAACACAGATAAACAGCCACAGTTTGCCTTGTGCCTCTGTTCCCTTTTATACCTTTAGCCCTCATTAAGGGAACCACACCCAGCCCTCAGTATAAGAACCACACCCAACCCAGGTGCTACTCTGATGACTTGTAATAATCCTTCAATTGATCGCTCCTTTGCATCGCTCTTCCGCTACGCATGTCTATGAATTGTTCTGCAGAGGAATCCAAGGATGAAAGATTGTCTGAGGGACTGCATGCCAAATCCCCTGGGCTGTCTGCTGAGTCCTGCGAACCAATGGCCTCATCCTCCTGGCTGTCTGCCACGTCTTCCTGGCTGTCAGCCAGGCTTTCACATTCACTTTGTGCCACATCTCTCCCATCTGTGGGAGCAATGGCTGGCCCAGGCCCAAACACAACACTAACTAATAAACAGTAAGTAAACTATCAGGATTATTGAATGAGCACACGGGAGATTAATGTCTTTCCTCTTCCATGCAGAATTACTGAGATCAAAACAGCTGTAACCTCACATTCAGGGATTCTGTATAGGTATAATAGCTATTTTTTCACAGATATAATATGTAGGAAAGACAACTGCAACTTTTATATTTTCCAGCATTACTATGACATTTGAGAAAATGGAAGATGATGTGATTTGTTATATTGGATCTTAGCCTCATTTGACACCTCTGTGGAGACATCGGACGTTTTCCTCTTCTCAGATGCTCCAGACCAGGGGTAGGCAAAGTTTGCTTTTCTATGACTTCAGCTCCCAGAATTCCTGAGCCAATAATGCTACCATTTTTCACAAAATGGAGACATTTTTGCCTTCCCCCAGTCCTCAGGAGCGAGCAGTCTGCAGTCTCTGCAGACCCTTTGCCCACCCAACTTTTGCAAACAACAGGTGAAAAATGGCCCATTTTTTTTTGCAAAAACAGGGACATTTTTGCCATCCTCCAGCACCCAAGAACTCTCTGTGGGGGGGGGGGGGGGCCTTCAGGAGAGCAAAAATGGCTGCATTTGGTGTGTTAGACACCCCAACATTTCCACCCTCCTTTAAGGGGGAAAAAGGTGCATCTTATACTCTGAAAAATAGGGTAGCTCCTTTTGTACAGCATTTTATCACCTTTTCTATAGGCTTCCTCTTTGGAATGATGTATGAAGAAAAACAGGAAGGTATGCTTAAATTTAGATAGACAGTTTTGGTTTGTAGACTGCTTGATGAAGATTGATTTTGATTTTTGTATTTCTATGCTAAAGCTAGAAATCACCATGAATTCCACTCTTCCAAGGAAACTTGTATTCTTAAATAAGCATCGTTGCTGTAATGTTGCATAGTCATTCAGAGTGAAAACAAAAGAATCTGGCATTATGTTCCATATATCGCTGTGCATTAAAATGAAAGCGCACACTTACTTTTTAGCAGCAAAAACTGAAATAAACTGTGGCAGAAATGACTGTTGAGAGCACACCATCTTCTTGGAAATCAATATAACCCAATAAACCACTTTTGCAAAATTTTGTTAGCTTTTTAATTTACTTTGAATTCACTACATAAAAAGGAGGTTGACATACTGTAGTTAAGGAGGTTGACATAGTGAACAAATAGTGATGCTTTTTAGCTGTTTACTGGTTTTCTAAACAGCTGGTTTACTAAAGAGTAAACAGCTGGTTTTAGAAAATTCAGTTACAGCCAAAATTATTCATAAGTTACATTGCCATATTTTAGTTGTATTGCTTGAGAGTTTGAAAAAAAAATATTTGAAAAGTCTCTGGTGGTCTTGGTTAGGAAATATGAGAGTCACTAGCTTCAGTCCAATACAGGGAAACCGTTTATACCTTGTAACCAATGAAGGGCTACCAACATTTTTACTACCACATGGCTTATACAGGAGGCCCCTGCATTTTACCCCAACATCTTTCAGTGCAAATTGGGTGCTCTGGGGTAGAGCTCAATTTTTACTGCCCCCTACTTTCCCTCCCATCCGGGCAGTAGCCCAACCCTGCTTGTAACCATTAAGCTAGAATTTCAAGGCTTTTAATATACTGATATAAAGCTTTGTATTATATCCTGCTTAATAACTTAGCTCTACTGCAAACAACAAAACAAACCACAGAAATCAATCTATGGTTCGTTTATCATGAAATTCAAGTTGAAATCTTAACCCTGACCAACATAGCTTTTGACTTTCACTAATTGAAAGTCACCAACCCTGAATTACTATTGTACACATCATAATGAATCCAACATACAAAAATAATTTTTCAGAATTCTTAGCTACTCTGTTCCAACAATCCTCAACCATTGCACCTTAGCAACCTAGCTGGAAGGTGAGAAGTGAACAAGGCCACATGAGTGGCAGGGTGGTGTGCTACGTGTGCAGAGCTTGACTTGCACAAGCAGTGGGCTGGGGCACACACGTATGTATGCACAGCTCAACTTGTGCACATTGAGTTCTGTGCATATGTGCACATGCACTGGCTTGCCATGCATGCCAGTCAAACTGTGTGCATATGTGCAGCCCGATTCTGAATAGGCCACAGCTCTGTAGAAAAAGTAAATTAGCAGCATTGCTATATTATTTTCTCATATCTACACTATGTCAATGTTTCCAGAAATCTTTGCATATAGGATTGTAGCTTCATGTTATTGACTGAAATAGTGGTAAAGAAAGTATGTTTATGGCTAATCATTTGCACCTTCTGATGTCTTTAGCAAATATATTAATGTTTTCTTCCTTCAATCAAAGCCTTTCCAAATATTTGTTACTAAAACAAGGAGTAAATTGGTAAAAGTATGAAAAGTATCCATAATAACTGCTTGAATTAATTTAATTTTACAGAGTATCATTCAAAGTCTATATAAAGGAGGCTGTGCTTTTCCCAGTTTGATTGGCATGGAGATGTGTACACATATAAGACCAAATAAAGCTTATGATGGGGACATACAGGATCATAGGTTTGCAGTAAACTGTAGGTGAGACAATGAATTGTAAAACTGTTCTATCTTCCATCTCAGATAGTGAGTTGCTCTGTATTATTTTTGATTGTCTCTTATAGAATTATTTTGTGTTAATAGATTTGTGATTGAGGTGTCAACTGATATGATGGATGCAAAGAAAAATTCCAAACTTCTACTAATATTTAGGTCTTATGTGCTATTCTTAGTTTGCCCCTTGGAGAATAGAATGAGGGACATCTGCACTGCTTCTGTGTGAAGTTCACAATTTAATAATGAAAGATTTCTGAGGATTTCAAGAAATCCAAAGAGACTGACCTGAAGATAATATACCCCATACTTCTGTCTAAGGCAGGATATTCTAGATATTATCAACTCAGGTCTAGGGCAATGCTTTGTCTATACCATGACAGGTTAACCAACATCAGCTGCAGTATATTCTCTCATTGAAATCAATGTCTAAAATGAGAAATGAGAAATAATAATAAAGTGAAACAATCAATTAATGATACAGTTTAGTCAACAGCCCTTTGTATTTCAGTTAAATGCAGATGAAATGTTATTGAAACAACATTAATAGCAGCTCAGGAGATAGACGGGAGTCAGGTAATCCTTGGCAATAAAAGGAAATGAGGTCAACCTGACAACTAATTGAAATTTAATTTACTTCTTTGATTTATTTTCTTAGTCATGGGTGGGCTATCGATACAGTAAGATTGCTATTGCTTTCATCTGCATTTTCTGTAAGTTAGCAGGTCAGTCTACTTTCACCTTGAGCTAATGAGAAGAATAATTCCACAATTCCCCATGGCACAACATTTAGCAAGACGAATCTCAAACAGATTGCCCCTCCCTAAAATTATTGAATGATTTATTGATATAGCCACGTAACAGAAAATAAACACATTTCTACTCCTGCAAGATGAGTGGGTGGGTCTTGGCATTTAAGTATACAAGTATTTAAAATACATTTTCTCCAATCCCATTTAGAACACCACAGAAAGAGTATCTTTTTCTGGATGTTGAAGAAACCTGACAATGGATCTGGAAAATAAAAGGAGCATTGTATTGTAGGGTGTTTTGCAAAAAGTGATTTACATACTGAAGAAGATCTTTCATGAATTACATGGACAAAGGAAAAGAAATGTAGGGAGGAGGGGGCAGCTGCAATGGCTCTCCACTACAGTGCATGTTGATGAATCCCTGGCACATGTTAATTAATGCCCTATTGTGCTTGGCAGCTTACCAAGGACTGTGACTGCAGACAGAATTATCCTTTAGACTAACAGAGGCTTAGAATGCATACTGAAAGAAAGGAAGAAAAGGTTTGTATTTATACAAGTCACAATTTTTCCTAAGGAATGGACTTTTCTTCTTTTAGTGCAATTCATGGAGACAAACTGCCATCTATCATAATATTTTAACACTGCAAAAATAAAACCTTATAAAGCATGTTAAAAAAAATGGCAACATCAAACCACAAGTGGAGAATGGTCAGTAACCATCTTTTCTTGTTTTCACACCCACACATGTCTATCTGCAGTTACAGCCACAAAGCAATGATTATCTGGTATAAATCGCTCTCCCACAGAAAAGCTTATATTGCAAAGTAATATTCAAAGATATTTGCTCAAATTATAGGCAGATACATCTGGTTTGTGTGATTGCCACTTTTTGTTGTATTTACTTCCCCCTCCCCCCTCCCCCCTCCCCCCCAGCCTTTCTTTGTCCTAGTAAAATATCACAGAGGGGAAATTGATGGCAAAGTTCTCTAAATAGAATTAATTATTGGGTATGAAAATGCAGTACATTTTTATTCAAATTATATGATATACTTACATGCACACATAAAACAAAGACACGCAAACATATACATACTATTATTGTTGTTGTTGCTATTATAGCTAGAATATGATACTATTAACCAAAAATAATCTTTATATAGTATGGAACATATAGTTTCTGCAAATAGAGTCAAGAAAATGAAATGAATGTATTATTACATATACTATTATTACAAAGTGTATTGCAAATAATACACTTTGCCTAAACATACATCAAATGTACAAGATGTCATGAACAGATACAAATAATATTATATGGACAATATAAAATTAAAGTGCTTGGAAAACATTACAAATAATTTGGCTAATATGTAAACAAAATCAAACATTGTGAAAAGGTGGCATTATTATTTTTTAAAAAAATATTTCAGAAAAAAACAATTGCTGCAATTAAATGTGACATTCAGAAATAATATACTGGTAATTTATAAAAAAATATCCACTGAATGTATCAAGTCAATACAACATATTTATGATTTATTTCAATTGTTGTATCCCCAAAACTGACGATAAGTGAATCAAAATGAAAATGTTTTTTCTTTAAAGTGAGAATTATAGCTTAACCTTAAACACGGAAATTCTACCCTGAATTGAATTTAAAGTTGAAATTTGATCTTCACCTGGATATGCATGTATCTAACCAATCATTCTAGGTGGAGGGAGGCTTCCACTCATTTACAGGATATAGAAACATAGAAACATAGAAGTCTGACGGCAGAAAAAGACCTCCTGGTCCATCTAGTCTGCCCTTATACTATTTTCTGTATTTTATCTTAGGATGGATATGTGTTTATCCCAGGCATGTTTAAATTCAGTTACTGTGGATTTATCTACCACGTCTGCTGGAAGTTTGTTCCAAGGATCTACTACTCTTTCAGTAAAATAATATTTTCTCATGTTGCTTTTGATCTTTCCCCCAACTAACTTCAGATTGTGTCCCCTTGTTCTTGTGTTCACTTTCCTATTAAAAACACTTCCCTCCTGGACCTTATTTAACCCTTTAATATATTTAAATGTTTCGATCATGTCCCCCCTTTTCCTTCTGTCCTCCAGACTATACAGATTGAGTTCATTAAGTCTTTCTTGATACGTTTTATGCTTAAGACCTTCCACCATTCTTGTAGCCCGTCTTTGGACCCGTTCAATTTTGTCAATATCTTTTTGTAGGTGAGGTCTCCAGAACTGAACACAGTATTCCAAATGTGGTCTCACCAGCATTCTATATAGCGGGATCATAATCTCCCTCTTCCTGCTTGTTATACCTCTAGCTATGCAGCCAAGCATCCTACTTCCTTTCCCTACTGCCTGACTGCACTGTTCACCCATTTTGAGACTGTCAGAAATCACTACCCCTAAATCCTTTCCTTCTGAAGTATTTGCTAACACAGAACTGCCAATACAATACTCAGATTGAGGATTCCTTTTCCCCAAGCGCATTATTTTACATTTGGAAACATTAAACTACAGTTTCCATTGCTTTGACCATTTATCTAGTAAAGCTAAATCATTTACCATATTACAGACACCTCCAGGAATATCAACCCTATTGCACACTTTAGAGTCATCGGCAAATAGGCAAACCTTCCCTACCAAACCTTCCCCTATGTCACTCACAAACATATTAAAAAGAACAGGAGCCAGAACAGACCCTTGTGGCACACCGCTTGTAACTTGACTCTGCTCAGAATACTCGCCGTTAACAATAACTCTCTGATGTCTACGCTTCAGCCAGCTGCAAATCCATTGAACTATCCAGGGATTAAGTCCAATCTTCACTAATTTATCTATCAGCTCTTTATGTGGAACCGTATCAAAGGCTTTGCTGAAGTCCAGGTAGGCAATATCCACGGCACCACCTTCATCCAACACCTTTGTGACATAGTCAAAGAAATCAATGAGATTAGTCTGACATGATTTGCCTTCAGTAAAGCCATGCTGATTTGGGTCCAATAAGTTATTGTTTTTTAGGTGCTGATTTATCCTCTTTTTGAGTAGAGTCTCCATCATTTTAACTACCACTGATGTCAAGCTAACTGGCCTGTAGTTACCAGCTTCTTCTCTACTGCCCTTCTTGTGGATAGGCACAACACTGGCCATTCTCCAATCCTCAGGAACTTCTCCTGTTAACAAGGATTGGTTAAACAAATCAGTCAGGGGGGTAGTAATGACAGATCTGAGTTCTTTAAGAACTCTGGGGTGGATGCCATCTGGACCCATTGCCTTATTTATCTTTAATCGTTCAAGTTCTTCTAAGACATCGGCTTCTAAGATCACTGGAGCTGAATCCGTACAGCTGGAAGCAATGCTATGTCCCTCTATAGTATTATTTTGTAAGGTGTCTTTTGAGAAAACTGAACAGAAGTAGCTATTGAAATGGTCAGCGATCTCCTTATTCCCATTAAGGCTGTGCAGTCTGCCTTGGCTGCCGATCAGTTTCCGGTCACAATTCAAAGTGTTGGTTATGACCTTTAAAGCCCTTCATGGCATTGGACCAGAATATCTCCGAGACCGCCTCCTGCCGCACGAATCCCAGCGACCGATTAGGTCCCACAGAGTGGGCCTTCTCCGGGTCCCATCAACTAAACAATGTCGGTTGGCGGGCCCCAGGGGAAGAGCCTTCTCTGTGGCGGCACCAGCCCTCTGGAACCAACTCCCCCCGGAGATTAGGATTGCCCCTACTCTTCCTGCCTTCCGTAAACTCCTTAAAACCCACCTCTGCCGTCAGGCATGGGGGAACTGAAACATCTCCCCCTGGGCATGTTTAATTTATGCATGGTATGTCTGTGTGTGCGTCTGTTAGCATATGGGGTTTTTTAAATATTTAAATATTTTTAAATTTGTCTGTTTACTTATGATTTGTTTCTACATGTTGTGAGCCGCCCCGAGTCTTCGGAGAGGGGCGGCATACAAATCTAAGTAATAAATAATAAATAAATAAATTAATGCATGTATTATTCCCGGTACTAAGCTTCCTGATGCCGCAGTTTTTCTTCTTCTTATCACTAATATATCTGAAGAAGGTTTTATCCCCCTTCTTTACAGATTTGGCAATTTCTTCCTCTTTTGAGGCTTTAGCAGCATATATTATCTGTTTTGCCTCCTTCTGTCTCATTTTATACACCTCCCTATCAGCTATACTTCCAGACTCTTTATACCTCCTACAGGCAGCCTTTTTTTCATTGACTATAGCCCTTACATCATTGCTAAACCATAGCGGTTTCTTCTTCCTTTTACCTTTAGTTATTTGTCTTACATACAGTTCAGTGGCTTTTAAGATGGCCTTTTTAAATACAGTCCACTGGGTGCTCGCTCCTGCCATTTTATCCCTCCCCTTTAATTCATTATCTAAATATCCCCCCATTGCATTAAAATTTGTTTTTCTGAAATCCAATACTTTGGTTACATTATAGGATTGCTCACAATGAGTTTTTACATCAAACCACAAACATAGATGGTCACTGCAACCTAAATTTTCTCCCACCTTGACCTCTGAAACCCAATTCCCATTTGTAAAAACTAAATCTAGAATATTCTCCCCTCTAGTTGGTGTCTTAACCAGCTGTGCCAGAGCTGCTCCTGTAAAGGCCTTTACTATATTCTTACTTTTGCATGTAAGGGCACTGGGGATATTCCAGTCAACATCAGGCATGTTGAAATCACCCATAACCACAATATCTCCCTTTAGTGCCATTTAGGTAATTTCATCCACCATCTTTTTGTCATATTCCTCAGATTGCCCTGGAGGCCTATAGATCACCCCAATTCTAATGACAGAACCTTCTTTATTTTGCATGCAAATCCAGAGAGTCTCCAGATCTTGACATGTATTTTGAATTAGTATTGTTTTTAGACTTTCTTTAACATAAATGGCTACTCCACCTCCCCTTCTCTCTATTCTATCCTTCCTATACAGTGTATATCCTGGTATGGATTTTTCCTATTCATTAGAATCCTTAAACCATGTCTCAGTTATGGCAACCAGATCCAAATTATCTCTATATATTATGGCCATTAACTCACAGAGCTTGTTGCTCAAGCTTCGAGCATTCGTGCACATTACCCGAACAACATTATTTTCTTTATTAGTTTGCCCCTTATCATCCACAACTACATCTATTTTATTTGCAGCTCCCTTTTCATAAGCTTCCAAAAACTGATTTATCCTCATTGGTCGGGGACAGAAATCACCCACATCAGTTACATCTCTGTCCCCTTTACCTAGTTTAAATGCCTGTCCAAAAAAGTTCTGAATTCCTCACCGAGCACCTGGGTACCTCTGTATGATGGATGCAAACCATCCCTCTTAAAAAACTCCCTATTAGACCACCTACTGACATCATGACTTACATAGCCAAAACCTTCAGCTTTACACCATTGCCTTAACTACACATTAAACTCTCTGATACACATTGTTTTATCCTCTTGGCCACAAACCGGTAACACCTCTGAGAAAGTCACTGAATCACTTATTTTACCCAGCTCCACACTTAGACATTGAAAATCTCTTTTTACTACATTAACATTTCTCTGGGACAAATCATTTGTGCCAAGATGCACTACCACATCAACGTTATTACCTTTACTCACAGCCTTGACAATGGTCACAGCCTTGACGATATAAGTCTTTTCTAAATTACATTTCAACTGTCTTCAGTTTTATGAATCTAGAATCAGCCTGGAAAGATCTCAGAGTTGAGTCCAGTGGTCCAAAATTATGTGTGGGCGGTATTAAATAGTCAAAACAAAGAAGACATAAAAATAAATTGTACATAAAAGCATTAGCAGGAAAAATCAAACTCTTAATTATTTATTTGAAAATGATTTTTGTTCATTTCATTTTGGTGCCAAGTACAACAATCTGGATTCTAACAGTCATAAAGTAGGGAAAGAAAGGGATAATAATAACAGACTAATTGAATAGCAAAATTGGAAGGAATCTTTGGAGGTCTTCTAGTCAAACCTCCTGTTCAGGCAGGAAACCCTATACCAGTGATAGTGAACCTTTTTCCCCTTAGGTGCTGAAACTGTGTGCGTACCCACTATCGTGCGTGGGCGAGTGTCAACACCCATAATTCAATGCCTGGGGAGGCCGAAAATGGCTTCCCCTGTCACCCAGAGGCCTTCTGGAGGCCAGAAATGTCTTGTTTCTCAAGTTTTGGTGGGCCAGTAGGTCCATTTTTTACCCTACCCAGGCTCCAGAAGCATAGGTTCGCCATCACTGCCCTATACCATTTTGGACAAGTGCCTCTCCAATATCTTTTTAAAACTTCCAGTGTTGTAACTTCCACAACTTCTGGAGGCAAGTCATTTCACTGATTAATTGTTCTAACTGTCAGGAAATTTCTTTTTAGTTTTAGGTTGCTTCTCTCCTTGGTTAGTTTCCATCCATTGCTTCTTGTCCTGCCTTCATATGCTTTGAAGATTATTTGTATTTGTATTTTTATTTATTAGATTTGTATGCCGCCCCTCTCCGAAGACTCGGGGCGGCTAACAACAATATAAAAAGATAATGTAAACAAATCTAATATTAAAAAACAATCTAAAAACCCCCAATTTAAAGAACCACTCATACATACCAGCATACCATGTATAAATTCTATAAGCCTAGGGGGAAGGGAAATTTCAATTCCCCCATGCCTGACGACAGAGGTGGGTTTTAAGGAGCTTGTGAAAGGCAAGGAGGGTGGGGGCAACTCTGATATCTGGGGGGAGCTGGTTCCAGAGGGCCAGGGCCACCACAGAGAAGGCTCTTCTCCTGGGTCCCGCCAAATGACATTGCTTAGTCAACGGGACCTGGAGAAGGCCAACTCTGTGGGACCTAAACGGTCGCTGGGAGTCGTGCGGCAGAAGGCGGTCCCGGAGATATTCTGGTCTTATGTTGACTTCCTCTTCTTTATGGGTGCCATTTAAATATTGGAACATAGCTATCATGTCACCTCAGTCCTTCTTTACTTTAAACTAGAACTACCCAATTCTAAAAGAAGGGAAAGGAGATATTCTCTTAGCAATTTTTCCTGGAGGTTACTTATACACATATATGTGCATTGTGTATATGCCCCCACCCAAGCACAAAAACAGTGAGTATGGCCTAAAGAAGCTAAGATTTCACATGTGTTAAAAATTGCCTAGTTAACAGATATTTGAAAAACTTGTGGTTTTGCAAAATTGCTGAAATCAATTAATCATGTGGATTAATCAAATACTTTCAGCCTAGTTTAAAACTTCAGTTTGGGATTGTGTAGCATAAATGAATTTAATGGACATCTTTAAGGACTGATGGAACAACTGGGAAATGCA
Source organism: Erythrolamprus reginae (assembly GCF_031021105.1). Taxonomy (NCBI): domain Eukaryota; kingdom Metazoa; phylum Chordata; class Lepidosauria; order Squamata; family Dipsadidae; genus Erythrolamprus; species Erythrolamprus reginae. The sequence goes on from NC_091951.1 coordinate 308,839,268, forward strand.
CAACTGGGGGAGGAGAATGATAATTTGTCATCCAGTGTTAGTAAATTTGGCCTGCAGCTCTTCTAGTCCCATCGCTACTGTTACCAGAGAAGAGCAAGCCTTTGAATTTAGGTGATGGATTTCACTTTTGAGGTACAATGAATTATTGAACAGTGCTCAATTTTTAATGTTTTTTTTTCTGAATTTTCTACAAATTAGGAAGGAAGAGATTTCCCATTCGCTTAAAATGGGAGTTATTAGAAGTAGAATAATCTGAAGAACAGTAATGAGAAATACTAAATCCTGGAATAGCAGGAGAGTAGAAATGCTAAGATCAGAAGATGGAGAGTTTTAAGGTACAGTAGTGGGTAGCTTCACACTTGATCTATAATCAGTGCCAAAATACTATAGAAATCAGCAGGTGCCAAAAATTTTAGGATCACCATGTTACAATGGGCCTAATGGAAACAATAAATATCTGTAAATATATTTTAAAAACAAAGGCACAGGTCTTCGTGGGATAAAGCATCCTTCATAATAAAACAATTTGGTTTTAAGCTTATACATTATATGGAACCAACTCCCCCCGGAGATTAGAACGGCCCCCACCCTCCTTGTCTTTCGCAAATTACTTAAGACCCACCTTTGTCGCCAGGCATGGGAGAGTTAAGTTATCCTTTCCCCCTAGGCTATTACAAGTTATGCACGGTATGTTTGTGTGTATGTTTGGTTTTTTATAATAAGGGGTTTTTTTATTTATTTTTTATTAATTGGATTGTTCATGTTTTTTTACCACTGTTGTTAGCCGCCCCGAGTCTGCGGAGAGGGGCGGCATACAAATCCAATAAATAATAAAATAATAATAATATACTGTATATCTAATATGAAAGATAGCTTTTTGGGAAAACTGATTTTCTCCAATGACTGCTGTTATCTCATAATTACACTTTTAAAAGATGAATAGAAAATTTATTTTAATGTGCCAGCCATGATTAAACTGGTAGACAATAGGAGGGTTTAAGTATCCTCAGGATTTGACTGAACTCCACCTTTTCAACCAAACTGGTAAGATTCTATTTCATCTCTACAAAAGGTTTAGAAGGAAAGTGGGACAAGGGAGAAGAAAAGGGATATGGTATTATAACTGATTGCTTTATCTTTTAATCATAGTAAATTAGACCTCTGAGAGGGGGGTGGCATAAAAATCTAATAAATTATTATTATTACTACTACTACTACTACTACTACTACTACTACTACTACTACTTGTTGTGGTTAGCTCTGGCCCAGCTCCTGCCCCAAGGACTGTGGGTGTGGGGGAGACATCCACATGCTGCAGGCCTGTTTTGCCCCCGGTGGAATCTGATGATGAAGGATCCTCTGACCAAGAAGACATGAGTGACAGAGAGGAGGAGAGTGTGGCAGACAGCTCAGAAGGAGATCAATTATCTAGCTCCTCCTTGGATTCAGAACAAGAGTTAATGATACAGCCACGCATGCAGAGAGCGATGCATAGGCAACAACAACTGAGAGATTATTATCAAAGAAAATGAGGCCACCTGTGGTTGGGTGGGGCTGTGGTAATTAGTGAGGCTGCTATAAAGAGCAGCCTGTGGGTTTGGCCATTGTGGAGGATTATCTGATCGTTGTGTTTCATGACTGCTTTACTGACTTTGACTTTTTGTGTGCTGATTTTTCCCTGCTTTGAAACTAAACCAGAGCAAAGTGTGTGTCACTTTGTGAAAGAAGGACTTTGAATTGCCTCACAGCTGCAAGCTAAGTATCACAGGACTGATAAGGGACTTGTATAAATTACCAGTCTGTTTGGAGACGAATGCTCTTTGCTATACCAAAAGAGGGCTTAGTAGAAGTGAATTTTCATTATAAAGAACATTGTTTTGAATTTTCAAACGTGTGTGTGTCTGAAATTTGTACCTGTGAATTTTTGGGAGGATTCTACCAGAGAGCCCGACAGAACACTACTACTACTACTACTATCATAGTACTTTTGTGAAATGAGTTTCATATCAGAACTCTTTATTAAGTTTCTCTCCCAAGAGCAGACATAGTTAAAAGCAACTTATTGGAGCTGCTAGGACCAGAAAGGCTATAACCTAGGACGCTCATCCTTTTAACTCTGCTGGTGTACTTTTCATATTTTGATATATTCTTGCAGAAATAATCCTATGTAGTAAAGTAGGGTAAGAAATATTAACTTTTACATGGCTATTTGCTATGATTCATAAGAAAGTGGAAATATGAACGTGTTTCTCATCTTTAAAACTAACAGAGAATGAAAAGAGACAACATTTTTTTCCTAGTGATAATATAGCACAGTGTGTATGCAACCACTTGGCATATATGTGTTGTCTTGCCAAGTGGTTGGCAATTGCTATATCACTTCCCTTGGTTTCCTTGATTTCTGATCAATTGTGGAAATGGAATATATTCTCCCCACCACTTAACAGGACAAAACAGGCAGCTGATGTGCCAAGTGCTGATGTACCATGTTAAATTATCTTTTCATAAATGATTATCTGTATTACTCCATTCTGGGCATGATTTTACAACCTGACCCTTATTTTTCCTACAATAATCCAACCCAATTTTTCTCCTCTGTCAAAGTGTAGTAGGCTGAAATGATCACATCTCCAGCTTATTATGAGCACATTTGAGTCTAGATATTTCCAGCCCCCTTTTTAAATTTGCAGAAGGCATAGTACTTACTTCTTTAGATCAAGTAACTCAGATATTCAGAGCTGCCTGTTTTCACGCCACTGTCATTCTGAATACTTCTCTATCTAATAGAAATAAAGCTTTCAGGAACTACATTCAACTGTTAGGATGCTGGCTCATGATTGCACATAATGGAAATGAAAGCACTGATTTAAGCTTAGTGAGTTAGTAAACGTGGAATGATACTTTTACTTCTAATATTACACGCTTCCTTCTTAATGCATGGATATGGAGATGATTTATAGTTTCTTACCAGGAGAGTTTAATATTAGGTAATTAGGGTAAACTCAATTAGAGCAAACAAAATATTTATTGCAAACATACTAATTTGAAAGGAAGGAGAATTTTTGCATTCATACAAACACAACATATTTAGGTGTACTGTACAGAGACAGAAAAGTTTTTTAATGGGACATACAACACATTTTGCAAACTTTAACTTATAATTATGATCTATTAAATATCTCCCCTCCCATCCATCTATTTACATATTAGTTTGGAAAAAATAACAGTAATATAAAGTTTTATTTTATATACAGTATATATAAATCTGTATGTTATACATACAGAATATAGTTTGTCAGCTATGAAAAAAAATAATTAATTGCCTTGGAAATAGGCCTGGGTTGGGCCGAGAGGCAAAAGGAAGCATTAAGTTCCTCCCATATTTGGGCATACAAGGGTGATTCGACATAAAAAACATATAACACTTCCCTAGTACAAAGCTGAAGGGATAAGATCCTGTGGCCTAGAGGTTAATTCTCTGCCTTACAAGGCAAAGGCTGCAAGTTCAAATCCCAGTGAGGGTATGGCTAGCTGATGAGGCCACAACAAAGCCGAAATAGATCTATACTAGTCTCCCTTCATTTTCAAATTTAGCAAAATATATTACATAAGCGTGCGCACACACACTGATTTCTCATTTGGAACATAGGAAACTAATCTTGTACACACCTTTGAAAAAAAGAAAATAAACATAGAAGCTGAAATGAAACCAACAATGACCATCAGGCTAATCTCTGGGGAAATGGTGCTGCAGAAGGTAAATGCCATGATAGAACAGATTGTCATATATGGATGCACCCAGTGAAGGGCTACCAAACTTTTTACTACCACACTGTGGGCGTGGGATGCCCTACATTTTCTTTCAATACCTTTAGTACAAATTGGGTGCTCTGGGGTGGAGCTCCATTTTCACTACTCTACTGCGTTCCCCCCATTTGAGCAGCAGTCCACCCCTGGAAACACCAGATCACTCTCCTAGTTACTAAATCAGAGCTTGTCTCTTCTCTTAGAGAGATATGGTCCCACAAATAACATGGCCCTATGGAATGTCTTATAAGCCACGGAAACTGCTTTGGCCGTGTTGATGGATGATCTCTGGCGGGCCTGGGACAGGGGTTTATCCTCTGTCCTGGTGCTTCTTGACCTCTCAGTGGCTTTTGATACCATCGGCCATGGTATCCTTCTGCGCCGGCTGGAGCATTGGGAGTGGGAGGCACTGTCCTTCAGTGGTTCTTCTCCTACCTCTCCGGTCGGTCGCAGTCGGTGTTAGTGGGGGAGGGGGGTGGTCAGAGGTCGACCTCTAGGTCTCTCCATTGTGGGGTACCTCAGGGATTGGTCCTCTCTTCCCTGCTATTTAATATCTATATGAAACCGCTGGATGAGATCATCCAGGGGCATGGGGTGAGGTATCATCATTATGCTGATGATACCCAGCTGTACATCTCCATCCCATGTCCAGTCAACAAAGCAGTGGAAGTAATGTACTGGTGCCTGGATGGTTAGGGTCTGGATGGTGTCAACAGACTCAAACTCAACCCTGACAAGATGGAGCGGCTGTGGGTTTTGCCTCCCAAGGACAATTCCATCTGTCCATCCATTACCCGGGGGGGATTACTGACCACCTCAGAGAGGGTCCGCAACTTGGGCGTTCTCTTCAATCCACAGCTAACATTAGAAAACCATCTTTCGGCTGTGGCAAGTGGGGCATTTGCTCAGGTTCACCTGGTGCACCAGTTGCAGCCCTACCTGGACCGGGAGTCACTGCTCACAGTCACTCATGCCCTTATCACCTTGAGGTTCAACTACTGTAACGCTCTTACATGGGGCTACCTTTAAAGAGTGTTCAGAAACTTCAGATCATGCAGAATGCAGCTGCGAGAGCAATCATGGGCTTTTCCAGATATGCCCATGTCACATCAACATTCCGCAGTCTGCATTGGTTGCCGATCAGTTTCCGGTCACAATTTAAAATATTGGTTATGACCTATAAAGCCCTTCATGGAATTGGACCAGAATTCCTTCAAGAACACCTTCTGCCGCATGAATCCCAGTGACCAATTAGGTCCCACAGAGTTGGCCTTCTCCAGGTCCCGTCGACGAAACAATGTCATCTGGCGGGACCCAGGGGAAGAGCCTTCTCTGTGGCAGCCCTGACCCTCTGGAATCAACTCCTCCCGGAGATCAGGACTGCCCCCACCCTTCTTGCCTTTCACAAACTCCTAAAAACCTACCTCTCCCATCAGGCATGAGAAAATTGATTCCACCTGGCCGTTTTATGTATGGTTTGTTTGGGGTGTATGACTGTTTTTATATTAAGGGTTTTAACTGTTTTTTAATCATTGGATTTGTACTGTCCTTTGCTGTTGTGAGCTGCCCCGAGTCTTCGGAGAGGGGTGGCATACAAATCTAAATAATAATAATAATAATAATAATAATAATAATAATAATAATAATAATAATATTTTTCTGTATACCAGCAGTGGGTTGATTTTTAATTTCTGACCCAATCAAAAAATTTGAAATATGTGTCCTTGAGAACCATAATTTAAAAAAAGTTTGTAAATATAGTTTATGCTATATGCCAGCAATAGAGGCCCAGCTTCCTCAGAATGATGAGAAAGAAATCAGAATTAGAACCAGCCATCACCTGGGAAGAAGTTGTGTGGCCGATGATGCAGCTGCCCCAGGTTTTGCTACCATCCTGCAGAAGTGCTAAAAGTCTGAGAAATGGCCACAGATTTTAAAATGATCCATGTACAAAAACTTTAACAAAAACTGCCAACTTCCCAGTTTCTTCTTATTACTGCACAATGATTAAATAAGCTTGCTTCTTTCCTAGAACTAAGAAGAAATTTCCTGACAGTTAGAACAATTAATAGAGGAACAACTTGCCTCCAGAAGTGGTGAATGTTCCAATAATGGAAATGTTTAAAGAAGAGATTGGACAACTATTTATCTCAAACAGTAACCGGTTTGCTGCCTGAGCAGAAGGTTGGAAAAGAAGATCTCAAAGATCTTTTCCAACTTATTCCATTCCATTCCACTCCACTCCATTCCACTCCACTCCGCTCTATCCTAATCCAAATCCTAATTTCTATTCTTTCTACACTATTCAGAAAGAGAGAAATTTGGCCTTTCTGGAACATCAAAAAGACCGACCTCATGACCTTTGAGAAAAGACATGTCAAAATAACAATTGACAGAGAAGAGATAAAATATGTGCAAAAATGCATTTTCCTAGGATCACAGATTGATTAAAGCAGTGGATACAGTCCAGAAATAAAGCATTGTATCACATTTCGTTACGCAGCAATGGTGAGCCTGAATTGAGTATGAAGAAGCAAGGACATCAGCCTGGCAATTAAATGCAGGTTAGTTCATGGATAGTAGTATCCCATAGCTAACTACAGTTCTGAAAGCTAGACTATTAAAAAACTAGAAAGAAGGAATATCAACTATTTTCAAACTCTGGTATTGCAGACGACTCCTGCACATTCCTTGGCAGCAAAGATGACAAACAAGCAAGTACTGGAGTGTATAAAACCAGACATATTGCTGGAAGGCAAAACCACAAAATTCCACCTTATTTATTTTGGCCATGTCATGTGCTGAATCTCACTGAAAAAGGCAGTTATGCTTTGAATGGTCAGCAGTAAAAGGAAATGAGACTGACAAAAAAACCACAGTGGCTTGACACCATCAAAGCTGACACCAGCCAAAACATAAAAATAACTGAAGGAAACCATAGAAGAGCAGCAAATATAGAGAGAACTGGTCCATAGAATCGCCAAGTTGCAGACACGATTGAACACATAGCAGCAGCAGCAGCATCAAATACAACCTGCCTGACATTCATTCATTCATTCATTCATTTATTTTGTCCAATACACAATGAGGGTTTTAGTGGGTATATATATATATATATATATATATACACATAGTAAAATACATGATGAAGGTTATAGAGGAGATACTCATAGTAAAATATATCTAAGAAAGAATAGAAAAAAAGATATAGTAATAGAACATATCAATGAAATAATAGAAGAAGAGATATAGGAATAGAAGAAAGGAATAGGAGATATAGGAGAGCAATAGGATAGGGGACGGAAGGCACTCTAGTGCACTTGTACTCGCCCCTTACTGACTCTTAGGAATCTGGATAGGTCAACCGTAGATAATCTAAGGGTAAAGTGTTGGGGGTTTGGGGATGACACTATGGAGTCCGGTAATGAGTTCCACGCTTCGACAACTCGGTTACTGAAGTCATATTTTTTACAATCAAGTTTGGAGCGGTTAATATTAAGTTTAAATCTGTTGTGTGCTCTTGTGTTGTTGTGGTTCAAGCTGAAGTAGTCGCCGACAAGCAGGACGTTGCAATAATAATATCTAATAGATGAAATGACAGATTATCGAAAATATATTGCAGATAGAAAAGATGAAGTTTATTTTGTGATTATTGTCATGGCATCACAGAAATCTACAGAGTGATTGCTATGCCTGCTGAAATGTCTATTTGACATGTTTCTTGCTTTTCTTTAAAAAGAATAAAGGATAAACCAGGCAATGGCTCCAAAAAAGAGGCAGCCTTCACCCGCAGAGCCCAACCTTGCCACTTGCCCAAAGAGGGTGGTCATTCCCCTGGCTAGGGCCTGGCAAGCTGACAGTACCCAGGTTGAGTGCAGGGATACGAGGGTTCATGGGCGTGGTACCACAGTAAAGGATGCTACCGTTTCTATGATCTTAGGTCGCCTGGACAAAATGGACATGGCGCACGGTCTGCGCACGCCTGCCCGGACTCCCGTCTGCTGAGGGTTCTGCCAGGCCTTTGGGGCCTTTGGATGAGCCTGGATCTCTGCCAGGCCCTAGCAGTGTTGCGGCTCTGGTGTCTTCCACACCGGTTCCAGTAGTGTCATCCGGCAGCTGTGAGGCAGCACAGCGTCCTGCAGGTGAGGTCCTCATTCCACCTACCGGGGAATGAGTCTCATGTCAGGGCCCTGGGCAACCATCTGTAGGGACGCCGGATTCCCGGGTTCCCTCCTTGATGGGGTCTGCCTCCGCATCAGTATGCTCTCAGGTGTGGTTGGTCAGTGTTTTTCTGGGCCTTCCACACCGGGGGCAGGCATTGGGAGCCGGGTTGCTCCTTTCCCAGTCCATGCTTCTCCCTTAATTCAATCCATCATTGCCCATAGACATTGGGGCCTGTGCAGTGGTGGGCTGCACATTTTTAAACAACTGGTTCTTTGCCCTAATGACTGTCTGGCTGTGGTGGCATGACTAACTCAATGTCACTTACGTCGAGCGGTGCTTCACCTCACCCCACATCTCATGACCGTGGGGATGCTGCAAAGGTCATTAAATGTGAACAACGGTCATAAGTCACTTTTTTCAGTGCCCTTGTAACTTTGAATGGTGACTAAATGAACTATTGTTCCCTGTTATTGGCAACTGTTGCTGCCAAGGATTATCTGTACAAAAATATGAAAAGCTTCTTTGCTTGCAAAAAGCTGCCCCAAATACCAGTCATTAGATTACAAATGGGGGAATACAAACTGTGAATGAGTCACAGCCATAGTGAAAACCTAAACCATGATCTCTGAATACCTCTGAAGACAGTGAAAAGGAGGCCGGGGGGCGGGGGATGCACGCAAGTGAGGTGAGCCAGTGGATGACATTCCCTCCAAAGATAAGACCTGGTGACTTTTTTGGTGGCAAAAAAAATATAAGACAGGATCTTATTTTCAGGGGAAAATGGGTATCTATCATCTGTCTGTCTGTCTGTCCGTCCGTCTGTACATCTGTACGTCCATCCAGCCTCATCCTCATCATCCTCATCATCTTCATCATTTTCATCTATCCTTAAATGTTTGATTTACACAGAAATCTCTATTTCTTTCTTTGTTTCTTTCTCTCTCTCTCTCTCTCTTTTTCTTTCACACACACACACACTTTAAGGGATTGGAAACCAAGACTTACGAAGAGAGACTGAGGGAACTGGGCATGGATAGCCTAGAGAAAAGGAGGGTCAGAGCGGACATGATAGCAGTCTACAAGTATACGAGGGGATGTCACAGAGAGGAGGGGATCACTTTATTCTTCAGGGCACCAGAAGGCCGGACAAGGAACAATGGCTGGAAGCTGACCAAGGAGAGATTCAACATGGAGATAAGGAGGAACTTCCTGATGGTCAGAGCGATCAACCAATGGAACAACCTACCAGCAGATGTTGTGAACTCCAACACTCTGGACATTTTTAAGAGAAGATTGAACTGCCACTTGACTGGTGTACTATAGGGTTCCTGCTTGGGCAGGGGGTTGAACTCGATGGCCTTCATGGTCCCTTTCAACTCTAACAATAAATAAAAATAAATAAATAAATAAATACCTAGATATCGCTATGAATAGTAGGAGATGATATGCAAGCTGCATTGCTTTAGATGCTGAATTTTCTTCCAAATCACTGGCAAAGCATGCATGGTCCTATTAGAAATGTGTTTTGTGCTGAATAAATAACAGTGTATTGAAATAAACTAGGTTTAAATCTGGACTTAATTAGGATCCAGTGTCATGTGGGAAGGCATCTAGTTTTTGCTTCTGCACCCAAATGCAAAATGTTGCATGTGAATTGGACATGGCTAATATGGCATTAATCAACACAGGGGCTCTGGGGAATCCAAGAATAATTTCCCTTAATATAATTGTACTTAATATAATTTGAAGCATAAAAAGGATCCTAATATTTAAATGAAAGTCCAGGATTGACTTTCTACAAGTCAGTTCATATTTATGCTATTCCCAAAATGAGAACGAGTGCTCAAACTCTGCATGATAATAAATGGCAATTCAGGCAAGCATATGCTTGCCCATGAGTAGCAGAGTTTTGCAGAATTTCTTTTCTGAAGGCTAAAAATTATGCTCACAGCTTGAAATATTGGAGCTGGTTATCCAACAGGCTGAGGACATTCCTGCTGTGTTCCTATGGAATTAGGAATTTGGTCACAGCATGCTGGTTTATTGAGACACGCACATTCTCCTCCCCACACCTCTTAGATTTTAAATCCTGTACAGGGTATATAAAGAAGCAAACAGAAAGAACTAGCTTTTGGCAACTAGGAATTGTGAAAAGGGAAAATGGGAAAACATCAGGAGAATTTAGTCTTTGCACCTCTACCCCCATCCCCACTTCTAAATTTATAACTTTGGGAAGAATAAAAAATTCCTACATTGTTCTCTATCTGGCTTATAATACCAGAGTAGATTTTTGCCCATCTAGATGTGCATTCTTTTGTCTGATTTACAGTAACTTTTCATAGTCTCTAACAGAAATTATTTCCATTATGTACTGTACCATGAAAACCTTTTAGCTTGAGATGCCAAGGATGAACCTAGAATCTTACTGCATTTATAACATGGGCTGTTCCGCTGGCCCATGTTTAGTTTTCACTAGGAATTCTGCTATGTGTACTTTTCATTGTCAGCCACTGCATTGTGATCTATATGGGGAAAAGAAGGATTCGGCATACAATGCTGTTTCTTATAGTTTTCATGTTCTGCGTGCTTAGAAAGAGTTAATATTGATTATTTTGGGTGTAGGAGAGTAGGGTTATTAGATTGGGAAGATGTTAAGACAGATAATGCCATTAGGACAGAAAAAGTAACTTTGGGAGAATGCATTTTCATAGACCAGTGGTGGCGAACCTATGGCACAGGTGCCATAGGTGGCATGTGGAGCCAAATCTGGTGGCACATGAACCGTTGCCCTAGATCAGCTCCAACATGCATGTGTGTGCCAGCCAGCTGATTTTTGGCTCTCACAGAGGACCTGGGAAGGTGTTTTTGGCTTCCAGGGAGCCTCCTGGGAGATGGGAGAGGGCATTTTTACCCTCCCCCCAGCTCCAGGGAAACATTTGGAGCCTGTGGAGGATGAAACACGAGCCTACCGGGGCCACCAGACATTGGGAAGCAGGCCATTTCCAGCCTCCGGAGGGCCTCTGTAAATTTGTTGCTTGTATCCTTACAATTTACTGTATATTGACTGGTTCCTAATATGATTTGATTGCTTATTTGTACCCACTTTATCATTAAACATTGTACCTTATGATTTTTGATGAACTTATCTTTTCTTTTATGTACACTGCTTAAAAAAAATAAAGGGAACACTTAAACAATACAATATAACTCCAAGTAAATAAAACTTCTGTAAAATCAAACTGTCCACTTAGGAAGCAACACTGGTTGGCAATCAATGTCACATGTTGTTGTGCACATTCAACTTTATACAGCATAAAGTATTCAATGAGAATATTTCATTCATTCAGATCTAGGATTTGTTATTTGAGTGTTCCCTTTATTTTTTTGAGCAATATACTTTGAGAGCATATGCACTAAGACAAATTCTTTGTACGTCCAATCACACTTGGCCAATAAAAAATTCTGTCCTGTCCTGTCCTCTTCTCTTCTCTCCCGTTCCATTCCATTCCATTTTCTAACCATCAACAGAAATGACCATCATTCATTTCATAAGTGAAAAGTGTTTGTTTTCTGTACTTCGTTTTTGACTTTGTATTGGATTGAGTAACATCGGAGTGTTACTTTTATTTTTTTAAATAACACATGACTCAATTGAAATGCACTTATTATCTTCCTTAAACTGAGATATGTTTTTTTAACTGAGCTATAGATGAGGACATCTGAAATCTATGCACATGTCAATGAAATGAATAATTCTAAACAGCATCCACCAGCTTTTCATTTTGAACACTAACAAAATATGCTTAAGTACGTTGATTGTTGGAATTAGAGAAACCTCCTCTAATGTGTGTTTTGCTTTATAGTATCCATCTAAGATTAAAGTTATTTCCTTAACACTACTTGTATTTCATAGAATTATATTGTCATTGGATATTATCAATCCGTAATATATTTGTTCTTTTAGAAACACTTTAAAATGATTACTTTAGTGTAAAAAGTTGTTGATTGTTGCTTATATTAGCATGGACACGTGTCTTTTAAAAATGGGGGAAAACATATGTGTGCATTTTACTTTTATATATGGCAAATCAGGGAAACAAATTAAATAAGTGTGTTATTTAGAGCTCACTTTACTATCTCTGTCTATGTCAGCACATTATGAAAATATGTATGTATAAAATTAGACCTTATGTATGTTTATGGAATGTATAAATACATATTAAACATGAATGATTTATTACTGAAATATCAATGTTGCTAGATTACACAGCATGCGAGATGAGCTGTCATTAGCATAGAAAAGATACATAGGTTTTCAACAAAGGAAAGAATGAGGATGCCAGGGACTTGCAGCGATTTAGGTGTTTGTATGTGTATGCACATCTTTTTTCTCTCCAGCATCCATCCCTGCCAATCTTTGTGCTGCCAGTAGGGAAACCATATCCATGGCAACCAACCGTACCATTCCTACGCACATCAATGACGCCTCCAATCTAAACTGTCAAATATTCTATGCACATCATGTAAAATAGGTCTCTGTTCCTTATACCTCTGTGCCTCCAGTTTCCGTGGCTACATGTTTATGCAAATGAGAATTGTCCTTTTTCTCTCAGGTTGATTGAGCGCTGAATTTGTTTTGCACTTTGGCAAAGCAAAGGCAACGCTATCTTGCCACCTGGTCTGTCACGTAATTGTAAAGACTGCATTAGCACGATAACTGTCCCAAAATTAGCCTGATTACACCGCAACTCTAGGTTGTGCCGGGAGAACAAACCTGAATGGTCAATGAAGACATTAAACTTGGGCCAAGAGACAGAAGTTATGGTTAATTGGCTCTTCAGAGTCTATTAATTTTCATCTGAAAACCTACCATTTGATCAGAGGCTAGGTGGTTTTACAATAATTAATAACAAGAGAAAATCTCCACATTCGAAATAACAAATGTGACCACTAGGTTTTTAAAGCATATGGTAGCTAAATCTAGGTACCTTAAATTGTCTTTTTTTCAAAAAATAAGAATGTTGTAGCTCACAAATGTAATTTTAAAAAAGAACTCTTTACATGTCTTCTACCTCAGATATAACCGCTTGTGTGAGTATAAGATTACAGAATTATACGCCCTACATCCATCTAGTATAACTTTATACTGTATATTGTATCTTTTGTGTTCCTTCATTCAAAACTCTATATATTCTTCATCATGCCTGCTTGATATATGTGCACATATGTACTTAGAAATATGAATAGGAGTTGCTTTTGTTAGATGTCCTACAGACTAGGTGCAAAAATAATAAAAGAGCAGAAAAAAGCTTGAAGTATGTTTAGAGTAGCATTTGCAGTTGTAGCAGAGGTGCACTTTCAGATCTTGATTTTGCAAACTATTTTGGCCATGTGAGAATATTTTGTGATGATGTCCTGGTCTTCTGTTGGGGATCAATTGTATTTTTCTTTTAGTAATTCAAGGTAACACTTTACTGTGAACAAAGCACACTGCTTTCTATTAATGCATGCATTTATGCAAGCTCAGTTTCACATGTTATATCACCAAAGATTAAAGCACTAAGGCGCATAAGGACAATTCTATTGTATCTGTGCAACTCTATTTTATATATTTCGTGTGTGAGAGAATTCATCCCTGGAAGAAGAAATACAACTAAAGCTTTATATCAGCATGTTTAGCATGGGGTTGAGATTACCAAGAAGTAGCATGCTATCCATTTTCAAATATTTGAAGGACTGTCATAAAGATGACAGAGCAAATTTGTTTCAGTTGCTCCAGAGTTACAGCTTACACCAAGAAGCTCAAAATGGAAGAAAAGGAGATTTTGAGACAATATTAAGAAATTTCTAAGAATTATTCATCAGCAGAACAAATAAAAGGCTATCTAACATCTGAAATTATCTGAAATGTCCATTAAAGATGCTGCAGTAATAAGAGATTTTCTGCATTAGCAATGGTATTTACTAGATGAGGAGATTATTATTATTTTTGAACTGGTAGATATATTCTTGGAACTTTGAGAGCATACTAGGAGTCCTCTTTTAAGAAGAGATTAGATAACCAATTTCTGAAATAATATGGGTTTTCCTGCTTGATCAGGGAGTTGGACTAGAAGACCTCAAAGTCCGTTTCAACTCTGTTAATCTGTTATTCATAAAATAGCTGCAGTCACAGTGATCATCCTGACTGTTCACACAAAAGCTACTTAAAAAAAAAAAAAGATGATTTGATGAAATTGTCTCCAATATAGTGTCCAGTGTTCTAATATGCTTCTACTATTTCTTCTTATTTTGTCTCTTTCTTTTCTTTTGCTGGACCAAAGAGACACCTTTACAAACAAAGTACAGGACTTTTTATTTTTATTTATTTATTTATTTATTTATTTATTATTAGAGTTGAAAGGGGCCTTGCAGGTCATCTAATCCAACCCCCTGCTCAAGCAGGAATCCTACACCTCCTCAGTCAGATGGCAGTCCAATCTCCTCTTGCATATATAGAGTGTTGGGGCATTTACAACCTCCTCTGGCAGGTCATTCCATTGGTTGATCACCCTCACCATAGAAGGTTTTTCCTAATTTCCAGGTTGAATCTCTCCTTGGCCAGTTTCCATCCGTTGTTCCTGATCTGGCCCACTGGTGCTCTGGAAAATAGTGTGACTCCCTCCTCTCTGTGGCAACCCCTCAAGGACCTGTATACTGCTATCATGTCCTTCCTGCCCTTCCTTTTCATTATCTATCTATCTATCTATCTATCTATCTATCTATCTATCTATCTATCTATCTATCTATCTATCTATCTATCTATGCCCAGTTCCATCAATTTCTCTTCATATGTTTTGGTTTCTAGTCCCTTTATTGTTTTGGTTGCTCTCTTCTGTACCTTGGAAATTTGAGAGCGGCACGAAGGCCCAACCAGTTTCCTACATTCCCCCTTTAATCCCAGCCATCTCAAGCTTTTCTGAGCTGCCATAGGAGTCTTTCGGTGGCGCTTAAGGAGGCTTTGGCAGTCCAGAGCAAACAAAGCATTTTCCTTTCTCTGGGCACTTGGAGAGGGAATAAACCTCTGCCAGCATCCAGAGAAAAGAAACGCAGTGTAGGAGTCACCACAGCGAAGGAAAGCCGCCGGCTACAAAGTGAGTGAACGAGAGGAGAGGGGAGCCCTTCAGCGTGGGAAGAAAGAGGCAGCAGGTAGCAGCAGCAGCAGCCAGTGTATGGGCGGCAGTGTATGGGAGGTACTCTTGCTCCGGGTGTATTGGAGGCGCATGCTCCTCCTCGCCACCGCAGAGTCCCTCTTTTTTTTTAAGCCTTAAAGTTTTGGATTTTTTTTATTCCCCTCACCTCACCTTCTTCTTTTGGCAGCAACTCTCCTCCTCCTCTTCTTCTTCCTCTTCCTCCCGCCACCCAAATTCCAAGCTTTTATTTCTTTCCTAATGGGTTTGCACGCATTATATGCTTTTACATTGATTCCCATGGGCTTCCTACTTAAGAACCTGGTCACGGAACAAATTAAGTTCTTAAGAAGTACCACTGCATTTTATTTTACTTTCCTATATGTTGATAATGGAGATTCATTCCAGATGCAAGTGAATATTTTTGGAGGTTAAAAAAAGATAAATGTATGTTAAGTCATTATTACCTCAAAGTAAATTATTGTGTGATTGTATTTCACTGTTCTTCTGTCTGCAGCATTGATGGCTAATTTTTTTGTCATTGCATGCTGAAAGCAAAGCAATGCATGTGTGATCCCCACACATGCGCATGGCATCCCCATGTGAGCCCCAACCCCATGCATTTGTGCATGACTCTCCCATCCTTCCCCCACCCCCCTGTGCATGTGAGCAACCCTGCCTTCACGCATGTGTATGCAACCCCCTTGATGCATTCTGCCCCCACATGCACACATGACCCTGTGTGTTGTGGTTAGCTCTGGCCCAGCTCCTGCCCCAAGGACTGTGGATGTGAGGGAGACATCCACATGCTGCAGGCCTGTTTTGCCCTCGGTGGAATCTGCTGATGAAGGCTCCTCTGACCAAGAAGACATGAGTGACAGGGAGGAGGAGAGTGTGGCAGACAGCTCAGAAGGAGATCAATTATCTAGCTCCTCCTTGGATTCAGAACAAGAGTTAATGATACAGCCACGCATGCGGAGAGCGATGCATAGGCAACAACAACTGAGAGATTATTATCAAAGAAAATGAGGCCACCTGTGGTTGGGTGGGGCTGTGGTAATTAGTGAGGCTTCTATAAAGAGCAGCGTGTGGGTTTGGCCATTGTGGAGGAGTATCTGATCATTGTGTTTCGTGCCTGCCTTGCTGACTTTGACCTTTTGTGTGCTGATTTCCCCCCGCTTTGAAACTAAACCAGAGCAAAGTGTGTGTCACTTTCACTTCTTGTGAAAGAAGAAGGACTGTGAGCTGCAAGCTAAGTATCACAGAACTGATAAGGGACTTGTACAAATTACCAGTTTGGTTGGAGATGAATGCTCTTTGCTATACCAAAAGAGGGCTTGGTTTAAGTGAATTTTCATTATAAAGAACATTGTTTTGAATTTTCAAACATGTGTGTGTCTGAAATTTGTACCTGTGAATTTTTGGGAGGAGTCTACCAGAGAGCCCGACAGAACACTGTGCAAGCACATGCATCTCGTGCATGTCCACAGCCACACACACACGTGTGTGGTAAAGACCCCAAAACCAGTTGGCCCATGGGAGGTCCATGCATGGTGGAGCAGAGCTGGAGCAATGAGTCACATGCCTGCAGAGAAGGCTCTGCTTGCCACCTGCGTGCCATAGGTTTGCCATCACATGAATGGCACTTCTTTCACTCTAAGAAGCTGAAATTTATTCCTATTTTGTCTGAATAGGCTAGTTTTAAAGGCTTTGCAAATACTGCCGAGTGAGCAAAATGAAGATCCTGTCTGCCAAAAAAACTTGGTGTCGTGCAGGGGAGAAATAAAAATATTTGTCATCTCTTCATAACAGTTCTCATTCAACCTGATGAAGGAGAATTTGTTTTTGAAATTTCCTTTAAAGGAACAATTCTCATGGGTGAAGTGGTTTGCTACTTCACATTTTTCGGTGGGAAAGGACTTTTCTCAATGGACTTGAAGAGAACCTCCAGCGAAAAGGATTCAGAGCAATGGAAAAGTGTGTAACAGAAATAATAACAGCAACAGTGACACCCAGTCATAAAATCATAAGTCATAAAATAAGTTCAAAATACCAACAGGCGATGCTCTAAAGGAAATGGTAAGGACATTGGTAATAAAGAAGGAAAGGTAATTACTTCTTATCTTGCATGAGAACTTCTTACACGAGTGGAAAAAATATTTTGACAAATTACAAGGTTGATGTCAGCATAATTTTATATTAAGTCCTATATACCCATTCAGTTAGGCAAAAATGTATATGCAAAGGGAGAAACTGAATTATTATCTGAGGGATATCTATACACAGTGAAGGGCTACCAAAATTTTTACTACCACACTGTGGGCATGGCTTATGCAGGACGCCCTACATTTTCTTTCAACATCTTTCAGTGCAAATTGGGTGCTCTGGGGTGGAGCCCCATTTTCGCTACCCAACTGCGTTCCTCCCTGTCCGGACAGAAGCCCAACCCTGCCTATACATCATATGGTTTTGTAATAGGGACTATACTTGATATTGATGCATTCAAAGGGACATGGAAATACATTCAGTTGTACATTCAGTTGTAATTATGCAGCTTCAATTAAATGCAATGCTTAAATATACTGTGATCCAGATTTATGAACTATCAACATAGGACTATTGGCTGAAGATTAAAAATCTGGCATATTATATATACAGAATTAGGAGCTAACAGAAATTACTTCAGTATTCAAAGATGGATGCCTGATCCCATTAGGTTGGATAGGCTTGTGTTACCTTTTCCACTCCAAAGAACAGACTGCTCTAGATTGCTTTGTTGGTTGTGAGTTAACCTTCCATTTCTGTATGAATGGGAATGCCCCCTGCAGAGGTGAGGAAGTTAAACCTGCATGCCTGGTCAAAAGGTAATTCACCTCTTCTGACTTATTTAAGGAAATAATTGTTCACTTAGGCTTCCCTTTATCTAAGACCCTTCTGTGTATCTAGGGTAGAAGTTACTCTAAGAACAAAGATGAAACCAACCATGATTGGTTAAGAAGCTACGTGCTTAAGACAACCCACCCATTTGACTAGTTTAAGGAAATCCTTTTGTTAGTTTAGGGCAAAAACCAATTAAGGCAGTGTTTCCCAACCTTGGCAACTTGAAGATATTTGGACTTCAATATCTTCAAGTTGCCAAGGTTGGGAAACACTGAATTAAGGTGTTCTTCTATTTATTTTAGTCATCCTGCTGACCGGATTATGTTTTGCTTGCTATATGTGACAAATTAATCATTCCCATTGTAACTAAGAGTTTTATATTTGCATACATGAGAATATCTTATAAATAATAAACTGCTAGTCCAAGAGAGACAGCATGATCACAGAGAGAGAGAGACAGAGCTTTCTTCTCAACATGAGACAGCTCTGCTCAGCCCAGAGAGATATTTCCAACCTGGACAAAGCATTCTAGAAACCATGTGTCAGTGTCTGTAATTTCTTCATTTCTAGAGTTGGTTCCTTTGGTTGCTGGTACATATACTCAGGGTTAAGGATCAAATCTCACAAAATAAATGGTGAAAACCATGACTCATAATGGTAATTAAATTGTCCATATCTTATAAGTCTATAAGACTGTGGAAGAGTTGAGCTATTTCCAGGATCCTGATGCCTTGTCATAAACATATATGGGCTAAAGTCCTATTTCAGACTTAAGCTGTTCATATGTTATTTTGAAGCATTGCCATAGCTTGGGCATTATCTCAGGGACACAGATAAGCCTCCATGCTCTTCCATAGAAACATAGAAACATAGAAGACTGATGGCAGAAAAAGACCTCATGATCCACCTAGTCTGCTTTTATACTATTTTCTGTATTTTATCTTAGGATGGATATATGTTTATCCCAGGCATGTTTAAATTCAGTTACTGTGGATTTATCTACCACGTCTGCTTGGAGTTTGTTCCAAGGATCTACTACTCTTTCAGTAAAATAATATTTTCTCATGTTGCTTTTGATCTTTCCCCCAACTAACCTCAGAATGTGTCCCCTTGTTCTTGTGTTCACTTTCCTATTAAAAACACTTCCCTCCTGGACCTTATTTAACTTTCTAACATATTTAAATGTTTCGATCATGTCCCCCCTTTTCCTTCTGTCCTCCAGACTATACAGATTGAGTTCATTAAGTCTTTCCTGATACGTTTTATGCTTTATAATTTTAGAAGAACTATATGTGTGTGTGTGTACATATACTTTGTATAGTAGATAATGTATATTTTTGTGTGCCTGTCTGTAATATGTACGTACACATATGGCATATATACATAGAATTAAATAGTAAATTTTGGATGTTCAGTAATAGTAAGGGAAATTGTATCTCTTTGAGACGAGGAGAGGCCAGTCACCTTAACCCTAAACCAAACCCTTGACATGAGTGACGTCAAGTTGGCCACATTTAAGCCAGTCACATGACCTTTGATTCACCCCCAGTCACATGACCAGCAAGCCACACCCACAAAATAAGCCACATCCACAGTGTGGTAGTAGTAAAAATGTTTGCAGCCCTTCACTGACTCAGAAAGAGATGGGTGGATTCTACCAGCCTGGCAGTTGAAGAGAGGTCAATCTGATGTACTTGTGGGTATGGAGGCAAGGGCTTGAACTTTCAACTAGGTGGTGAAACCCAAGGGACTTCAGATTTGGGTTTCATCCAGATGTGCCAACATGGCTCTGTTAATAAATTGGAACTTTGAGGAATACTTTGTCTTGGACTCTGATGTAGTTTTGGATGCTATTTGGAACCCTGACACTCTGGGTCTAAAGGTTGATGTATGATTGAAATAAAACGAACCAATATATTGGGTGAATATAAAGTCGCTGGTAAATGTTTCAAGTGAATTTAATATGTATAGAGGCCAATTCAATGTGTAAGATATAAATGAATGGCTTTGGGAGTACCTGTTTTAATTTACTACTGACTTTCATTTTAAAAGCATTGATATGAGTTGAATAAATACACAGGACCTTTCAGGTAGCCAGCATAATTTATATTTTTAAGGTCCTATTTCAGGATGTATTAGAGCAGGGGTGTCAAACTCGCATCGTCACATCATCATCACGTAATGTATTCCCCCTTTGCTAAACTGGGGATGGGTGTGGCCAGCACATGATACATCCAATCGGCTAGCTGTGAATTTGACACCCCTATATTAGATACAGTGTTCCCTCGATTTTTGCGAGGGATGCGTTCCGAGACCGCCCGCGAAAATCAAATTTCCGCGAAGTAGAGATGCGGAAGTAAATACACTATTTTTGGCTATGAACAGTGTCACAAGCCTTCCCTTAACACTTTAAACCCCTAAATTACCATTTCCCACTCCCTTAGCAACCATTTAGATTATTACTCACCATGTTTATTTATTAAAGTTTATTTTAAAAATTATTTATTAAAGGCGGATGAAAGTTTGGTGATGACATATGACGTCATCGGGCAGAAAAAAACGTGGTATAGAGGAAAAAACACAAAGTATTTTTTAATTAATATTTTTGAAAAACCGTGGTATAGCCGTTTCGCGAAGTTCGAACCCGTGAAAATTGAGGGAACACTGTATATCTATTTTAATGTATTCAATGCAGTGGACAAAACAAATTTAGAAGAATTCTTTTCTGCTCTAAAATTTATAAAAACATTTGTCTGTAACTTCAGATTGGCATTGCAAGAAGAAAAAGAATGAAGATTATTATGTATTAGGATTTGCTTGTAAGCAAACTGTTTCCATTCAGGTCCACTTTGCGGACAGGGAGAATAAAGAGCGCTGATTGGTTCTCCCAGCCGGCAGCCCTCTTTTTAAGGAAAGTTTGCTGAGCTGGTCTTTTGCTGGAGTCACTTCACTACTAATAAAGAGCTGTTGTCACTAAGCCTGTCTCTGGTCTCTTCAGTATGAGGACTCAACAAAGATATTATAAAGACCCTAATAACCTCCCTTTTTAATATGGAATCATATTTATGAAGCAGCAACTTGTTTTCCAACTTTGAAATCTTCTGTTCCCTTAAAAGTAGGTACATCACTGCATTGAACTTTAAGGAACAGTTTCATATAAAAGGGGAAAGATTTGCTCTTTGTTACCAAAGAATAACAAAGGGTTCCATTCTGGCTAAAAAGAAAAAAAAAGTCATGGTAGGCACAGTTGCACAATAGTAAATTCAATTCATTAGGCAGATGATTGGTGCTCCTTCACTTGGTAACATGCAAAGAAATTCATTTATCAGACATACCCTTATGTCTGGACTTTCTGCATGAAGTAAGGATTTGAGCTAAAACCCGCCATAATCCTCCAACTGTATGCTTTTATAGCTAACAAACTATTTAGCTGCACAGTATGCTTATATCTGTAATTCTGCATGTTAGAAGAAAGTGCAGGGATATTAATGGGGATTAATAGACATGGAACAATTCAAATTCCAACTACAACATAATAAAAAATGTATTATTTTATCAAATATTGTAGGTGTGTTACTGATTTCATTCAGCTAATAGCCTCTTAACAAGCAAACAATATAAAACAATAGTCTGTTCACAAGAAATATATAACATTAACATCTCCATGGTGAACAAAAAACACTAAAATATTGATATGTAATGTGTTGTGGTGTTTTACCTACAATTGGTGTAGGTAAAGTTTTACCTACAATTGGTGTAGGTAAAGTTTTACCTACAATTGGTGTAGGTAAAGTTTTACCTACAATTGATGTAGGTAAAGTTTTACCTACAATTTGTGTAGGTAAAGTTTTACCTACAATTGGTGTAGTAAGTGTTTTACCTACAATTTGTGTTCTTTTACCCTCTGAGCATGCACAAAGCATTCTGAGCATGTACAGAGGGTAAAAGAACACAAATGGCGGCATCTGGGCAGGTGGGCGAAACCTCATACTGACATTGCTACCTGTTCAGGCATGCCGGAACTGAGAGCACTGAGCATTGGTTGAGATTAGTGTTAGCTTGAATAGTTCAAAGCTTGATTTAATGAGATTTGTAAATTGATATGCAATTGACCTTAATGCAAGCAAAATTCAGTTAGTGTGAGTCCAGGTCATGTGCAATTGTCATTAAGGTTTTAGATATTAATTGTTTGTGCAAAACAGAAAAGGAAGGTTCTGTTCAAGGAAAGGTAAAATAGAAGACACTCATTTTGAAGAACTATACAAGATAGCAGATATACTTTTGATATGAATTTATCTTTTTTGCTATTATACAATATTTCCCTAATGTACATATAAAATCTATGTTTAAAAAATTTAGTTGCCTATTTTTATCAAACTGCAGCCAATTACCCGTTTTTCCATAAAAATATCACTCTGAATAGTGTAAATTCAAATAATATGACATTTTGTGAGTTCATTAGTTCATTAATCAAGACTTCCTTGTGTATAGCATATTACATAACACCCAGTTGCCAAACCATACTAATAACAGATAGTACAACAATTCCATAATATCACATCTTATCCTTCACCAGTAAAGGAGCTGCAGCAACACAGTGTTGAACTACCAAAGACCCCAATGATGTATCTCTAGTAATTTTCAGAAAACTACTACCACATAGGCACATTAGGTATCACATAAATACATCCTCTCTCCCTCCCTCCTAAAATGCTCTAACATTAACAGTGAGTCAGTGAGCTATCCATGAGGTGTTAAATTCTGCCTCATAAACTAAAGACATACACTCACTGAGTTTTATTTTCATCTTCTCCTTTTAATTAATGATGTTACAGTGACTTTCTTCCCATTGCTCATATTTCATACTTTATTTCAGGGTAAAATCCTAATGTTAAACAACTACAAAACCTTGCAATCTCATAAAGAAGATCAGCGCAATCCTGTGCTTGTTTACTCAGGAGTAAATGTCACTATTTTAGTGAAGCCTAATAATCAGGCATCACATTTTAACAACAAATTTCCACAGGCCTCAGTTTTATTGTCAGACATTTCTGATAGCTTGAAAAGGTATCAAGCATGTAAACTTGATATAAAGAACCAAAGAAAATCATGCAAAGTTTTTTCTTTGCAAAGAATGTGCAAGAGAGTATAGTATATATTGTAATGAAAATTAGAATTCTCAGTTTATCAGATTTCAAGGTGATAAATTCATTTTGAGTTTTATTCTGATATGTGGGACCATTCCTACTGCAGCCAGAAGGCACACAGCTAATGGTAATTACTCTCATCTATCTGGAAAAATAATATTAACCTCATATGGGGACAATTAACATCCACAAAGAGAAAACCCTCTGTAATGCTTTTTCAGCTGAGTGGAGACAGCATTGTGTTTGTTAATGAACTCTAAGTCAGCAATTTCATGTTCCAGCTTTTATCTGAATGCTCAAACCAACAATGTTGTGGTGAAATAAAACGATCTTCCCAATAATTGCTGGTTCTAGGCTTTGATTTCTGGCTTTTTTCTACTCATATTTAAAAATCAGTATGTTCCAGTATAGAAACATAGAAACATAGAAGACTGACGGCAGAAAAAGACCTCATGGTCCATCTAGTCTGCCCTTATACTATTTCCTGTATTTTATCTTACAATGGATATATGTTTATCCCAGGCATGTTTAAATTCAGTTACTGTGGATTTACCAACCACGTCTGCTGGAAGTTTGTTCCAAGGATCTACTACTCTTTCAGTAAAATAATATTTTCTCCCAACTAACTTCAGATTGTGTCCCCTTGTTATTGTGTTCACTTTCCTATTAAAAACACTTCCCTCCTGGACCTTATTTAATCCTTTAACATATTTAAATGTTTCGATCATGTCCCCCCTTTTCCTTCTGTCCTCCAGACTATACAGATTGAGTTCATTAAGTCTTTCCTGATACGTTTTATGCTTAACACCTTCCACCATTCTTGTAGCCCGTCTTTGGACCCGTTCAATTTTGTCAATATCTTTTTGTAGGTGAGGTCTCCAGAACTGAATACAGTACTCCAAATGTGGTCTCAAATGTCCTCAGAGAAGGGAGGCATACAAATCCAATTAATAAATAATAATAAATAATAAATATAAAATCTGCTGGAAATATACTTCAGACAAATATTAAAAAACAATGCAGACATGGAATAATATTTGACAACCAGAGATTCTTAGATTTTGTTAGATAAATAAAAATGGGGGGGGGGATCTAATTTCTAGTTATTTACTTTTTTTAAAAAAAATGTAAATACTGACTATTAAATATCCAGGAAACAACTGCAGATATGCACATGATTTAGTTTTTCCTCACCATTTTATATCTGCATGTAACATTTGGCATACCAATCAAAGACCACACATGGTCTATGTCATTGTTCCTAATGATGTGCCCTATTCATTGCAACCAGGGGTGGGATCTACCGGTTTGCACCTATTCTCTAAAAACAGTTATTAATTTTCTAAGCTGTTCAGAGAATCGGTTTTTGAAAGAAATATTTTGGGTGTTTTTTCATTTTACAGGGCTAATCTTTTAAGGAAGGAAGGAAACATTCTGGTGTTGTTTCTAGCCTAATATTTATTGCCCTGCTTACAGAAAATAATTCTCCATTAACTCTTGTTACATTCCTGGCACTATGCCTAGATCAGTGATGGAGAACCTTTTTTGGCTTGTGGACCAAAAGGCTGTGTTTGTGCATGCTAACACATGTGTGTGTACCCAAATTCATACCCTCCCCACACATGCGCACAACCCCCATGCATGTACATTCCCTCCACTGCCCCTGCACATGTGCACAGACTCCTGAAGCCTAGAGACTCCTGAAGCCCGGAGATGGTGAAAAATGGCGAAATGGCCAACCAAGAAGTTTGGAAATAAACTTCTGGTTGGCCCATTGGACTGTTTTTTGCCATCTTCAGGCTTCAGGAAGCTTCTCTGAAGCCTGACAACAGTGAAAATGGCCGAAAGGAAGGCTGAAAATCAGCTTGCCAGTGCACACATGAAAACTAGAGCTGATATAGGGCAATGCCTCAGGAGCCCTCTGACATGGCTCCATATGCCACCTGTGGCATATGTGCCATAGGTTTGCCATCATGAGCCACCTCCAGAGCTTCTCCAGATTTCCCCCCCCCTTTTCTGGTACTTTTCTGGGGTTTCACTTTCTTAAAGGGGAAGAATTGTTTTAAACTTTTTATACTGCTCTTGGGAGAAAATATTCCCCTGGTGGAGTTCTTCCAGCCGGGATACAATGATCAGCACTTTGAAGAAATCATTCAATTATGAAGCAGAGCTGCTGGAAGGAAACTTTTAATAACAAGGAACCAAAATGAGTGATATTCAGCAAGGCTTCTTGGCTGGCTAGAAAGATTGACATTCAAATGTGAGTTTACATACCCTTTCTGATCTTGGTCTAAAACTAGTTTTTGGTGAAGTTTAATTCTGTGCTTGGTGATCTATAATCCTTTGCTTATTGATGGCATAATTTTCCCTATTCAGCTTTGTTTGGAAGAAAAATCGTTAATCTATGTTCCTGAAAAGAAACTGGATTGAGAAATCTGTAGTATAACAAGCAGCAAGTAGTACAGCTGCTTGCTGCTGTGAAAATAAAAGTGAAAGTAAAACTCATTTCCTGTGCTTGGGTTTTGCATTTGGAACAGATTTATTTTCAGGTGAGGAGGGGGAGTAGAACTCCTTAGTATCAGAGAATGTAATTAATATAGGAAATTCTAATCCTCCGATAATCATTTGGAAAAATCCTTTCTTAGTGAACACGCAGAAGGTAACAGGAACTTATGTGCCAAATTTCAAGTTTGTAGACTTTACAGTTCTGGTAACTTCATGATTACTGTGAGTGGTTTTCGATAGATAGATAGATAGATAGATAGATAGATAGATAGATAGATAGATAGATAGATATAATATTATAAAATACTCATTAAAAGATATATTAATGAAATAAAGTTCTAATTAAATGATATAAGAGATAGTAACAAAGCATTTTTTTCTTTACTATAAATTTGGCATTTAAAGATAACTACAGTATATTAACTGACATATACATAATACAGTATTTAAATATTTTGCCTACTCTACCTTTGATACTTGAGTCAAATTTCACAGAGCTTTCCTAGCTATGACACATGGAATATTTTTCATAAAAAAGATGCCTAATTAGATATCTTGATTATGTCACACTGCTCTTTTGCTGTCAATATTTGAAAGTATAAGATTAAATATAACAGCGAGTGCTTATTCAGAGTATTGGTTGGTTGGTTTACATTAACATTCAACTGAGAGAAAGACTATCCAATGCTTTCTCCCAAAATGTGGAAATTTATTAATTTTAAAACCAATTGTCTATCAGTGATAAACAGTTGAATTAAGTTGTGAAACAAAGATTCTCTTTCTAGCCATTTGTTCCTTTCTTCCTACTAAAAATCTCCAGTCTCCAACTGGCATTAGCAAGAGGAAAATAGCAATTTGTTTTTCATGAGCCAAATGATAAGGTTGATCAAAGGTGTTGTGGCCTGTCAGCTGCCAGCAGAGCTGGTGGCAGACTCAGAAGATGAGGAGGTGGGGAAGATCTGGATAAGTAATTAAACAATGAAGCAACTGCCCAAAACCCCACAGCCCACAGCCCACAGGCCAGATATTTCATGTGTTGACCCATCCCTGTCCAGTTTAGCAAAGGGGAAAAAATCCTGATACGTCTCATGACACCGCTGTGATGATGCGCGTTTGATACCCATGTTTTAGAGTAGCATCTGTCTATGCAACAGTAGAGTTCAATGAAGTTTACTTCCAGATAAATACCTTGTACTTTCGGGATAATTTGTGAGTATGTTCTAGATCAGGGGTGTCAAACTCACAGTCCATGGGCCAGGGGCATCACATGCTGGGCATGCCCTCCTATTTTAGTGAAGGCAAATTTGACACTCCTGTTTTAGATGTAACTAGAACATCTCTTTGCTAACAGGCCTATTTACTGCAATCATTAAACACATTTGTCAGCATTGTATTCTTTATATTTCTTCTTGCGACACATTCTACAATCTGAACTGTCACAATCAACTCATGAATAAGAACGTAAGAACTGTCGATTCCAAATCACCAGACAACAAAGGAACACAAAAAGGATGAAAACAAACAACACACAGTCCTACCTAAAGCAGCACAAACCTACCCAGTTTAGTAAGCATCTTTCAATCATCAGCTATAGCTGCACTTTTGTTTGTTTAATTGAAGTTAGATTCTGTCATTATCAGCTCCATCTTGTGTCATTCACTTCCTTCAAATGAATTTGTCTTAAGTGTAAATGATATTCTGATTCTTGTGGGAAAATTGCATAGCAACCAAAGAGGAGGAGGGGTCAGGGAGAGAGAGAGAGAAAAAAAGCCCATAGTTTGGAAATCAGCATCTGTGCTGTCAGGATTTAGTTCAATCATCCCAACTTTCATATCTTCACAATTTCTCAGACTGAGCTAGGACAGTAACAAAAGACCAAATCTTAAGGACTTGCAATGACAGCTGCTTGGAAAAGTGTCTCATGAAATGTTGATGAAATATAAGAAGTAGAATAATAGAAGCGGATTTTTTTTCCAAATAAATTCTATTCAGATTTAACCACATCATTTTACAATAGTGCCAAGAGTATCAAAATTTGGAATTTTTTAAAAAAACACCTCAAGATTCTCTGAATCCATTACCCAGAGCCTGCAAGCAATTTTGAAACATTTGGTGAGGTGGAGAGTGATAGTTCAGGAATAAGATAGATTGGGGTATGAATAGGGAAAGAGCCCAGGTATCAGATACTTGTCTTGGTTCACAAAATAGAACAAAATAAGACATTATTGGCATAAAATTTACACATATTGTAACAATGTATATCCGTATGTAGTAGAAATAATAAACTATCATATAAATAGAAATATAATGTGCTTCTCTACAGTAAGCAAACTTGAGATTAGAGTTATATACATGTTTTTTCGGTGTACTATTTAGTGTTACAAACTGATATGATGCGTCAAGATTCTACTGTTCATCTTTTTTTGGGATCTTAAGCTGAATTTCAAATGAATATTCAAACAGAGAAAGTTTTAAGGTAAGGGCTGTCTCCTGAAAGCCCTTTGGACAATTTTCTATAAAAAAAGGATATGTATCTTGCTTAGTTTCAGCCTGGACCTAAGTCTGCTTCCATTGCAATCAGACCTATTACTCAACAAATCAATTTGTTGAGTAATCAATAAAGTAATCAATAAAATTTGTTGAGTAAACAAATAATAAAGAACAATTTCTGTTCTTTATAATATATTTTTAAGAAATTATTATTATTATTATTATTATTATTATTATTATTATTATTATTATTATTAATTAGATTTGTATGCCCCCCCTTTCCGTAGACTCGGGGTGGCTCACAACAGTGATAAAAACAATACATAATGACAAATCTAATAATTAGAATCCAAAATAACAAAAGTACATTTAAAAAGTCTAAAAAGCAAGGAACCCCAATATAAAAAACATACATACAGTCATATCATGCACAAAAACTACATAGGCGGGGGGAGATGTCTCAGTTCCCCCATGCTTGACGACAGAGGTGGGTTTTAAGGAGTTTACGAAAGGCAAGGAGGGTGGGGGCAGTTCTAATCTCTGGAGGGAGCTGATTCCAGAGGGTCGGAGCCGCCACAGAGAAGGCTCTTCCCCTGGGTCCCGCCAGATGGGATATCCTGGTCCAGTGCCATGAAGGGCTTTATAGGTAATGACCAACACTGTATATGGGAATGTATACATGTAAACAGGGCTTTAAGGAGTTTACGAAAGGCAAGGAGGGTGGGGGCAGTTCTAATCTCTGGAGGGAGCTGATTCCAGAGGGTCGGAGCCGCCACAGAGAAGGCTCTTCCCCTGGGTCCCGCCAGATGGGATATCCTGGTCCAGTGCCATGAAGGGCTTTATAGGTAATGACCAACAAATGTATATGGGAAGCTAGCCCTTCTCAAAACCGAGGCGTAACTAATTTACAGCTGTTGAGGAAGAATAATACAAATCAAACTAATGGCATGAGATAAATTTAGTACCTATTCTGATTATTATTTTAATTTAATATCTTGTAAGGCTTTTTGATTATCAGAGATGAATGATGACAATGATGATCTTAATATTTGAAGATCATTTTTTTTTAAAAAAATCTGGATCAAGAAGCAACATTTACATTAATCTCCAAATGTTTAGAATTTTTTTTATTATCCCTTGCCAGCATGTGTAAAAGTCAGGTTTATGAGGTTTATTTATTTATTTATGACATTAGCTATTGCATAATTCCCAAAAATTCTGGGTGGTTCAAAAATAAAAATACAGAGTATAATAGAACACTACATGATAAAAATAAGTTGCAGAAGATGGCAAAATAGGGGCAATAATAAAAAAACAAACCTACTTATCTAGAAAAGGGCTTTTAGTCACCTTTGCCAAAAGCCTAGTTCACTGATGGTGAACCTTTTTTGGTTCACGTGCCAAAAGGGTGTGTTTGCGTGTGCTAGCACGTGTGAATATGCCCATACCCATTCCCTCCCCTCACATATGCACAACCCCACACCTGTGCTACCCCTGCGCACAATCCTTTCCGTCACCATGTATGTGCACAGGTCTCACTGAAGACTGGCATGGTGAAAAGACGGTCAAACGGGCAAACTGGAAGTTCAGAAAAATGAACTTCCAGTTTGCCCATTGGGCTGTTTTTTGCACTCTGGGGGCGAAATGGCCTTCCCCAAGGCCAAAAATCAGGTGGCATGCATGCTGGAGCGGAGCGCCGTTTTTGCGATCGGCGGCGGCGTTTTCGGCCAATCTGGAGGCTAGAAAGAAGGTGGGAAATCCCAATAGGAAATTCCATAGGCGGAGCTTTGACGACGACGACGATTGCAAAAATGGTGCTCCGCCGAGTGGCGCCGCCCGGCTGTAACCTTCTGAAACAGCCGGGCGCTTCTCGGCGGCCTCTGTAACCCGAACCCAACCCCAAACTTCAGAAGGTGACAGCCGGGTGGTGGCGCTTCCGGGTTCGGGTTCGGGAGAATGCCAAGAAGCCCCCCGGCTATTTTAAAAGGTGACAGCCAGGCAGCGGCGCCCAGCGGAGCGCCATTTTGCGATTTTTTTTCTTTTTGCACTGATTAATCGCTTTTACATTGTTTCCTATGGGAAACAATGTTTCGTCTTATGAACATTTCACCTTACGAGCCTACTTCCGGAACCAATTAGGTTCATAAGACGAGGTATTACTGTACTTGGGACAACTTCAGCAGCTACAGCAGAGAAGGCACATTTCTTTAGAATTTTAGTCTAAAATATTAAAGATTATATAACTTATCCTGCTATGAATATTTTCTCTCTGGCTATTAAATGTGTAATCCATTCAATGAAATTGGGAATTTGGCCCTGAAACATAAATCCTTTAAATTCTTCAAAAAATTCTTTCCATGTTTTTATCCCGTTTGAAACTCAAAGAATGATTTTCATATAAACATTTTAAGTATACTGGTATTTCAGATTTTATCCTACCCAAAGGTATGATATTTGCTATTCTAATTTGAACGTCGTAGTAATATGTGAATGGCAATTTAATAAACATGGAAGTGTGACTTTATATTTATATGTCCAAAAATAAAATATATATTCAGCTGCTCACTTGTCACATTTCCTGGCCTTAGATGAATGGAACTTTCCCCTGGCTATACTATGCATCTGTAAACTTGATGTATTGCAAATAAAGACCATTCCATGTAAATGCAGCTTTTATTTGTTCAGTTGCATAAAATAAAAGACAAGACAGGCAGGCAGGCATATTTGTGTTTTTCTATTTTCTGTTTCCCAAACTAATAAATGTAGGATTCAACATCTAACACATAGTCATTAATTGCTGAAGTCTAGCCAAAATAACTAAATATTTTCCTTCATCTTTAGATTCAGTTCTAGCCATTAAGATTGTGCAGGAATCTTTAGATTAATAGTCTAGTTTATATAAGTGAACAAAAGTTGAAAAGGAATGGGGCGTTGTACTTGCATGATACATCCTTTCTCATAGGGTCGAGCTAGCCTCCAAGGATGGGAAGACACTGCCCTTAGCCAATCAGGATTGAGTCTGAAAAGGTATAAATAGCACTCTTATGCCTCAGTTCTCCTTCCTTTGATGAGGGATGAAAATCAGAACCAGTGAATATCTTAACAGACAAATTATAGACATAAATATATGAAGCAGGAATAGTATATCAGCCAGACCATAAGAACCATAAACTAGCCAGATCAGAAGAACAGGGTGGGACTTGGAGGCTAGCTCCACTCTATGAGAAAGGGCATATCAGAGCATATTTATTTCAATAGATATTTATACCCATCTATAATATAAATAATATAATGTAATGTAATGTAATGTAATATAATATAATATAATATACACAACGCAACACAATATAATACTGTATAATATAATAATATTCTCCCAAAGTTATCACTTAATTGTATAATTAGTTACTTTTATATAATTATATTAGGTTTAAATTCTTAAAGGAAAAACTTATTCATTATCAATAACAATATTAATTATCATCAACTATATTCTCAAATAAACATTAATCATTCAAAGCCCCACATTTCCTAAGATTAACTCATTTCAATCATTGCTAGTTATAAAGCTTTCCCTCTAAAAATACCAATATGTATTTGAGAATTTTAAGTTTAGTCCATCAAATTAAAAATATTAATTATTAACATCCAATATATTCATAAATGTATTTAATTATAAGCAAAAAAGTTCATTATATAATGGTCAAATAATGGTCAAATAATCAAATAACAATCAACCATCTTCTTAATCTTATATTTCCTTCTTTTTTTTCTTGTAACCTTGTACTACCAACTTCTATTCCTCTCTTTTTTTCATTCTATATCCTCACCTAATACTTTTAACTTCAATATAATAAACATATTCAGTATAATCCTTGGTCGGTCCATTTAAAAAATTATCTCCTTTTTTATCACCATCATTTTCTAAATCTTCTCTTCGCCTTATTCCTTTTTTAAAATCACTGGTAATCTCAGTGTAATCATTATAACATTTAGCCTGTTTGTTCTCAAAATTCTTTCCCCCTTTGTCTCTATCCTTCTCTGATTCTTCATCCTTCTGTTCTTTTTTTGATTCAAAAAACTCAGTGTAATCATTAATCTGTCCATTCTCATAGTTCCTTTTGTTTTTATCTCCATCATTGTCTGTGTCTTCTTCCACCTGTTTTTCTCTTTCTGGTCTCCTCTCCACCTTGCTGCTTTGTTTTTTTACTTCTTACAATCAAGTTATCAAAGTCCTCAAAGTTATGGGTATTCAAGTTGGGCCTTCAGCTGGAGGAGTGAGCAGCAGCTGGGCTAACGCCTGGGACTGCCTTCGACCCAAGTGAGATGACAGCTGTTACTTGGGGAGCTTGATAAGGGAAACAAGGCACACTCACTGATGGATTGACAAGTAGAATTGTAGTGCTGGAGAAGTCTTCAAGGAGAAAAAGCCTATGTCCTTGTCTCAGGACTGAATATAAAGAGAAGGAACTGAGGCACAAGGGTGCTATTTATATTTTTTCAGACTCAGTCCTGAATTTTTAAGGGCAGTGTCTTCCCATCCTTGAAGGCTGGCTCTACCTACTATGGAGAAAAAATATTCTTGATAGCTTTTCTCTATTCAACATGGTCTTCAGGGCCCAAGTTTGTGCTTCTCCCAGAAACGGTGGGATCCATTTTTATTTAAATAGGATTTTGATAATCAATAATAGAGAAGGATGACAGAATATTTGGCATACTCTTTCTGAGAGACAGATAAAATTAATAAGCATACAATAAATACTACCTACCTTAAATATTAATTACTTCTTAGTGATATGTCCAATAAATGAATATATCTACAATATTTATACATTTGAGAGTGGAAAATGCATACATAAAAGAATAAAAATGCATACATGACAGGTCATGAATGCAGAAAGGAAGCTTAAAAAAATTGTCTTGTTCTGTATCTCAACCAATGATTCAGTTTGTTTTTAAAATGTTAATAACGCTAATATCCCAGAAGTCCACCATCCACTCCATTCAATCTGAAACAAGTCTCAGCTCGACTAGGATAAATGTGATGTGACACCATGTATATTAAAGATAATCACATATTCCACAGATTTCCTTTGATTCACAACCAGTATAAGTCTCTTCCTTTCACAGGCTAATAATCCTCTAAAGTATAGGGAAGATCTTTTGTCTTTGTTCCAGAACATAAAGGACTATTTTCAAATTCCCTCTCCAATCTCCTTTATTGTAATGATTGAATTTATCTCAGCCCAGTTACAGTAAATATTTCTCTTTTTATAAGTGGCAGATTTAAAAAACTCTAAATTGGTCATACAAACTATAAGAAACTGAAAAGAAGTCAGGGATGACTTGCTATAATTGTCAGTTGCATTGTGATTGTGTACACAGGACAAGAAATGGTTATGATGAAAAAAGAACATAATTAAAAATTAATGCTATTTTTCATATTTAAAATAATATTTTATAATTATAATGTATCAATGCTTTTATATAAAACCCTTTGATTTACTATGCAGATATAACTATTTCTGCTTATTTACTATAATTTGCATGATAAATTTGATTTAATTTTTCTTATGTTTTCATGACTAATTTTGATAATGATTTGATTTACCGTACACACACATGCACAAACACTATATCTTTATTTATTTATTTGTTTGTTTGTTTATTTATTTATTTGTTTAATTGGATTTATATACACTGTTTCTCTACATATAGAGTATATACGCAGATATATGTATACACAGTGATAGGCTGCTGCTGCCCCCATGAGAGGGGACGCAGTAGAAGTAGTAAGTTTATGCACTATTTATTGAATACTTAATAGTTTTTTTTAATTGTCATTCCTTCTCTAGTAACTTAGTATGATCCTTAATTACTTTTAAAATAGGAAATAATTAAATAGTATGTTTTACCCATAAATGCTTTAATCATTTTAATCATTATTTAGAATTGAACTTTTATAGCAATTAAAGAAAATTGAGCTACTTGCCTAATCTGTTATCCTACTGAACCTTGTGGGTTCAGTATAAAACCTTAAAATATTACTGTGCTCCTCAACAAATAAAGCTGCCTATCATTTGTCCTTTTTGTGGCTATTCAAATACAGTGGAACCACGACATAAGAGCTGCTCTACTTAAGAGCAACTCGAGATAAGAGCTGGGAGGGGAGAGATATTTTTGTTCTACTTACAAGCCCAAATTCGAGATACAAGCGCCAAGGAGCTGTCTCCTGAAGCCAAATGCTAACTTCCGCGTTCGGCTTCAGGAGACAGCTGCGAAGCGGCGCGCGTGTTTTAAAAGGTTGCAGCCGGCCTGGGGGGCTCGGGGGGGTGCTTGCAGCTTTCTTTCTTGCTCTTTTTCTTTCTCTCTTTTACCTTCCCTTCCTCTATTTCTTCTTTTCTTTCTCCTTCCCACCTTCTTCCCTCCCTCCTTCCCTTCACTCATTCCTCTCTTACTCTCCCCTTTCATAAGTTTCCTTGCTTCCTTCCTCTGTTCCTGTCCCTTCCCCCTTTCTTTCTTTCTTTCTCTTTTTCTTTCTCTCTTTTACCTTCCCTTCCTCTATTTCTTCTTTTCTTTCTCCTTCCCACCTTCTTCCCTCCCTCCCTCCCTTCACTCATTCCTCTCTTACTCTCCCCTTTCATAAGTTTCCTTCCTTCCTTCCTCTGTTCCTGTCCCTTCCCTCTTTCCTTCCTTCCTTCCCACCCTCCGTCCATTCATTCACCCATTCCTCTCTTGATCGCTTAAAGCCGGTCCCTGGTGCAAAAAGGGTTGGGGACCTCTGTCCTACAGGATTGGGTGGCAGAGAAGTTGAACATATGTAAATTTAAAAGTTTAAGAAAGTTTACAAGTTAAGTGAAAGAAACTTCATTATTCATTTATATGTACATGTACATTTCTTCATTAAAAACATGTCTTTCTGCATAATTTAGACTAACTTTGTGAGTTTTTTGAGGGCTGGAACCAATTAAAATTATTTACATTAATTCCTATGGGGAAAAGTCGTTCGAGATAAGAGCTGCTCGACTTAAGAGCCCAGGTCCGGAACGAATTAAACTCGTATCTCGAGGTACCACTGTACACTGTTTCTCTACATATAGAGTATATACGCAGATATATGCATACACAGTGATAGGCTGCTGCTGCCCCCATGAGAGGGGACGCAGTAGAAATAGTAAGTTTATGCACTATTTATTGAATACTTAATAGTTTTTTTTAATTGTCATTCCTTCTCTAGTAACTTAGTATGATCCTTAATTACTTTTAAAATAGGAAATAATTAAATAGTATGTTTTACCCATAAATGCTTTAATCATTTTAATCATTATTTAGAATTGAACTTTTATAGCAATTAAAGAAAATTGAGCTACTTGCCTAATCTGTTATCCTACTGAACCTTGTGGGTTCAGTATAAAACCTTAAAATATTACTGTGCTCCTCAACAAATAAAGCTGCCTATCATTTGTCCTTTTTGTGGCTATTCAAATAATGTGACTTAATCTACTGAAAGAGTCCAAGCACCTATTTGAAAATGTAAGCCACTCCCACCTAGTCATATGACCTTTAAACCACCCTCAGTCATGATTGTCAAGCCACTTCCACTGGTTCACATGGCCGGCAAGCCACTCCTACCCAGTCACATGACCATCAAGCCATGCCCACACAATAAGCCATGGCTACACAATAAGCCATGCCCACAGTGTGACAGCAAATTTTTTTGCAGCCCCCTCCCTCTCTGTGTGTAGAGGCTAAAACATATGAAGAACAGTTGTAGGAACTGGGTATGTCTAGTTTAATGAAAAGAAGGACCAGGTGAGACATGATAGCAGTGTTCCATTATTATTATTATTATTATTATTGTTGTTGTTGTTGTTATTATTATTATTATTATTATTATTATTATTATTATTATTATTAATTAGATTTGTATGCCGCCCCTCTCCGAGGACTCGGAGCGGCTCACAACAAGGAAAATAATACAATGAATACAAATCCAATACCATGCCAGAACTTCCAGAATATACTACCTATTTGGCTAACAACAACAATGGAACAATAGATCTAAAAATCTAAAAGCTTTCTCTCTCTTTTCCAACAAAATAATGAATCAAAAGATAGGATTTACTACATGAAAGTCATCAAGTAGAAATACAAACTATTTTAAATTTTCCCTTACCAATTGTCAGTCGCCACTTAATTATACAAAATTTCTCTAGATGAACTATTGGTTACCTCATCAGTCTATTCAAAGTGAGGCGGTCAGCTGTTACAAATATTTTCTCACCATGTGTTTTTGTTTGTATATTAATATTAATTTTTATTAAAAATAGAATTTAGCTGTGTTATCATTTACCTAAATTTAGCATATTCTGTCTTCTACTCTGCAATACAAGAGATCAAAAGCACAATAGGTGTTAATGGAATAGAGCTGAAGGCCCACAGATAAAATGCTTGGTTATATATCAGTGTATTAATAGAAAATATTATTTTTAAAAAGACCTTCACGATATATTTGTATTACAAGATGCACATCTGAATTTGGCAACACGTTATTTTAACACTGAGTGGAGTTAACATTGAGCTATCGCACCCAAGTGCTTTAACAAGATTTTAATGCAGTACACACTTCAAATACAAAATGGTGAGAAGGTGCTAACCAGGATTATTTCTTTTATTATAGTTATTATTTTTATGGATGTTCTATAAAAGAAGGGGCCATGTTAAATTAATACATTTGCAGGTTATATAATGTATTTAACCACATTGCTGTGGATAAGAAAATCAACTCCTTGATGACTTTATTAGAACCAATGGAGTGCTCCTGATAATGGGAAGGGTAGATGCCTTCTGCAGCCACTGGTACACCTTTGAGCTCCAGAACAGATTTTAAGGACAAGCGTGAAGTTACTGGAGCAGGGAGTGTTGCTCCCCCTCCTGTTTATACTCATAAGAGATAAGGCCAACAACGGGAAACTTCTACTAGTCCTTGAAGTAGACCAGATCAGAAGATGGATACCACAATCATACACTCTGCTAAGTATACTCTGCTAAATTCACTCGGATAAGTTTATTTTTATTTATTTATTTTTTATTTTATTTGTTTTGTCCAATACACAATAATACACAATAATAATAGAGGATATATATGAGTAGAATGTATCAAAGAGAGTACAGAAAAGAAATATAGCAGTAAAATATAACTAGAGAAAATAACAGAAAATATAAGAGATACAAGAGATACAATGGATAGAAGAGATAGAACAGAAGATATAGGAGAGACTATAGTACAGGGGACGGTAGGCACTCTGGTGCACTTATGTACGCCCTTTACTGACCTCTTAGGAACCTGGTGAAGTCAATCGTAGATAGTCTAAGTTCCCTGAAGTTGAGTCTGAAAGATCAAAAGACAGAAGTTCTGGTCCCAATGACCAACCCAGATTGGATTTTGCAGACACCATAAGGATTATAGGAATAATAATTTTTGTTAGGGATGTAACAACAGAACTGTGGAAGCCTGACAGAGTTCTCCTGTCTTTTCTTATACTGAAGAGATTCAAGATGGGATTACCTTGAATGTCTTTGTCATGCCTTCTCCTTTCCAGCTGTGTTGCTTCTGCTTTAACTGGTCCTCTATACTCTATTCTAAAGCTTGCAAGGAATTCTCTCACAATTTATATTTTAAAGCATATCATACTCTATTTAAAAAGGTTTTTTAATTTCTTAAAAGTAAGTGTTTTTATCAAAAAGTTTCTGAAAAATTCTGTATAGTCAACTTCCA
Source organism: Erythrolamprus reginae (assembly GCF_031021105.1). Taxonomy (NCBI): domain Eukaryota; kingdom Metazoa; phylum Chordata; class Lepidosauria; order Squamata; family Dipsadidae; genus Erythrolamprus; species Erythrolamprus reginae. The sequence goes on from NC_091951.1 coordinate 308,877,208, forward strand.
AGGGTCATTCTTTTTTTTTTTACAATTAAAATAAAACGGACTAGAAGCTTTTGTACATGATTGTATTTAAAACAGTGTATTCAGTGCTTGAAAAATAAATTATTAAATAATGAACAATTAATTTTTAGCACAATCTGATTTGTGTGTTTTTATTTAGTTCAAAAGGCTTATTCTGAAGTAAGTAAGCAAAAGTTGCATCCTACATAAATTAACCTAATTGTAGTATTGTTTCATGATTAAACAGTCCTTAAATATTTTCATATTTTAAAAGCTGCACCTGTAGATTTTAAATCTGTATTGGTATATTTGCTAAATATAATTTTGATGTAATATTATTTCATTGCCCTTTTTAGGATAAAAATATTCATGTGTATTTAGTTTTTTTGACATGAAACAAACGTTCTGTTGCTTAAGCAGCATAACACTACTATAATATCCTTTGATAGTATCTTTAATTTGCCATTTATGAATTGACATTGCCATGGTCATACCTAGAAGAATTCAAGCATTTATTTTCCAAAATAATAAGACAGAAAAAATTGTTCTATATTTTTACTACATTATACCCCACACAATTAAAAGGTACAGGAAGCAAGAGTGCATTTTGATCATCATTATATAACTTGTAAGTTTCCATGATTAAAAATCTGTTCCAAAGAGATACATTTGTTCAGAACTCTTGGCATACATTGGGATTGTTTTTGTGCAGATTGGCAGCAACTGAGGTTTTCGATTATCAAGTTAAATAATGACACCTTCAAATTCACATAGAACAGACAGATGACCAATAGGTGTAATAAATGTGTAGCATGCTCATGCATGCCATATAATTTCAAGTAATTGTACATTAATGATTCTTCAATAGTATTTGAGGATAGCACAGATAGGTCAGTCATACAAGAGATAATTCAATGAATAATTGCAAACGTAGACACACAAACTTTTTCTTCTGTACTTCTGAGTACTATACTCAGTATATAATCTGATCAATTAAAAAAAAGATCTGTGCAAGGGTTCCTTGCTCTACCATGATTGTACACATCACAGCATAGCAAATCTATACAAAATATTTTATTTCAATATATACCCTTTCAAACAAGAGCCTGTTGCTGTGGTCAACTCCACCTTTCCATGACTTTGCAAGGTGATGTTGACATGTAACTATGTGACTAACTGAACTGATTGTGGACCACTCACAGCATTTAATGCTGCATCCATTACACTCAGTCTGTTAATATTCTCTTGAAACAAAAGTTTCTAAGTCTTTGAAGTAGCATACAACTTATTCCTTCTTTCAATTCAGTCTGTTCATGCATTAATTGGGATGAGTTGCTGTTTTTCTGTCGGTTATTCCTTTTCTAGTTGCTATTGAACTCCAGGTAAAGCTCAAAGCAGGACTAGCTCATCTTAGCTTGTGGGCCTGGCAGCTGAATGAAAATCCATTTGCCTGCT